>NC_080085.1:47361006-47692599 GCF_949987535.1 Balaenoptera acutorostrata
AGAAGGAATATGTTATGTTAGTGTGCGAGTATGTGTGAAGTAGTATGCACTTAGGTTAACCTTTAAGAGCCAAACACAGAGATGTTAAACACAGAAGCTTTGGTTATCATTTTTTCCCCTAATCATCATCCATTTCCTAACCTTGTTTATTCTACCCAAACATCTCTTCCACACAAACTTGTGAATAATTATACAAGTCAAGACTTTAAATATGCTTTCAGTTTGCATTTGGTTTGGAAGAGCTATTAAGATAATAAAAATGGGACCTGTATCTGTAATGTAATTATTATGAATAATGGCAAAATGAAATTTAAATGAGTTGAATGATCAGCCTACATGAAATCACTTTCTGCCTGTTAGTCCCACTAAGGATCTTCCAGACTCAGATTTAGCCTACCTAATTTAGTTTATGTGATGACACAGTGACCATTTGGAAAATGGGCCGTGATGCTAATGATTATCAGACATGATTTATTGTGGACCAATGCAAATGGGAACTCCACTTCTTTTTCTCCTGAATTGTTTTCCAGCCATGAGAATACACAATGTCATCTAGAGTAGCTTCGTGCAACCACACTAAAGAGAAAAATTAAATAGCTATTCTGAACATCTCGGCAATGGTGCTGCATAATTACTTCTGTCAAGTATTTATGTTATGTCTGTACTGTGCATATCTGTCTGTCCTTTCCTATGAGTGATTGAAGCAGTGGAGGGAGAAAATAAAAGACTCTTTAAAAGCTATAAACATTCTCATTTTTTGAATTTCAGAGGGCAGCTGTTAAAGAAAAGCAGACTCAGATATGTTGGGATTTCCTTTTAGGTAGGGACTAAATTAGGCAGCAAAGATCTGTTCTATTGCCTTGTAGAAAATGACTTACAGCTATTTTTTTTTCTCTTTTTCAATGCTTTATTTAGAAAAATGACCAACCTACAGAAAAGTTATAAGAACAGCACAAGAATCCTTACACCATTCATCTAGATTCACCAACTGTTAACATTTCTCTCCATTTACCTGTACTTCTCTCTTATCTGTTATTTCTCTCTCTTTCTCTCTCTCTGTCTCTGTTTCTGTCTCTCTCTCTCTCCCCTTCTCTCTCTCTCAACATTTCACACCTAATATACATTATTTTTATTTTTTTTATTTTTTAAACATCTTTATTGAAGTATAATTGCCTTACAATGGTGTGTTAGCTTCTGCTTTATAACAAAGTGAATCAGTTATACATATACAATATGTTCCCATTTCTCTTCCCTCTTGCATCTCCCTCCCTCCCACCCTCCCCATCCCACCCCTCTAGGTGGTCACAAAGCACCGAGCTGATCTCCCTGTGCTATGCGGCTGCTTCCCACTAGTTATCTATTTTACCTTTGCTAGTGTATATATGTCCATGGCACTCTCTTACCCTGTCACATCTCACCCCACCCCCTCCCCATATCCTCAAGTCCATTCTCTAGTACGTCTGTGTCTTTATTCCCGTCTTGCCACTAGGTTCTTCATGGCCTTTTTTTTTTCCCCCTTAGATTCCGTATATATGTGTTAGCATACTGTATTTGTTTTTCTCTTTCTGACTTACTTCACTCTGTATGACAGACTCTAACTCCATCCACCTCATTACAAATACCTCCATTTCATTTCTTTTTATGGCTGAGTAATATTCCATTGTATATATGTGCCACATCTTCTTTATCCATTCATCTGTCGATGGACATTTAGGTTGCTTCCATGTCCTGGCTATTGTAAATAGAGCTGCAATGAACATTTTGGTACATGACTCTTTTTGACCTATGGTTTTCTCAGGGTATATGCCCAGTAGTGGGATTGCTGGGTCGTATGGTAGTTCTATTTGTAGTTTTTTAAGGAACCTCCATACTGTTCTCCATAGTGGCTGTATCAATTTACATTCCCACCAACAGTGCAAGAGTGTTCCCTTTCCTCCACACCCTCTCCAGCATTTATTGTTTCTAGATTTTTTGATGATGGCCATTCTGACCGGTGTGAGATGATATCTCATTGTAGTTTTGATTTGCATTTCTCTAATGATTAATGATGTTGAGCATTCTTTCATGTGTCTGTAGGCCATCTGTATATCTTCTTTGGAGAAATGTCTATTTAGATCTTCTGCCCATTTTTGGATTGGGTTGTTCTTTTTTTGTTATTGAGCTGCATGAGCTGCTTGTAAATCTTGGAGATTAATCCTTTGTCAGTTGCTTCATTTGCAAATATTTTCTCCCATTCTGAGGGTTGTCTTTTGGTCTTGTTTATGGTTTCCTTTGGTGTGCAAAAGCTTTTCAGTTTCATTAGGTCCCATTTGTTTATTTGTGTTCTTATTTCCATTTCTCTGGGAGCTGGGTCAAAAAGAATCTTGCTGTGATGTATGTCATAGAGTGTTCTGCCTATGTTTTCCTCTAAGAGTTTGATAGTGTCTGCCCTTACACTTAGGTCTTTAATCCATTTTGAGTTTATTTTTGTGCATGGTGTCAGGGAGTGTTCTAATTTCATACTTTTACATGTTCCTGTCCAATTTTCCCAGCACCACTTATTGAAGAGGCTGTCTTTTCTCCACTGTATATGCTTGCCTCCTTTATCAAAGATAAGTTAACCATATGTGTGTGGGTTTATCTCTGGGCTTTCTATCCTGTTCCATTGATCTATATTTCTGTTTTTGTGCCAGTACCAAACTGTCTTGATTACTGAAGCTTTGTAATATAGTCTGAAGTCAGGGAGCCTGATTCCCCCAGCTCCATTTTTCGTTCTCAAGATTGCTTTGGCTATTCGGGGTCTTTTGTGTTTCCATACAAATTGTGAAAATTTTTGTTCTAGTTCTGTGAAAAATGCCAGTGGTAGTTTGATAGGGATTGCATTGAATCTGTAGATTGCTTTGGGTAGTAGAGTCATTTTCACAATGTTGATTCTTCCAATCCAGGAACATGGTATATCTCTCCATCTATTTGTATCCTCTTTAATTTCTTTCATCAGTGTCTTATAATTTTCTGCATACAGGTCTTTTGTCTCCTTAGGTAGGTTTATTCCTAGATATTTTATTCTTTTTGTTGCAATGGTAAATGGGAGTGTTTTCTTAATTTCACTTTCAGATTTTTCGTCATTAGTATATAGAAATGCAAGAGATTTCTGTGCATTAATTTTGTATCCTGCTACTTTACCAAATTCATTGATTAGCTCTAGGAGTTTTCTGGTAGCATCTTTAGGATTCTCTATGTATAGTATCATGTCATCTGCAAATAGTGACAGCTTTACTTCTTCTTTTCCGATTTGGATTCCTTTTATTTCTTTGTCTTCTCTGATTGCTGTGGCTAACACTTCCAAAACTATGTTGAATAATAGTGGTGAGAGTGGGCAACCTTGTCTTGTTCCTGATCTTAGTGGAAATGGTTTCAGTTTTTCACCATTGAGGACAATGTTGGCTGTGGGTTTGTCATATATGGCCTTTATTATGTTGAGGAAAGTTCCCTCTATGCCTACTTTCTGCAGGGCTTTTATCATAAATGGGTGTTGAATTTTGTCGAAAGCTTTCTCTGCATCTATTGAGATGATCATATGGTTTTTCTCCTTCAATTTGTTAATATGGTGTATCACATTGATTAATTTGCGTATATTGAAGAATCCTTGCATTCCTGGGATAAACCCCACTTGATCATGGTGTATGATCCTTTTAATGTGCTGTTGGATTCTGTTTGCTAGTATTTTGTTGAGGATTTTTGCATCTATGTTCATCAGTGATATTGGCCTGTAGTTTTCTTTCTTTGTGACATCTTTGTCTGGTTTTGGTATCAGGGTGATGGTGGCCTCGTAGAATGAGTTTGGGAGTGTTCCTCCCTCTGCAATATTTTGGAAGAGTTTGAGAAGGATAGGTGTTAGCTCTTCTCTAAATGTTTGATAGAATTCACCTGTGAAGCCATCTGGTCCTGGGCTTTTGTTTGTTGGAAGGTTTTTAATCACAGTTTCAATTTCAGTGCTTGTGATTGGTCTGTTCATATTTTCTATTTCTTCCTGGTTCAGTCTCGGCAGTTTGTGCATTTCTAAGAATGTGTCAATTTCTTCCAGGTTGTCCATTTTATTGGCATAGAGTTGCTTGTAGTAATCTCTCATGATCTTTTGTATTTCTGCAGTGTCAGTGGTTACTTCTCCTTTTTCATTTCTAATTCTATTGATCTGAGTCTTCTCCCTTTTTCTCTTGATGAGTCTGGCTAATGGTTTACCAATTTTCTTTATCTTCTCAAAGAACCAGCTTTTAGTTTCATTGATTTTTGCTATTGTTTCCTTCATTTCTTTTTCATTTATTTCTGACCTGATCTTTATAATTTCTTTACTTCTGCTGGCTTTGGGGTTTTTTTGTTCTTCTTTCTCTAATTGCTTTAGGTGCAAGGTTAGGTTGTTTATTCGAGATGTTTCCTGTTTCTTGAGGTAGGCTTGTATTGCTATAAACTTCCCTCTTAGCACTGCTTTTGCTGCGTCCCATAGGTTTTGGGTCGTCGTGTCTCCATTGTCATTTGTTTCTAGGTATTTTTTGATTTCCCCTTTGATTTCTTCAGTAATCACTTCGTTATTAAGTAGTGTATTGTGTAGCCTCCATGTGTTTGTATTTTTTACAGATCTTTTCCTGTAATTGATATCTAGTCTCATAGCGTTGTGGTCGGAAAAGATACTTGATACGATTTCAATTTTCTTAAATTTACCAAGGCTTGATTTGTGACCCAAGATATGATCTATCCTGGAGAATGTTCCATAAGCACTTGAGAAAAATGTGTATTCTGTTGTTTTTGGGTGGAATGTCCTATAAATATCAATTAAGTCCATATTGTTTAATGTATCATTTACAGCTTGTGTTTCCTTATTTATTTTCATTTTGGATGATCTGTCCATTGGTGAAAGTGGGGTGTTAAAGTCCCCTACTATGATTGTGTTGCTGTCGATTTCCCCTTTTATGGCTGTTAGTATTTGCCTTATGTATTGAGGTGCTCCTATGTTGGGTGCATAAATATTTACAATTGTTATACCTTCCTCTTGGATCGATCCCTTGATCATTATATAGTGTCCTTCTTTGTCTCTTGTAATAGTCTTTATTTTAAAGTCTATTTTGTCTGATATGAGAATTGCTACTCCAGCTTTCTTTTGATTTCCATTTGCATGGAATATCTTTTTCCATCCCCTCACTTTCAGTCTGTATGTGTCTCTAGGTCTGAAGTGGGTCTCTTGTAGACAGCATATATATGGGTCTTGTTTTTGTATTCATTCAGCCAGCCTGTGTCTTTTGGTGGGAGCATTTAATCCATTTACATTCAAGGTAATTATTGATATGTATGTTCCTATTCCCATTTTCTTAAATGTATTGGGTTTGTTATTGTAGGTGTTTTCCTTCTCTTGTGTTTCTTGCCTACAGAAGTTCCTTTAGCATTTGTTGTAAAGCTGGTTTGGTGGTGCTGAACTCTCTCAGCTTTTGTTTGTCTGTAAAGGTTTTAATTTCTCCATCGAATCTGAATGAGATCCTTGCTGGGTAGAGTAATCTTGGTTGTAGGTTTTTCTCCTTCATCACTTTAAGTATATCCTGCCACTCCCTTCTGGCTTGCAGAGTTTCTGCTGATAGATCAGATGTTAACCTTATGGGGATTCCCTTGTGTGTTATTTGTTTTTTTTTTCCCTTGCTGCCTTTAATATGTTTTCCTTATATTTAATTTTTGACAGTTTGATTAATATGTGTCTTGGCGTGTTCCTCCTTGGGTTTATCCTGTATGGGACTCTCTGTGCTTCCAGGACTTGATTAACTATTTCCTTTCCCATATTAGGGAAGTTTTCAACTATAATCTCTTCAAAAATTTTCTCAGTCCCTTTCTTTTTATCTTCTTCTTCTGGTACCCCTATAATTCGAATGTTGGTGTGTTTAATGTTGTCCCAGAGGTCCCTGAGACTGTCCTCAGTTCTTTTCATTCTTTTTTCTTTATCCTGCTCTGTAGTAGTTATTTCCACCATTTTATCTTCCAGGTCACTTATCCTTTCTTCTGCCTCAGTTATTCTACTATTGATCCCATCTAGAGTATTTTTAATTTCATTTATTGTGTTTTTCATCATTGCTTGGTTCCTCTTTAGTTCTTCTACATCCTTGTTAAATGTTTCTTGCATTTTGTCTATTCTATTTCCAAGATTTTGGATCATCCTTACTATCATTATTCTGAATTCTTTTTCAGGTAGACTACCTATTTCCTCTTCATTTGTTAAGTCCAGTGTGTTTTGACCCTGCTCCTTCATCTGCTGTGTGTTTTTCTGTCATCTCATTTTGCCTATCTTACTGTGTTTGGGGTCTCCTTTTCACAGGCTGCAGGTTCGTAGTTCCCGTTGTTTTTGGTATCTGTCCCCAGTCGCTAAGGTTGGTTCAGTGGGTTGTGTAGGCTTCCTGGTGGAGGGAACTAGTGCCTGAGTTCTGGTGGATGAGGCTGGATCTTGTCTTTCTGGTGGGCACGTCCACGTCTGGTGGTGTATTTTGTGGTGTCTGTGGCCTTATTATGATTTTAGGCAGCCTCTCTGCTAATGGATGGGGTTGTGTTCCTGTCTAGCTAGTTGTTTGGCATAGGATGTCCAGCACTGTAGCTTGCTGGTCGTTGAGTGAAGCTGGGTCTTGATGTTGAGATGGAGATCTTTGGGAGATTTTTGCCGTTTGGTGTTACGTGGAGCTGGGAGGTCTCTTGTGGACCAGTGTTCTGAAGTTGGCTCTCCCACCTCAGAGGCACGGCCCTGATGCCTGGCTGGAGCACCAAGAGCCTTTCGTCCACACGGCTCAGAGTAAAAGGGAGAAAAAATAGAAAGAAAGAAAGAAAGAGGCTATAATATAGTGAAGTAAAATAAAGCTACTGTAAAGCAAATCTATACAGACAAAATATCACCCAGAAGCATATACATATACACTCACACAAAAAAGGAAAAGGGGAAAAATTAATATATCCTGCTCCCAAAGTCCACCTCCTGAATTTGGGATGATTCGTTGTCTATTCAGGTATTCAGCAGATGCAGGCACATCAAGTTATTTGTGGAGCTTTAATCCGCTACTTCTGAGGCTGCTGGGAGAGATTTCCCCTTCTCTTCCCTGTTCGCACAGCTCCTGGGGTTCAGCTTTTGATTTGGACCTGCCTCTGCGTGTAGGTCGCCTGAGGGCGTCTGTTCCCCGCCCAGACAGGACGGGGTTAAAGGAGCAGCTGCTTCGGGTGGCTCTGGCTCAACCAGGCCGCGGGGAGGGAGGGGTACAGAGGAGGCGGGGCGAGCCTGCAGCGGCCGAGGCAGGCGTGACGTTGCACCAGCCTGAGGCGCGCAGTGCGTTCTCCCGGGGATGTTGTCCCCGGTTCCCGGGACCCTGGCAGTGGCGGGCTGCACAGGCTACCAGGAGGGGCGGTGTGGAGAGTGACCTGTGCTCACACACAGGAGGCGGCAGCAGCAGCACCAGCGTCTCACGCCCGTCTCTGGGGTCCGCGCTGATCGCCACGGCTCGCGCCCTTCTCTGGAGTTTGTTTAGGCGGCGCTCTGAATCCCCTCTCCTTGCCCGCTGCGAAACAAAGAGGCAAGAAAAAGTCTCTTGCCTCTTCGGCAGCTGCAGACTTTTTGCCGGACTCCCTCCGGGCTAGCTGTGGTGCGCTAACCCCTTCAGGCTGTGTTCACGCCGCCAGCCCCAGTCCTCTCCCTGCGATCCGACTGAAGCCAAGCCTCAGCTCCCAGCCCCGCCCGCCCCGGCGGGGGAGCAGACAAGCCTCTCGGGCTGGTGAGTGCTGGTCAGCACCGATCCTCCGTGCGGGAACCTCTCCGCTTTGCCCTCCGCACCTCTGTGGCTGCGCTCTCCTCAGTGGCTCCGAAGCTTCCCCCCTCTGCCACCCGCAGTCTCTGTCCGCGAAGGGGCTTCCTAGTGTGTGGAAACCTTTCCTCCTTCACAGCTCCCTCCCACTGGTGCAGGTGCCGTCCCCATTCTTTTGTCTCTGTTATTTCTTTTTTCTTTTGCCCTACCCAAGTACAGGGGGAGTTTCTTGCCTTTTTGGAGGTCGGACGTTTTCTGCCAGCGTTCAGTGGGTGTTCTGTAGGAGCAGTTCCACGTGTAGATGTATTTCTACTGTATCTGTGGGAAGGAAGGTGATCTCCGCGTCTTACTCTTCCGCCATCTTCTCCAATCTCCTCCAACTTACAGCTATTTTTGAGGGATGGGCTTGGCTTGGCAGTGGCCATTTCTAGTCAGGCCCCTCCCTCTTATAATTGTGAAATGTCCCTCCTGTGATTTCCTAGAACATTTGTTTATCATCTGTATAATTCATCTAATATCGGCTAGATCTGGCCTCCTAGAGTTAATTAACTTTCCCTATTCCTGGATCACCTACATTGAAAGGCTGGAGGGCAGGTATTCTGTCTCTTTCATTGTATCTGCCACACTACTGGGCACACAGCTGGGCTCAAGAAACAAATGATGGCTTTGGAATTTCAGGCAGGAAACAAGTCAGAGCCACATAATCATGGAATCTGTAATAATGACAAAAAACTTGGTTAGCTATTTGAGGGGGCAGCCTTCTTCTTCGAGCAATAATTCTTACACTTCAGCGTGCATCAGAATCACCTGAAGGGCTTGTTAAAACATTTGCGGAGCTCCCAGGATCAAGAGGGTAACGTACCGGAAAGGGGCATGAAAGTTCTGCGTACACCTATCCCCACCCCATACTTTGCCCTGTGCATCCCTTCTTTTTGGTTGTTCCGGAGTTACAAACCAGTAAATGTTAAGTAAAGTGTTAAAAAAAACAAAAACTAAAAGCAGATAGTTGGGCCCCAACCCACAGTTTCTAATTCTGCAGGTCTGGAATGGGGCCTGAAAATTTGTTTGGTACTGTGTTTTGTATGCAATTATCTCATTTAATTCTCACACAATCTTCTGAAATAGGTACTATTTCGATTCCGATTTTATGAATGGGTAGCTGGAGCAGAGAGGCCATTTGGTTGGTGGTCTGGCACTGGCCACTACCATCATCTTGGAGGGGGTGTCTGTGTGTGTGTGTGTGTGTGAGCAGAGATTAGTAGGCCTTTTCTTTCTTCTCGGGTCCAAAGATGCAGAAGAGAAATTCCCTGAGAAGAAGAGTATCGAGGGTACCTACTCTGATCTTTTGGCCCCATCTGGTGGCTTCAGGTCTGACTGAACCAAGTGCTGCTCCGTTATCTCCCCCTGCTGGTGAGAATGGTGGGGTCCAACCAGCGGCCTCGGAGATCGCTTTTCCTGAGGCGTTTTTTTCTGAAGGCGGTTATACTGAGGAGATTATTCTGAGGCGGTTAGTACCTCCCCCACCCAACCCCCAGCCCCTCTTCCGTGTGTGCTTGTTTTCTTTGTTTTGTTTTTTTTTCCGTTTCTGATCGGTGGGGAGCTCCTATCCAATGTATAGCATTTATTCCAATCCCTCTGTGGCTTGTTAAAGGTACAACATATTTTTCTAGGTATTAAAAGAGCCTTTTGCCTTATATATATAAACATATAAATATATAATTATATCCCGTGTCAGAGCCGGAGATGTTGCTGAGGGAACTCGGCTGTTAATCGGATTTTTTTTTTCCTGTCAAACCCACAAACTTGTCTCGAACATCTGACAAAAAGATACTTAAATAGACCTTCTGTGCCTGTCGCTTTCAAATCAAGATGGCAATGGGGGTAATGAGTTCCTGTGGCCACTAGGAGGTCGCAGCTGCTTGGAAAACGTGTTTGCACACAGTACAAAGATCACCCCCCCGTACACGAGCCCACGTTGCCAAGGCGTTCCTCAAATTCAAAGGGAAATTGGTGAGTCCTTCCTGCTAGAATCACTCCCCATCCTAAAAACTGCATGTTTGTGTATATTATATTTATTGATGTATTTCCTTAATGGCCCTATCATAAAGATGTGTATAGGTTCAAGGAAAGCAGTGACTGTCCAACTCTGTAGAGAACCTAACAGGGCCTCATGTACTTAGCCACTCAGTAATCAGTAATCACTTTTGGTGATGTCGGAGTGAATATGACAATAGTGACGGTGTTACAATAATCACTCAGCATATGTCCTCTGAAGTCCTTCTTAGTTTTATATTCACCTTGCTTTGGGGCTTATCACACTCTGCCTTGTGTTATAGTTATTTCATTAGGAGCTTTATCTTTCCAAATACAGAAATGCTTGAGGAGAATGACTGTTTTACTCATTTTCATTTACCCTGCAAGAAATAGTACTAGGTTGGTCTATATTAGTGAGTGCTTAAGGATATTTACATAACTGAAAATTAGTGTGTACACCTGAAACTAATATAATGTTACATGTCAATTCTATCTCAGTAAGAAAAGAAAGACAATCATTGGTAATGGATGTTCAAGAATTGCTATGCCCAGAACCATACAGAAGTGCCTGGCCACGGCCAAGAATACTGGATCATGTTGGTCCAAACTGCCTGGCTTATTTCAATACCTTCCTAACTGGTTCCACTGAGTTTTTCCCTTGCCACTCTTCAACAGAATATTTTTAGAAGAACAATATATTTTATTAGCTACTGTTATTTTTTATAACAGCTTTATTGAAATGTAATTCAAATACCATGTAATTCACCTAACGTGTACAATGCAATGATTTTTAGTATACTCACAGAGTTGTGCAACCATCATCATAATACATTTTAGAACATTTTCATCACCAAAAAAAAGAAACCTCATACCCTTTAGCTATCACACCTCAGCTCCCCCAACCGTATACCTCCTCAGCCTTAGGCAGCCACTATTCTACTTTCTGTCTCTATAGATTTGCCTATTTTGAACATTTAATATGTGGAATCATACAATATGTGGTCTTTTGTAACTGATTTCCTTCACTTAGCATAACTTTTCCCAGTAAAGAGTTGTGACAACATGTGTGAAATGCTGTTTTGTGAAGGAAGCTCATTAGAGACTCAGTCATGCAGAAACCCTCTGCTATAGCACATACCAAAAGTCCAGAGTCCCAGGAGGAAAGCTGGTGTTCATCAGAAACCATGCTGTTTGCACAAACAGTTAAGTACAGTGAGCTATTCTTATCAGTTAGGGTGGTGGGAACCCTCCCCAAATTCAAGTTGCCAGATCCTAGCCAAGGGCCAAACTTGCCAGCAGGATTTTCAATTGATACCATTCTCAGGCCTGCTATGTTAACTCTTTTCTATACAGATTTTGATAGGGATTGCATTGATTCTGTAGATCAATTTGAGGAGAATTGCCATCTTAATATTAAGTATTTCAACCAATGAACATGGGATGTCTTTTCATTTATTTAGGTCTTTAATTTCTCTCAGTGATGTTTTGTAGTTTTCAGTGTGCAAGTCTTCTTTTTTTAACATCTTTATTGGAGTATAATTGCTTTACAATGGTGTGTTACTTTCTGCTTTATAACAAAGTGAATCAGTTATACATATACATATGTTCCCATATCTCTTCCCTCTTGTGTCTCCCTCCCTCCCACTCTCCCTATCCCAACCCTCTAGATGGTCACAAAGCACCAAGCTGATCTCCCTGTGCTATGCGGCTGCTTCCCACTAGCTATCTATTTTACCTTTGATAGTGTATATATGTCCATGCCACTCTCTCACTTCGTCCCAGCTTACCCTTCCCCCTCCCCATGTCCTCAGGTCCATTTTCTAGTAGGTCTGCGTCTTTATTCCTGTCCTGCTCCTAGGTTCTTTATAACCTTTTTTTCCCCTTAGATTCCATATATATGTGTTAGCATACGGTATTTGTTTTTCTCTTTCTGACTTACTTCACTCTGTATGACAGACTCTAGGTCCATCCACCTCGCTACAAATAACTCAATTTCGTTTCTTTTTATTGGCTGAGTAATATTCCATTGTATATATGTGCCATATCTTCTTTATCCATTCATCTGTCTATGGACACTTAGGTTGCTTCCATGTCCTGGCTATTGTAAATAGAGCTGCAAGGAACATTTTGGTACATGACTCTTTTTGAATTATGGTTTTCTCTGGGTATATGCCCAGTAGTGGGATTGCTGGGTCATATGGTAGCTCTATTTTTAGTTTTTTAAGGAACCTCCATACTGTTCTCCATAGTGGCTGTATCAATTTACATTCCCACCAACAGTGCAAGAGGGTTCCCTTTTCTCCACACCTTCTCCAGCATTTATTGTTTGTAGATTTTTTGACGATGGCCATTCTGACTGGTGTGAAGTGATACCTCACTGTAGTTTGATTTGCATTTCTAACGATCAGTGCTGTTGAGCATCCTTTCATGTGTTTGTTGGCAATCTGTATGTCTTCTTTGGAGAAATGTCTATTTAGGTCTTCTGCCCATTTTTGGATTGGGTTGGCTTTTTTTTGATATTGAGTTGCATGAGCTGCTTGTAAATTTTGGAGATTAATCCTTTGTCAGTTGCTTCATTTGCAAATATTTTCTCCCATTCTGAGGGTTGTCTTTTCATCTTGTTTATGGTTTCCTTTGCTGTGCATTTAAGCATTTAAGTTTCATTAGATCCCATTTGTTAATTTTTGTTTTTATTTCCATTTCTCTAGGAGGTGGGTCAAAAAGGATCTTGCTGTGATTTATGTCATAGCGCGTTCTGCCTATGTTTTCCTCTAAGAGTTTTATAGTGTCTGGCCTTACATTTAGGTCTTTCATCCATTTGGAGTTTATTTTTGTGTATGGTGTTAGGGAGTGTTCTAATTTCATTCTTTTACATGTAGCTGTCCAGTTTTCCCAGCACCACTTATTGAAGAGGCTGTCTTTTCTCCATTGTATATGCTTGCCTCCTTTATCAAAGATAAGGTGACCATACGTGCATGGGTTTATCTCTGGGCTTTCTATCCTGTTCCATTGATCTATATTTCTGTTTTTGTGCCAGTATCATACTGTCTTGATTACTGTAGCTTTGTAGTATAGTCTGAAGTCAGGGAGCCTGATTCCTCCAGCGTCATTTTTCTTTCTCAAGATTGCTTTGGCTATTCAGGGTCTTTTGTGTTTCCATACAAATTGTGTACCTTTTTGTTCTAGTTCTGTGAAAAATGCCATTGGTAGTTTGATAAGGATTGCATTGAATCTGTAGATTGCTTTTGGTAGTATAGTCATTTTCACAATGTTGATACTTCCAATCCAAGAACATGGTGTATCTCTCCATCTGTTTGTATCATCTTTAATTTCTTTCATCAGTGTCTTATAGTTTTCTGCATACAGGTCTTTTGTCTCCTTAGGTAGGTTTATTCCTATGTATTTTATTCTTTTTGCTCCAATGGTAAATGGGAGTGTTTCCTTAATTTCTCTTTCAGATTTTTCATCATTAGTGTATAGGAATACAAGAGATTTCTGTGCATTAATTTTGTATCCTGCTACTTTACCAAATTCATTGATTAGCTCTAGTAGTTTTTTGGTGGCATCTTTAGGATTCTCTCTGTATAGTATCATGTCATCTGCAAACAGTGACAGCTTTACTTCTTCTTTTCCAATTCGGATTTGCATGTATCTTTTTGAGTTACTGTTTTTTGTTTTTTGTTTTTTAATAGATATATACCCAGGAGTGGACTTGCTGGGTCATATGTTAGTTCTATTTTTAGTTTTTTGAGAAACCTTTATATTGTTTTCCACAGTGGCTGCACCAATTTACATTCCCACTAACAGTGTACTAGGGTTCCCTTTTCTCAACATCCTCACAAACACTTGTTATGTGTTGTCTTTGGATGATAGCCATTCTGACAGGCGTGAGGTGGTATCTCATTGTAGTTTTGATTTATTATGCATTTCCCTGATGATTAGCAGTGTTGAGCATCTTTTCATGTACCTCTTGGCCATCTGCATTTCCCCTTTGGAAAAATGTCCATTCAGGTCTTCTGTCCCTTTTTTAATCAGAGTGTTTGTGTTTTTGATGTTGAGTTGTATATAGCTTTTTTAGTGCATGTTCTAGGTATTACATTATATATACACAACATATCACAATCTACTGGAGTTGACATTATCAGTTTGAGGAAGTCCAGAAACTTTTCCTCCCTTTACTCTCCTACATCTATATTATTGTTTTAAACATTTCCTCTACATACATTGAGAACCATATCAGACAGTTATACATTTTGCTATAACTGTCAGACATAATTGAGAAAGCAGCGTCAGAAGGAGTCTATTGTATCTACCTGTATTTTTACTCTTTCCACTGTTCTTTCTCCCTGATGTTACAAGATTCCTTCTATTACTATTTTTCCTACTTTGTAAACTTTCTATTCTTTATTTTTTATTTTTTTTAAATTTTTTTTTTTTTTTTTCTTTCGTGTGAGGGCTTTCTCTAGTTGTGGCAAGTGGGGGCCACTCTTCATCGCGGTGCGGGGGCCGCTCTTCATCGCGGTGCGCGGGCCTTTCACTATCGCGGCCCCTCCCGTTGCGGGGCACAGGCTCCAGACGCGCAGGCTCAGTAGTTGTGGCTCACGGGCCCAGTTGCTCCGTGGCATGTGGGATCTTCCCAGACCAGGGCTCGAACCCGTGTCCCCTGCATTGGCAGGCAGATTCTCAACCACTGCACCACCAGGGAAGCCCTAAATTTTTTTTTAAATTTATTTATTTATTTATGGCTGTGTTGGGTCTTCGTTTCTGTGCGAGGGCTTTCTCTAGTTGTGGCAAGCGGGGGCCACTCTTCATCGCGGTGCGCGGGCCTGTCACTATCACGGCCTCTCTTGTTGTGGAGCACAGGCTCCAGACGCGCAGGCTCAGTAATTGTGGCTCACGGGCCCAGTTGCTCCGCGGCATGTGGGATCTTCCTAGACCAGGGCTCGAACCTGTGTCCCCTGCATTGGCAGGCAGATTCTCAACCACTGCGCCACCAGGGAAGCCCTAAACTTTCTATTCTTTTAAGGGGGGCATCCGAGAATGACTTGATTTCCCCTTCACTCCTGAAGGATATTTTACTTGGATATAGACTTCTGAGCTGACAGCTCTCTTTTTTTTAGTACTGGGAAAATATTGTCACCTTCTTCTGGCCTGCATGGTTTCTGATAAGAAATCTATTGTCATTCAACAAAATTTTGCTCTGTTAGAAAGGTGTCATTTCTCTCTTGCTGCTTTCAAGGTTTTTGTTTTGTTTTTTCTTTAGTTTTCAGAAGTTTGATTATGATGTGTCTTTGTTTGAATTTCTTTGGGTTTACCCTGTTTGGGGTTCACTTAGCTTCTTGAATCTGTAGGTTTATGTCTCTCTCAAATTTGGAAAACTTGCCTAAGTATTTTTGTAGGAAAGATTACCAGAAGTAGAATCTCTGGGTAAAAGGGTTCAAACTTTAAAAATTCACTAGAGGGCTTCCCTGGTGGTGCAGTGGTTAAGAATCTGCCTGCCAATGCAGGGGACACGGGTTCGAGCCCTGGTCCGGAAAGATCCCACATGCCGCGGAGCAACTAAGCCCGTGTGCCACAACTACTGAGCCTGCGCTCTAGAGCCCGTGCGCCTAGAGCCCACAACAAGAGAAGCCACTGCAATGAGAAGCCTGCGCACTGCAATGAAGAGTAGCCCCCGCTCACTGCAACTAGAGAAAGCCCACATGCAGCAATGAAGACCCAATGCAGCCAAAAAAAGAAAAAAAATTCACTAGATATTTTCAAATAACCCTCCCAAAGTTAGTGGAAGTTTTTATTTCTGCTGGCAATGAATAAAAATGCCTGTTTACGCACCCCTTTACCAACAGAAATTATGATTAATCTATTAAACCTTTGCCAATGTCCTAAACAAAACAATGCATTGTTGTTTTAATCTACATTTATTTTTAGTGAAATTGAGCATATTTTTATGTTTATTGACCATTTGTATTTCTTCTCTAATTGTTCATTTTGTTGTCAAATTTTTTGATGGGTGGTTCATCTTTTTCTTGCTGATCATGCAATTCTCTTTGTACATTTTGGAAATTATTCCTTTGTCATTCGTGTTGACAATGTTTCTGGCCAGTTTGTTGTTAAGTTTTTTAACCCTGTTTTTGTTTTTGTTTACTTGTTTTGCCAAACAAAAATTAAAAAATTTTAGCTACTAATATTTATTGAGCCTGTTGCTATCTCTAGATTTTTGTCCTGTTTAGAAAGGTTTTTCTTTCTGCAAGATTGTAAAAATTTTTAAAATATTTTGTCTAGTATTTCCATGGTTTCATTTTTCACAATTAAATCTTGGATCCATGTGAAATATATTTTCATGTAAAAGTGAGGTAGATAAGAGCAGATCTTTCCTATCAGGTTTTAATACAGGGATGTAGTGGGGAGGGGAAAGGAGAGTTCATGAAAGAGTTGTATGCCTGGGTGGAGGGAAATATTGGAAAATGGTAGAGTCAAAGGGCTGTCTCCTCTTTTCTTAGTGTTCCCTCTGAGTGCTACTCAAAGGAAAGGTTAAGTCCACTGGAGGTTTGAAAGTTGTGAGAAAATTTTTTTTTTAATTTTTGGAAAATTATAATGTTTACTCAGTAACTTTTTTGTTTTTGTGAAGAAGTGGAAAGAAACAGGAAAAATAAAATTGCTTGTTTTGTGATTTTTGTGTTGCTGTTGTTTTGGTGGATGGACCTTTTCCTCTTTTGACTAAAGAAGACTTGTTGTGACTTGTGTTAATACTATATTTCCTTTATAGTGCATCCCAGTGGGACACTTGTCCACAGCGATGCCCCTTAAAGGAAGATACTCCTTTACTTGGTTAACAAATGTTAACATTTTTCAGCCATCTGTCAAGGAGGCAGGTATGGGGTAGTGCTTATGTGTTTGGTCTCTGGAATCAGACTGCTTGGGTTTGAATCCCAATCCAATAGCTTACTAGCTGTGTGATCTTGGGCAAGTTACTGAACTTTTCTGTACTTCAAGTTCCTCTTCTGCAAAACAGGGACATTAGCAACTCATTGTATTGTTGTGAGTGTCAGAACAGTGTCAAACATATTGTAAGCAATTGATAAATGTGAACTCTTCTTAATGCTAATCACTGGAGATAGAGCACAATAGGTGCAGTCCTTGCAGTTGTGGACCTTCCATTCTTGAGTGAGGAGGTAGGTTAAAAAATTACAAATAGCAATAATTACTCTAAAAGAAACGTAAGGACCTAAGTGGGAAGGAAATCTAAAAAAGAGTGGATATATGTATACATATGACTGATTCACTTTGCTGTACAGCAAGAAACTAACACAACATTGTAAAGCAACTATACTCCAATAAAAATAAAAAGAAAAAAGAAATGCAAGGGGCTGAGGTAAAATATTAGGGAGTGGGAGAAGAATCCTACTCTATATAACATGGTCAAGGAAGGCCTCTCTGAAGAGTGGATATTTAAGGTGAGACTTAAAGCATGATTAAAAAAAAAGTAATTTAAAGAAGAGAGGAAGAATGTTTCTGACAGTGGGAACGTCATGTGCAAAGTTCCCGAAAAGAGGGATTTTCTGTATATTCAAAGTTTGGGAAGAAGATCATTATGGCTGGAATGGAGTAAATGAGAAAGAGAGTGGTATGAGACAAGGTTAGTGAGATAGGTGGGACTTGTAGGCCAGGGTAAGGAGTCTGGATTTTATTTTAAGTTCTGTGGGAAACCACAAAAGCAGGAGAGGGACATGATACATATATTTTTTTTAAAAGACTGATCATATTGTATTGTATTTGCATTAGAGAAGAGCCAGATTGGAAAGGGGGAGAGCAGCTTGGAGGCTTTTGACTGTGGTCCAATCGAGAGACTATGGTTGTAGTGGAGATGGAGGGAAGTGGATGGATATAAAATATATTTTTGAGGTAGAATCAACAGGATTTGCTGAAGGATTGGATTTGGTAGGGTAAGGTGGTGGAAAAGAGTTTGAATCAAGGATGATACCCAGGTTTCTGGCTTGATTAACAGGCTTGATGTGGTACCAGTTTCTGAAATGGGGGACATTGGAGGAAGGATCAGGTTTGGTGAAGGTTGTGAATACGTTAAGTTTGAGGTGTCTATTAGACATCCAAGTGGAGATGTGGAGTAGTCATTTGGATTTATGAGTCTGGAGTTCAGGGCCAGCTTTTAGATGCTACTTAAAGTCATGGATCTGGATGTGATAACCTAGGGATATTAAAAAGAGAAGAAGGCCTGGGATCATGTGACTATTTTCCATTTAATGTAGAAGCTATGAGATACTAAAAGGAGAATGGACTAATAATAAGTGTAAAGATGTAGTTTAGTGGTAGAGTATCTGTTGTATATGCAGGACTTCCTAGGTTTTATTCCTGGCATCTCCATTCTCTCTTTCCCTCCTCAGAAGACAGGGCAGGGCTATACACTCTTCAAGCCTTTTGTCAGTTACTCATATATATATATATATATTTTTAGCTCCTGGAACAAAGCAGGTGCTCAATAATTATTTGTTGAATGAATGAATTAATGTAGGAATGAAATGAATGAGCATATCGGTTGTATTACTTGCTTTGCCACAATGTAGCACTGTGACTTTGGGCAGTTAGCAAGCTACAGTTTTGTTGTCTGTAAAACGGCAATAATAAAAGTACCTACCTTTTTGGACAGTGTTGAAAACAATTAAACAATTTGTAGCAATTAGCACAGAGCTAGCACTCAATTAATGTTAGCTACTATTAGCTCTCTGAACTTTGGGGGCTATCCATAAAATAAGGGCAATAATTTCTGCTCTGCTTCCCTCACAAAGGCCCGTTTTGGCCGCGCCGCGCGGGCTTGTGGGTCTTAGTTGCCTGACCAGGGATTGAACCTGGGCCAGGGCAGTGAAAGCGGCGAGTCCTAACCACTGGACCGCCAGGGAATTCCCAAAAGCTTATTAATATTAATGTTTTAATTCACTACATAATGCAGCGGCTCTCGCCATCCTCCAGCAGGATTATTTAAATGAAAACGAGTCTTTAAAGAGACCCAGTACTCCCGCTTGTCAGCCCAGCCCAGTGCAACCAGGGGTACAGGAAACCACGCCCCGTTGTGAAGTCAATTAGCTGCAGAGTTCAGTTTAAAAATACCCAGCCCCGCCCCTCCTTGCTAGGCGAGCTCAAGTCTCAACTGCACGCTGATTTGCCCCTGCTGGCCAATCACCACTGCTCTGCCTCCTGGGCTGTAATTTTCAAAATTCTCTGCTGGGCTGATTGGAGAGAGCACGGGGTAAATTGAGACGGACGCCGGTCGCTGCGACGCGGAGCTCCGGTCATTTCCCGGGCCTCTCCTGGGCTAGGACTGCGTCCGTGGTCTTTCCTCTTCTGCCCTCAATCTCGATATGAGGTAGGCACCTTTGAACTTGTACTGCCCGCTTGAATGTCCGGTTGTGTCGCACGCGGGTGGGTCCTTGAGCCTCACTGCAGTCCCTTGTAACTCACTGTCTTCTTTTGCCGGGATGCATGGGATCCCTGACACGAAACCTTTGCTTTTTCCTGTCAGTCAGCAGTCTGCGGAGAGAGCCCTGTACGAGGTTGGGGAGGGAGTGTGTATTAGTGGGTGAGATGGCAAAGCAAAAAAACAAACAAACCAAAAAAACCAACAAACAAAAACAACAAAAAACCAAAACTGGGTCTCAGCTTTTAAATGGAGCTACCAGTACACATGCCTGAATCAGAGTACATTTACATAACGTCTTTTCACAAGCGAAACTGTGCAGGATCAATTTCATCCACAAGACATATTTAAGCTAGAGAATGCTACTTGAGGGATGTCTTTTGAACTACAGGTTGAAGGATATGAAGGAAGATGGAAACACGTGTCCTTCCTCCCTTGTTGTCTCCACTGGCTCTCTTCTATCACCACCACCTCAAACCTCTCCAACTCTGGCTTTCCACTGCTCTCTGCTATGGTCTTCTTGGAATCCTAGAATGTCAGAAGTTGAAGGGATCCTAGAACAGTGCTTCTTAAACTTTAAAGTGCCTACAGATCACCTGGGGTTATTAACTTGCACTTCCTGATTTGGTAAGGCCTACCTCGGGGCCTGAGATTTTAAATTGCTAACAAGCTCCCAGGTGATGCTAATATTGCTGGTCCATTGACCATGGTCTAAATGTCGAGGAGACTCTGGTCCCACTATCTCATTTTATTAGGTGGGGGAAGGAGGCCTGGAGAGGGAAAAGGGACCTGTCCAGTGTCACTCAGCCAGCTAAGGCAGGATTAGAACTAGACCCTAGGCATCCTTCCCAGCTCAGTGCTGCTTTCATTGACACCATGCTGCTTTCTCTCCCCAGTGTCTTGCTGTCTGTAACCTGCCTTTATATATGAAAAGAAGTCGCTACTGTTTCCTGAGATTGTCTTGATCTACAGTTTTGGACTCTGAGCAATTGGGCTTCTAAACAAGCCAACTTGCCCCTGTGTGGGTTTCAGCACCAGCCCTGGGATGCCCAATAGAGTCTTCAACACTCATCAGTGTGTATGTAGGGGAGACGGAAAGTCTGGAAAGTAGAAAGGATTTTAATTTTTTGTCCAAGTAAGGCTAAGGGTTCTGTAGGTGGTAGAAGTTGAGAGTGTTCTGCAGAGTGTCCTTTTATGAAAGCATGTTTCTGGTGGTGTCAATCCCCTCCCCCCACCTAGTGGTGGGGAAATTAGTTACTTAAGTCGGTGTCTGTGTCCCCCAAAGCAAGTGATTATTGTTCAGGATAATGAAGGTGATACATGACCATCATCTGAAAAACCTTATTTTCTCTGAGGTTTAGTCAACCTGTGATGTCATCAGCTGAAAGTTTTCTGGCCTGTTGACTCCAGTTTGATTTTTTCTTTCCGCTTGAAAGATAAAGATTTCAGAACATGAGTCTTTGGTCATCCATAAAAAATTGTATGAGATGTGAATAATAATAGTGGAGTGAGTGGTTTTCATACAGTGCAGTTAAGGGTGGGTTCACTCAATTTAGCTTTATTGCTGCTTGGCTGAGTTTTGAGGGATGAGATGGAAAATAGGTTTGGATTTGGAGGAAGAGAAGGAGAATAAGATGCACCATTTATTCTGAGTACTTACCAGGTTAAGCTTTGCACATACAAATTTACATTTGAGCCACACAATACCTCTGCAAGTAAGAGGTGGTATAGCTCTTTTGCAAATGAGGAAACTGAGGCTCTAAGATGCTAAGTTGGCTGATTTAGGAGCCCAGTTGCTTCTTAAAAAAAAGTCTGTGTTCATTCTAACTCCTCATTACTCCTCATACTACCACACTATGGCCTTTCACTTTGGGCTGTGGGCTATTTTGGAATCTTTTTTGCATACAATCAGAGAGACTTCATGGTATTTTAGAAAAGAGCCCTGGAAAGAGCTGGGTATTCTATGCTGCTTAATAATTTGTCCTGTGTAGTAAGTCACTTAACTCATCTGGGACTATAAAATGGAAAGAATTGTACTTGCCCTGCTTACCCTCACAGTTTTGTTGGGAGGATTAACTGACATAGTAAATGTGAAGGCACATACTTGTACTGACTTTTCCTTGCCAACAAAATGTTTAATATTCTCCATCCAAAGCAAAGCCCAAGTTAGCCTTTCTTCTTTCTTAAACCTTCCCCTCAAACTGCAGTCTTCTCTGCAGTCTTACCAGCGTGGCCCCAGCCTAGCTTGCAGCCTCTTTCTAACTCCTCCCCAACGCATTCTTTATACTCCACACTCCAGGCAAGTTTGGATGTTCCCAGACTTGCTGTGCTCTGCATGTTCAAGCCTCCGCCTAGGCTCAGGCTTTCTTTGCCTGGAAAGCTCCCCTGTCTACTTGGGAACCTTTTTGTCGTTTAAGTCCAGATGGAATCTCCCACAAGATTACTGACTTTCCATTATGTTTCTAAAGTACTTTTTATCTACCATTTTTAAATCATTTGTCATATTTTTATGTTACTGTTAGAGCTGTGCCTGTGAATACTTCTAGGGTAAGATACATGATTTATTTGTGTTTGTATCTCCATTGCCTGAAGTATCTGGTGCATTGCCTTTAGGGTCTCTCTTATGGAAGCCTGTTCTTTGTCAAATGCAGTTGAACTTGGACACTGAATATGGGTGGGGTTGGAAGGGCAGTTGTATTTGAGTGGGAAGGGTCTCTTGGATATCCAAGAGCTGATTCCTCCTAATTATGTATTTGCTTGTAAGATACATAAGTATATCATACTATTGGGAACTCACAAACTAAAAGAAATTTAAGGAATGTAGAATGGGATCCCACACTGAGATGGGGTGAAGGTAGGACTCTCCCAAGGTCTGTAATGACTGTTAAATTTTTATGTCAAGTGATTTTCAACAAGTTAGTTCCTTCTGCTGTTATCTTTTGATTTTATTTTATTTTTTTCTTACTGGGTGTCTGGAACTGGATTACAGTTTCTTGATTGAATGCAGCCTTTGAATACCCTCTGGCCTATTGTGCATACGTGTGTGTGTGTGTGTGTGTGTGTGTGTGCGCGCGCAGTGTATTCTTTTGCCTTCTCTGTGGCATCATTATAATTGCTGTGGCCAGGACCCCATGCCTTTTAAAGAACATTAAACCTACCACCGAGCCTCCATACTATATGATCTGTCATGTTCTTGGTTATTTTCAATGCAAAACTGTTAATTTGTCCCCAGTGTTCCTAGGCTAAACTAGGGGCTAGGCCACAGTCCCAGTGCCCACAGGGGGTGGCAGGCACTGTACTGAGCTTTTTACATAGAGTATCTCATTTAATTTGAACAGTGCCCTGCAGAGGTACGTATACTTATCTCCATTTTACAGATGAGATAACTGAAGCCTAGGGAGTTTAAGTCACTTGCCCATGGTTAAGTGTGGTAGAACCAAGATTTGAGCCCAGATCTGCTTAAATCAAAGTATGTTTTCTCCTAGGGATGCTATAGAGAGACTGGGTTTTCTCAAGGATCTCCAGAGAATTCTGATATTTCTGGTGAATGGTGTTTTAAAGAGTCCTTTTCTGATTGCAGCCCTGCCTTGGATAGATGCTGCTGAATCCATAAGAAATGCCACTGCCACTACCACCCCAGCGCTCCAGACGTGAGACTAAGAAATCTCAGTCCAGCAAAATTGTGCCCAGTGATCATGGCCCATCTGAAAAGGTTAGAGCAAGCTGTCCCTCCCAACAGTGTTTCAAGTAAGCTCTTCCTGCGTTTGTTCAGTCCCTATCCTCATCCCTACATCTTTTGAAATATGTGTGGTTTAATCTGAGAAAGTGGGAAAGGGTGGCAGACCTTGTAGTTGGAGAAGACCAGCAAATTAGGACTTAGGGAGAAAGTGTCAACTCTTCTTTCCCGTAAATGCATGGCTAAGATGAAGGCCGTTCTCCATAACCTTCAAAAGCAAAAAATACTCAGTTCTCATTAGTGATCACATCTATACTCTTACTTTCTCTGAGATGCTCAAAGCACCTTGCCAGGTCGCTGCTTGGTACATCCTGGGGAGGGTATGAAGATTAGGTCAACAAACGTATTATAATGCTTTTTACAGCTATTAAATTTGAAGAATGGGCCCATTTTGAGCCTGCTGTTTTGACCTTGTGGATAGTTTGTCATTCCGACCCTGCGATGTTCTATGTTCCTCATCATTCATATTTTAATCAGAATTTTACTAACCTGATGAATTGTCATTAAGAGAGTATTTCCTGGAGCAAACATCATTAGGCCAATTTATTTTCCTTGATTGGTTTTCTCTCAGCACAGATAAACACTTTCTAATCATTTTCATTTTTGTCTCACTGAAATGATTTTCTTAGAGGGGCCAAATGTGTTTTTCCTATGTAAATTTGGCAAGAAAGATTTGATACATTGATCAGATTTTTGTCCATATCAAATTTTCTGATTAGAGTTCTGCCACTGTAAGTTTTCTTTTGTGGCCGTTATTTTTCCAAATCCAACTCTCTCAGGGCACATTTTGCAAATATAAATTTTATTGAGTTCAGTTTTACCCATTGATTTTATTTGGGGCTGGTTATTTCTACCAGTAATATTAAGTAGGAATTGGATAACAGGCCAACAGTTAATTTCTTAGCCAATTTGAGAGAAAATACTAATTTATTTTTGCTAATTATTTCCACTAGGATTATTTATCATGAACTAGATAAGAGACTAATAGTTTACTTATTTCTTAGCTTAATCAATTAAAAAACAGAAGTAATTCTTCTCAGCTCTTTCAGGATTGCTCCACTGTGCTAGATTGTTCTATTGTAATATGAATCCAGTTCTCTAAATTTCTAATCACTTACTGTGTCATGTACTAACTGTCCATGATGTAAATAGAGAACAGGGAAAATAAATGGTCGGACCTCAATGTTCTGCTTCATATTATTAACAACTCTCTGACATAGGTAGGGCAGGGTTCTCAATTCATAAAGGAAATCTGATACTTAGGAGACTTTCACCAAATAAAAACTGTTAGGGAACAGAAAAGCCCTACAGCGTGATTTACCTTAACCTCTAACCCCACAGAGATAGTCTTGCTCATTTGGGAGTGGGGTAAGGCATGTGTAGATAAACACTACCTAGAAAGGAAACTCCCTTTGATCCAAAATATTCACCCTTCCTCCTTTCCCCCATCTCTCCCTTGTATACACTAAAAGGGATTAATATGAATTACCAAACTCCTTTCTTAAAGTACAGAATTTTCCCTATGAGGTTTAAAAACATATTGGACTATATACTTTTAAAATACTATTTCTGCCCGTTTACAGTTTATATAGATTTTTAAAAAACATGTTTTCTCTTATTTGATCCTCAAATGAGGTAGTTCATTATCCCAATTTTACTGATGAGGAAACTGAGTCTCAGAAACTAAGTGACTTGTGTGAGGTCAATAGCTAATAAAGAGCTGATCCTGGATCAGTATCTAGGTACGTGTGTTATTGTCCTTATTGAGAATGTCTTAAATCAACTACTTAACATAAGAGACACTTAAGTTTTGTTAAATTATTGAACTAATTTACCTGGGAACGTCCATATTAAAGGAATGAGTGGGAGTTGCAGGGTGGTGGGGGTGGTGATGGTTAATCTTGGCTAGTATAGCCATAAATATGAGAGGAGTAAGAGAGAAAATTAGCTTCACCAAGCTAGGTTGCTCATTCTGAGAGTTACACTGACAGTCATCTTTTCTCCTCCCAGCCTTGTCCCTATCATCAATGATTACCTCCTTCAGGGACTCTCTAAGCAGTGGGTGCCAAAATTTCCTTTTGTTGTAGTTTATTGGGGTTTATTATAGGCGTCTGCAGTTGCTTGGAGATTCAGCCATTCCCCGCCTGAGCCCCAAAGATGACCTGAAGTCCCTGAAAACACTGCTCACAATTGGATATACGCATTTACCTCTTTTACTTTTTTAGAGAGAGGAGAATTACCAAGCAAAGATATCTCCATCTTCACCTCAGGGACCACTGAAAAAGAGGTCAGCTTTTGAAGATCTCACCAACGTGAGTATGCCAGTCCAATCCTCTGCCATGGTGTCGCATAAGGTTTAGACAACCTCTTCCTTGAGGGACCTTTCCAGTTTACCAAACTCTGACCCTCTCTAGAATGTTGAGAGCCAATTTTATTTGGAATCAATGACCCAATTTCAGAAACTGCAGTGGCTCTTCTGCTAGCACATACCATCTGGATTAATTGATGGAGCTCTCTGGAAGCAGCAGAGTGATTATGAGATACGAAATTGTAGACAAATATGAGAACTTTGGGGTCTTGCATTTAGATAAAGTCCAGAGGTGGCTCAGCTGGTTGTGTAGGCCTTGGAGGCAAGTAGTCTGGTAGATTCATTGTAGTCTAGGGCAGTGTTCATCAATTCAAGCACTGTGGGCATTTTGAACAGGAAAGTTTTTCTATTGTGTATGACTGACTTCAGCCAGCATTCCTGGTCCCTAGCATTAAGTTCCAGCAGCACCCCAGTCATAGTGACAATCAAAAATGTCCTCTGATGTACAGAACCGTTGATGACCACAGTTCCATGATCTGGTTTTCAACTATGGAGATCTAGAAACTCAATTTTGGCTAGAATTCTTGAGTTCACTTCCGAGTTACCTCCCTTCTGGTGTTATTAAGGCGCCAGCAAAGAAAATCAAATTTACTAGTTAGAAAGTTACTAACTGAATATAGAATTGAGTCAGAGGTAATCTTTGGTCTTAGAAAATAATAGTAACTGATGTCTCCTGAGTGTTTACCACGTGTCAGGCACTATTCTAAGCATTTTTCCCTGTATCCACTCACTTAATCCTCATAAAATCCTTTGAGGCAGATACTATAATTATCTCCACTTCACAGATAAAGACTTGCCCAGTGTTGGTTTTGAAGTCTGTTTCATCTAGGATACAGAGAACCCTAGTGAACTCTATCCTGCCCTCTATAATAGTGTCCTTCTGTGGCTACCAGAATTCTTACATCTGCTAGATAATATTTTACCCCCTTGGGCAGGATTGGATAAGCATTGGCAAAGTTCTCCCCTTTGTATCTCTGCTCTTTAGATGCTATGTGACCACCTTTGTGCTAAAACAGTCTTTTCCCCATGCAGATTACAACATGTATGATTGTGTTACAGCTTCCTGCATAATCAGATTTACTCTAGATTGGTTGAAAGAGCTACCTCCCACACAGACCTGTAAGGTTAGATTCATTTCCTGACTTATTTAACCATGGCTCTAGAAACTTGGTTGAAATAAGGTAGCCACACAAATCAGGAGCAGATGCAGCCCATCTTAATGTAGCTTCCCTTGGCCTCCAGAGTCCCTGATGGGAGTCCAGTGACACTGTGCAAAGCAAAGTCTAACCACATATGAAAAACTTTCCTGCCATGTCTCAGACCTTTTTTGTCGTGAAGTTTATATCATCATTCATAGAGAACAAACACAAATAAATTAATAAGAAACACATGCTAGGACCCTCCTGATTCTCCAACTGAATTCAACATCTGTTAGGCCACATACCTGTCCAGGGTTGGGGAAGCAAGGCATCCCTGAGCAGTATCTCTGCCTCTAGCTTTTCAGAAGCTCAGAAAGCCCATATCCCTTTTGCGTTCAAGTTCTGGTCACCTTGAATGGTCTTTGGTGCTTTCCAGACAAAGTTCCATCATTACAGTGTACCTAAGCCATTCCAGGGTTGGGCATTTCTGCAGACGTCTGAGCTCATTTCTTTGAGGGTTGAGGACTCCTTTCTCTCTGAACTTTGGGGATTCCCTTTATGACGATTTGCTTCTTCCTGTCAGTTATTACTTCATTTACATGTCCCCATATCTGTCTTCTCCTCAACATTCACCACAGTGAGGTCCTGGCTTGCCAAAAGAGCTGATCTGTTTTAATTAGTTAGTCTGCTGTGAGTGTTCTTTTTCCCCCTCTCCTTTATCCTTTCAGCATGGGAAGGACTTTTGATTTGTTAGAGCTGGTCCAAAGCCAGTGGATGAGGAGATAAAGTCTATTTCCTAAATTATTTTTTGTCAGTAGGATTGTCATCTCTATTTTCCTATTTTTTGGTGAAAGAATTATGAGGAGATACTGGTAAAGGTCCCCTTGAGCTTAGATCTGAAAATATTAGTGCTTTGAACCTTCACACATGGCAAGTTGAAAGTTTCACCCTGGGGATTAGGGTCTCCACCTCTCTCCTGCCAAGAACGCACATCTTTTCCAATTCTGGATCTCAGCTGGACACACAAGGAGTCTGTAAAACTTTAGGTGAAATTAAAATGCAAACTGTGTCAAGCTCTTTGAAGAGCAGAAGTGGACAACAACTTGAGGGCCTAAGAAAGAATTCCCTGTTGGATTGTAGTTGCTTATTATGGCACGATGATACAAAGGCATAATTCTTTTATACTTCATTTGGAAATAATTTCAAATTTATAAAAAGTTGCAAAAATAAAAAACAGTACAAAGAACACACATATGCTGTTTACCTAGATTCACGTATTACTAACATTTTATCCTATCTGCTTACATACATCATGGTCTTTTACCATGAAATACTTAGGGTATTTCAGCGTATATAGAGAAAGAGTCTCTGTATATACTATTTCTCCTCAGAGAAATAGTCTTATATAAACACAGTGCAGTCAACAACTTTATAAATTTACACTGATATAGTGTTTTTATGTAATCTGTTGTCCATATTCCAATTTTTTTCCGTTGACTTTGTAAAGTCAATGTTATAAGCATTTTTCCCCCTCCAGTAAAGGATCCAGTCTAGGGTCGTTTACTTGTCATGTCTCTAGCTTCTTTTAATCTGGAACACTTCCATAGCCTTTTTTTGTTTTTTATGATATTTTTGAAGAATACAGTCCGACCCAACCCCCCATTTTAAAAATAGAACATTCCTCATTTTGTGTTTGTCTGATGTTTCCATGTGATTAGATTGATGTTATATACGCTTGGCTGGAGTATTGTGTAGGTGATGTTCTGTCCTTAGAGTATCACATCTGGAGGCACACGACATCCATCTGTCCCTCATTGGTGAGGTTAATTTTGATCACCCAGTCAAGATGTTGTCTGGCTTCTCCGCTGTATAATTACTGTTTATTTTTTTTCCTCTTGCAACTAATAATCTGTGGGACACACTCTTAAGAGCCTCCAAATAGCCACTCTTCATCAAAATGTCCCCTAGATTTAGCATTCATTGATGATTTTTGCCTAACACAATCTTTATGATGATTTTTCCAACTCTAGCACTTGTTCCCCATTTACCAGTCTACAAGCAGAGGCCTCCCTTCTTCCCTGTTTATTTATTATTGGTATAGACTTATGAATTCCTATTTTTTCAGTGGTTTGTTGTTCAGTATTGTATTATTTTGGTGCTCAAATTGTCCCAGATTTGGTCACTAGGGTCCCCTTTAATCTGACTACTGTGTCTTTGTGACATACTATCATCATTTTTTTGAGCATTTTCTTTCCAGCATAACAGGATGTTCCAGGATGTTCTTGTACCTATTTTATTGCCATGGAGTCAACCATTTCTGTGAAGAATTCCTGTTCCTTTTAGTGGGAAATGGTATTAGAGACCAAGATCTCAGTGCTAGGTGTGCTACTGGGGTGTCTGCTTTTTCTGCCCTTTCTGCAGACAGAGTTAGGAAATGTCTGCATGTATATATACATATAGATACACACATATCTGTACTTAAACATATATATATATACACATATATCTATATATACAAATACATACACTCCTGTATACTCAGATGTATATACACATATACCTATTTAAGAAATCATGAGTCCACACAGCTCCCATTCCAAAACGTACAGGGTTCTTTCTTGTATTCCTCAATCTGTGTTTATATGTTCCTTCTCTACAATGAGAACCATGGTTCCCAAGATCATCAACACATTTACTCAATACTATAATACATCTAAAAGAGTTTCAGAATTACTTCTTTCACACCACCATAATAAACACACCTACTAAAAAGAGTTCCAGATTTATTTGCAATATTCTCCACCATCCCACAAACGCATTCTGACTGAGGATGTATATGGTGAGGGTGTATAGTCTGTGTTTACTTGGATTAGTTGTTTATTATCTTGTATTTCCTTCTGTTTTCTTTCTTTTGTCCTTCAGTGTGGTTATGGTATTTATTTGGAATATAATTAGATTCAGTTTGTTTCATTTTAAAGGCATAACCTTTAAGATTATTTTTATTGACATTATTCACATTCCCATGATCTCTTCTACTGTTTAATAGAATTAGTCATGATTAGAGTTTCTGGTGGAGCTCCCCAGAGCCCCATGTTAAATAAATATCCCCTCAGTGAGATGGGATAGATGTATCACAGGTAGTGTTGTATTAGAGGTCTATCCTGAAAAGCTAGTTGATCTTGGTATACTCAGGCAGCAAAGCCAGTTATATTGCCTTTTCCCCCCTCTAAATATCTTATGGGGTCAAAATGGAATGTGATGTTTACAAAACATCTTTTTGAGAATTTGCCAGCCAGTATACCTGACATTGGAGATCAGAACTACATCATATGTATCTTGAAATCACTTAGGGCTGCTATTTAGCTAATATGCACCAGGACTACTGTACTGCCAGCTTCCATCATGACTAGTTGGCACCAGTACCATACTGGTTGTAAGATGTTTTGATCAATGTTCCTGGGAACACCCAAACAAGGTGTCCAGGGTGTGGATGTGTGTCAGGACCTTCCTATGAGAACCACCTATTGGGTAATTTGAGGTTCTCTCTCTCTCTCTCTCTCTCTCTCTCTCTCTCTCTCTCTCTCTCTCTCCATTTCCTTGCTTCCTCCTCCAGAACAGCCCCCCCACATTTTTTTTTCTTGCAGCCTTCTCAAAGTCAACCTGCCAAGCCCAAGAAGGAAGCCAGTAATGAGTTTGTTAAAGATGTTTCCAAGAAGAAAAACAGGAACACACCTGCTTGTGGGTGAGTACGAGGGGACTCAGATGGCATTGTTTTATATGGTAAAGGAGAGGGTGTGACATCCTTTTGACTGCCTTTTGTCCCCATTGAGAACATTTTTAGTGAGCTACAGTGGTGAGTACTATATTAACTCTGGGTGCTTAGATGGACTAAATTGCTGAAGAATTACAGGCCTCATCTCACCACCACCCCCAATCTTTCTCTCTCTCTCTCTCTCTGCCCCCTCCCTCCCTCTCCCTCTTCCTCTTTCCCTCTGTCACCCACCTACATGGTGTGTGCATATTGAAAGAGCTGTTGTCATTGAGGAATTTGCCAAAAGGTCTTGTGCTCATCTTTTCTCTATTTTAGTACTTCAGTCCTTGACTGAGCTACTCTGTGGTTGAGAGTGTGGAGGCAACTTAACTTTTCAGGGGATTCTCAGCAGCTGGCTGATAGCTTGCCAGTCTGCTTATCCCATTAGAACCCTTAGGGGGAGGTTTGTTCCTTGTTACTGTAGAGAAATTACTATCTCCTTAGGCCAAAAATGTGTGTTTTCCAGCTGTTATAGGGAACTGATCACAGGTTCTGCAAGTAGATAGGAGTATTCTCATCTAGGATCGGGAAAAGGATTTACTCCTAGGAAAATTTCTATTAGAAGAAGAGTTATAAAGTGGAGTGAGACCTTTTTATATCCTCTCCTCATTCCAGTGGGAATTACTTCTTTCTGGAAGAATAGAATAGATCAGCTAAATAGCTATAACCTGGCTAAGCATGGGTTCCAAATGGTAAGGGGAAAAGTTTGGGGAACTCTAAAAAATTAACATGCCAGGTCCACAGGACACTTTGCTAATTACCCAGCAGAAAGAAATCATACAAGAAGATTAGCATTTAGCCCTACTCAGTTTCTTCCTTAAATGAAATTCCTGGGATGTGCGTGTGTATTTTGACCTTAATTCCCTGTGTTATTTTCTTTTGAATTTCTTTCACCATTCTGACTTTAGCAGGGAAATCCTCACAAAATGCCATAAACATTCTTGTCCTCATTCAGAGTTCAGTGAAATGGACCCTAATAATAGTGCTAGAGCTAATAGCTAACATCTATTGAGAGTTTACTGTAATCACACATTATTCTAAGTGTTTTTTTTTTTTGGTAACAGCTTTATTAGGATATAATTCACATACACAATTCACCCTCTTAAAATGTACAATTCAGTGGTTTTTAGTATATTCACAGAGTTATGCAGCCATCACCACAGTGAATTTTAGCATATTTTCATCAACCCCAAAAGGAACTCTACCTTTAGCTGCCACCTCTCAGTCCTCCCTACCTGTAGGCAACCACTAGTCTACTTTCTGTCTCTATAGATTTATCCATACTGGACGTTTCCCAGAAATGGAATTGTACAATGTATCGTCTTTTGTATCTGGCTTCTTTCACTCAGCATAATGTTTAAGGGTTCATCCATGTTGTAGCAGGTATCAGTACTTCATCCTCTTTTATTGCCAAATAATATTCCATTGTATGGATGTACCATATTTTGTCTATCCATTCATCAGTTGATGAATGTTTGAATTGTTTCCACCTTTTGGTTATTGTGAATAGTGCTGCTATGAACACCTGTGTACAAGTTTTTGTTTGAACACCTGTTTTTAATTCTTTTGCATATGTAACTAGAAATGTAATTGCTGGGTCATATGGTAATTCTATGTTGAACTCATTGAGGAACTGCCAAACTGTATTCCATAGTGGTTACACTATCTTACATTCCTACCAGCAGTGGATGAGGGTTTTGAATTTTCCACATCCTTGCCATTTTCTGGGAGGTTTTTTTGTTTGTTTGTTTTTTGTTTTTTTAACGGCCATTCTAGTGAGTATGGGATGGTATCTCATTGTGGTTTAGATTTGCAGTTCTCTGATGACTAATGATTTGGGAATCTTTCATGTGCTTATTGGCCACTTGCATATCTTCTTTGGAGGAATGTCTATTCAGATCCTTTGCTGATTTAAAATATTTGGTTATTGATCTTTTTATTATTGAGTTGTAAGAATTCTTTATATAGTTTAGATACAAGTCCCTGATCAGATATATGATTAGCAAGTATTTTTCCTCCATTCTGTAGGTCTTTTCATTTTCTTCTTGGTGTTCCTTGAGGCATAAATGTTTTTAATTGTAATGAAATCCAATTTATTTTTTCTTTTGTTGCTTATGCTTTTGGTATCATAATCTAAGAAACCATTGCCAAATCCAAGGTTATGAACATTTACTTTTAAGAGTTTTTTCTTTTTAGAGTTTTAAAGTTTTAGCTCTTAACTTAGATTGTTAATCCATTTTGAGTTAATTTTTATTGTTGGTGTATGTTAGAGGTCTAACTTCATTGTTTTGCATATATTGATAGATATCCAGTTGCCGCGGCACCATTTATTGAAAAGACTAATCTTTCTCCACTTAATTGTCTTGGCACCCTTGTTGAAAATCAGCTGACTGTAAATGTGTTTATTTCTGAACTCTCAATTTTATTCCATTGACCTACATGTCTTTCATTATGCCAGTACTATGCTATCTTGATTATTGTTGTTCTGTAGTGTGTTTTGAAATTGGGAAGTGTGATTCCTCCAACTTTGTTCCTCTTTTTCAAGATTGTTTTGGCTCTTCTGGGTTCCCTGCAATTCCATATAAATTTTAGAATCAGCTTGTCAATTTCTACTAATAAGCCAGCTGAGATTCTTATAGAAGTTGCCTTGAACCTGTAAGTCAATTTGGGGAGTATTACCATCTTAATACTAAGTCTTCCAATCCAGGAACATGGGATGTCTTTTCATTTATTTAGATCTTTAATTTCTTTTAACATTTTTTTGTAGTTTTCAGAGTATAAATTTCTTACCTCTTTTGTTAAATTTATTTCTAAGCATTTTATTCTTCTTGATTCTATTGTAAATGGAATTGTTTTCATAATTTCATTTTCATGTTGTTCATTGCAAGGATATAGAAATACATGTGATTTCTGTATATTGATCTTGAATCATAGAACTTTGCTGAACTTGTATATTAGTTCTAATAGTATTTGTGTGTGGGTTCCTTAGGATTTTCTATGTATAAGACTATGTCATCTGCTGATATAAGTAGTTTTACTTCTTCCTTTCCAATCTGGATCCCTTTTATTTTATTTTCTTGCCTAATTGCCCTGGCTAGAACCTTTAGTACTGTGTTGAATAGAAGTGTTCAGAGTTGAACATCCTTACCATCCAAGAGTTGAATGACCGACTTATTCTGGTTTTCCTAGGACTTTCCCAGTTTTAACATTGAAAGTCTTGCATCCCAGGAACCCTCTCAGTCCTAGACAAACAAGAACAGTTGGTCACTCTATTGAGGAAGCCTACTCTGATCACCCCAGGCTTTAGATATCATAGACACTAAATACCTACTTCCTATACCAGTGTTTTTTAAGAGATGGATTTGGAGAAGCAGGCAGGAGCAAGATCACCAGGGCCTTATGGACCATGGCAAAGAGTTTGTACTTTATTCAAAGAACAGAGGGGTTCCGTTCTAAAGCGTCAGCAATGCTATATTAGTTATTCACTACTACATGACAAATCCTCCACCCCCCAAAAAGAGAGTTGGACATCCTTGTGTTCTCCTTGATCTTAGGAGGAAAACATCAGTCTTTTACAATTAGCTATGATACTAGCTTTGGGTTTTTCATAGATGTTCTTTCATAGTTAAGGAATCTCCTTTCTAGTCCTAGTTTGTTGAGTGCTTTTATCATGAAAAGGTATTGAATTTTGTCAAATGATTTTTCTAGATCTATTGAGATGGTCATGTAGCTTTCGTTTTTATTCCATTAATATGGTGTGATAACATGAATTGATTTTCAGATGTTAAACTAATTTTGCATTCCTGGGATAAATCCTAGTTGGTCACAGTGTATAATCCTTTTATATACTGCTGGATTTGGTTTGCAAATATTTTGTGGAGGATTTTTGCATCTGTGTTCATAAGATATATCAGACTTGAGTTTTCTTCTGATGTCTTTGTTTTTGGTATCAGAATAATATTGGCCTCATAGAATGACTTGGGAACTATTCTTACCTCTTCCTGAGTTCATGAAATGTTGGTATTAGTTCTTCTTTAAATGTTTGGTAGAATTCATCAGTGAAGGCATCTGGGCTTAGATTTTTCTTTGTGGGTAGTTTTTGATTATTAATTCAGTGTCTTTACTTGTTATAGCTCTGTTCAGATTTTCTGTTTTTGAGTCTGTTTTGGTAGTTTGTATCTCCCTAAGAATTTGTCCATTTTGTCTAAATTATCTGATTTATTGGCATGTAATTGTTCTAACAATGATTTAAGTGTTTTTATGCATATCAATTGCTCAAATCTTTACAATAATTCTATAGAGGAGGTAATATTATGACCCTCATTTTACAGGTGAAAAAAGTGAAGCATAGAGCATTAACTTGCCCAAGGTCACCCAGCCAGTAAATGGATGAGCCAGGGTTTGGATCCAGGCAGTCTAGACTCAGAATGCATGCTCTATTATAACTAGACTATCTGAAGACTACTTCTAAAAGTTCTCATCAGGAGGCACCTGGAACCTATCTGGTCAGATGGAACCTTTTGAGGCACTTTCTTTTCTTTTTTTAACAATTCAGTAATTTTAAAAAAAAATTATATTTATAGAGTTGTATAGCCATCACCACCACCTAATTTTAGAACTTTTTCAGCACCCCCCTGCCAAGAAACTCATACCCATAGTCCCTTCTCTTTCCCAGTCCCTTTCTACCCTCCTCCCTACCCCTTCCCAGCTTCAGGTAACCACCAACCTATTTTCTGTTATGGATATATCTCTGTGGATATGTCTCCTCTGGATGTTTCATATAAAAGGAATCATATAATATCTAGTCTTTTGAAGGTACTTACTCTTGTTCAGACTGATCGTATTTACCTTTAATTCTCTCCCTTTTCTTATTCTGATTTCTAGTTATCCAGAGATTTGGTCACACCAGGTTAGTCACTCTGATTGGATATGCAGTCCTATTCAAAACAAAGCTTTGCATCTGACACATGTGAACAAATGTTTAGTTTGGTCTTTTTTATTATGTCCACTAGGAAAACATCTTGTAAATAGCCTAGAGTGAAAGGAATATGGTTAGATACCATGAACGTTAAGTACCAGCCCAACTCTCTCTTATAAGCCTTTTATAAGCCTCTCTCTTATAATCCTCTCTCATAAGCCTTCAAACAATATTAATTTCAACCTGAATTTTATCAGATACCTGGTACTGATAGACAAAGACAAATAAATGCAGCTAGTGAGGGAGACATATATAAGCCAATCACTCATACAATGTGGTAAGTATTATAATAAAAGCCTTTGTATATAAATAAAGTTAATAAATCATATATGAGAAAGCATAAATAACATGATTTCAGGGATAATTTTTTAGAAAAGTATAGGGACCTAGGTCATAGAAATTATACTGTGTGCTACTTAGTTGATTTACTATGGTACCCATTGATTTTTACCCTCTAGTCTGTCTCTTGGGGTTGAAGCCCTTTCCACTTCCATACATTTAGTAAGTATAGTGACAAAACAAGATGGTAGGTGAGGATTCTAGGAACTACATTCTTCTTACCCAGACATTGTTTCCTTTACAGGTATAAGCTGGAACTCTCACCAGTAGTAGTCTCAACCACCATCGTACCAAATATTATAGATAAGCCGCTCATTCTGGAGATACCTACCAGCTCCAAGACACCCACTACTGAGGAGGCATCTCTTTTCAAAAAGCCATTCATTTTAAAAGAGGAACCCACTACTGAGGATACAATCCTCATCAAGAGGTCATTAAAGAAGAGCACAAATCAGGGGAAGGTGTCCCTCTTGGAGAAGCCACTATCCTTGCAGGAGGAGACTGACAGTGATGTTGTAGAGCCAATGACTTTTGGGAAGAAGCATAAAACTGAGAAGGCAGCCATCAACAAGGGTACATTATCTTTAAAGAATATGTGCACACATCAGGGGAAGCAGTCCTGCACGAGGAAGGAGTTGGCCTTGCAGGACATCAGTGTTGAAGAGGATTCTTTCTTTATGGAGCCCATGAACTTTAGGAAGAAGCCTAAAACTGAGGAGGCAACCCCCACCAAGAAGCTGTTATCTTTAAAGAAAAAGTGTACCACTCAGGGGAAGGTGTCCTGTATGAAGAAGCCACTAGTATTGCAGAAGATCACCTCTGAAGAGAAGTCACTCGCTAAGGAGCTGTTGTCTTTTAAGAGAAACCCTACCACTGAGAAGGAGTGCCTTTTCCAGGAACAATCTGCATTGCCAAAGAAGCACACCACTGAACAAGAGGTGTCCATCTTGAAGAAATCATTGGCCTTGCAGGAGAAGATCAACACTGAAGAGGATTCCATCTTTAAGGAATCATTGGCTTTTAAGAAACAACCTACCACAACAGAGACAACCCTCACCACAAGGCCATTATCTTTAAAGAAGAAGTGCACTACTCAGGGGAAGATAGCCCACTTGAAGAAGCCATTAGTATTGCAGAAGACCATCTCTGGAGAGAAGGCACTCATTAAGGAGTCATTGTCCTTTAAAAAGAAGCCTACCACTAAGGAGGAGTCCCTCTTCCAGGAGCTATCTGTGTCACAAGAGAAGCACACCACTGATGGGGTGGTTATCCTTTTGAAGAAGCCAGGGGCGTTGCAGGAGAAAAAGGATGGTGAAGATGAATTTCTTATGGACCCAATTTCCTTGAAGAAGAAGCATACTACTAAGGAGGCAACCCTTTCCAAGAAGTCATTACCTTTAAAGAAGAAGCATACCACTCAGGGGAAGAGGTACCGCTTGAAGAAGCCACTAGTATTACAGAAGACCACCTCTGAAGAGAAGTCACTCATTAAGGAGCCGTTATCCCTTAAGAAGAAACCTACCCCTAAGGAGTCCCTTTTCCAAGAGCCATCAGCATTGCAGGAGAAGCACACCACTCAGGAGGAGGTGTCCATCTTGGAGAAGCCGTTGGTCTTGCAAAAGACTCCAACTGAGGAGTCCCTTTTAAAGGAGGCTTTGGCTTTTAACCATTGAGGAGGCAACCTCCTCTAATAATCTGTTATCTTTAAAGAAGAAGTGTACCAGTCAGGGTGAGATGTCCTGTTTGACCAAGCCACTAGTATTGCAGACCATTTCTGAAGAGAAGTCACTCATTAAGGAGCCATTATCCTTTAAAAAAAAAAAGCCTGCCACTGAGGAGGAGTCCCTCTTGAAGAAACCATCTGCACTGCAAGAGAAGCACACCATTCAGGGGGATTTGGCCCTCTTGAAGAAGCTATGGGCATTGCAGGAGAATATAGACAGTAAAGATGAATTTCTTATGGAGCCAGTGTCATTTAGGAAGAAACATACCACAGATGTGGCAGTCTCTACCAAGGAGTCATTATCTTTAAAGAAGAAAAAGTGTACCACTCAAATGATGATGCCTATCTTCCAAGAACAGTTGGATTTGCAGAATATGATTGGTGAAGGTAAGGACTCCTCCTTTATGGAGCCAATGTCATTTAGGAAGAAGTCTTCAACTGATGAGGCAATTCTTACCAAGACACCGGTATCTTTAAAAAAGAGGCAAATCACTCAGGGGAAGACGTTCCTCTTAAAGAAGCCACTGGTCATAGAGAAGACTACCTTTGAAGAGGAGTCACTCTTTAAGGAGCTGTTGCCCTTTAAAAAGAAGTCTACAACTGAAGAGGAGTTCCTCTTCCAGGATCCATCTGTACTGAAAGAGAGACACACCACTCTGCAAGAGGTGTCCCTCTCAAAGAAGCCATTGGCCTTGCAGGAGAATATCACCACTGAAGAAGAATCATATATTAAGGAGCAGTTGACCTTGGAGGAGAGGTCTACCACTGAGGAGGAATTCCCCTTTCAGGAGCCATTTTCATTGCATGTTAAACCTACCAACAAAGATGAGTTCCTCTTCAGGAAGTCTTTTGCCTTGCAGAAGAAGACTGATAACAAAGAGGACTCCTTGAAGGCACTGTTGGCTTTGCAGGAGAAAACCACCACTGAAGAGGAATTCCTTTTTCAAGAAACCATTGGTTCTGAAGGAAGAGCTCTCCACTGAGGTGACAGTGAGCATAGAGGGGCAATTATCTTTAAAGAAGAAGCCCACTGCTCAGGGGGAGGTGTTCCTCTTGAAAAAGCAGTTGGCCTTGCAAGAAAACATCACCAGTGAAGAGGAGTCCCTTATTAAGCAGCCACAGGCCTTGCAGGAGAAGCCCAGCATTGAAAAGGAGACCATCCTGAGGGAGTCCTTGACCTTGCAGGAGAATCTCACAACTGAGGAGGAGGCTATCCTGAAGGAGCCCCTGGCCTTGCAGGAGAATCCCAGCATTGAGAAGGAAATCATCTTGAGGGAGTCCTTGGCCTTGCAGGAGAAGCCCACGAGTGAGAAAGAGACCCTCTTCGAGGAGCCCTTGGCCTTGCAGGAGAATCCCACAATTGAGGAGGAGGCTATCCTGAAGGAGCCCTTGGCCTTGCAGGAGAAGCCCAGCAGTGAGAAAGACTTGTCTTCCAAGGAGCCATTGGCCTTGCAAAAGAATCTCACTCACAAAGAAGACACATTTCTCAAAGATTTCATCATCCTCCAAGTTGAAACCAGCCCACATGTGTCCACCACTGCCCCTGACTCTAGAACAGGCTTGTCCAGCACTGTCACCGTGTCCAGTGTGGGCAAGTTCAGTACCACAAGCCAGTCCAGTACTTGTGAATCCAGTTCCAATAAACCTTTCTCATCTCAGGACAAGAGATCAGAGAAGGAGGTATTCTGCTTTCTTTCTTCTTAAATTAGATGAAGTGTTCTTTGTTGTCCTGGAGGTGGCTGCTAGCAAAGAGATTTTTTTTGCCTTCCTAAGCAATTGGTATTAAATCAAGTTGGCCTTGTAGAATCTCTTGACTTCGTGATTGGTGTAGTGATGTACCTGAGCAATTAGAAAGTATTTATTCCAGGAATACCCCCAAGGGTCTGGAATACTGTGTGTGTGTGTGTGTGTGTGTGTAAATATGCATACATACATACATATATATATATGTATGTATGTATGTATGTACGTATGTATACACTTTTCAGTAGTGGTTAGACAATTTCTTTCAGGAAATTGCCTTTCTTAGTGATTGCAATCTGCATTACATTGGACCTTAGCCAAAGATGGGTTAAGTTCACAGAGGCATCTTCCAAGGAAGATGGTTTTTAAGTTGTAAATTGGAAGGACTAAGGGATGAGATTTGGCAAGCAGGAGAAGAAAGACCCCTCTTGTAGGCAGAACAACCTGGTTAAAGGTGTAGAAGGGAGGAAAAGGTTAACAGGAAGATGAACTGGGCCAGATCAAAGCACTGAGACATAACAAGGGACCTAAGAAGACAGGTGACACAATTTGAAAGAGTAAGACAAGAATGTCTTTCTTGGAGAATCTTGAGCTTACCTGTAAAAATAGTGTCTGGTTCTTAGGGCAGAGCAGGTGTGTACAGGAGGACTAAGCATTTCTTGGTTACTCAACAGTATGAGGATTACAGGACCAAGGGGTGCTCTGTTATGGCCCAGGACATATAAGGCTTGAGGAACCTTAGGAGAAGATGACAGTGGGAAGAAAGGAGTCATTTTTTATGTATGTGTGCTAAGCTTTTCTTGGAATCTTTCTCTTAATATGTCTTTCTGGTGATTTCCAAGCAGATGACCCCACTGGAGGATGTTGACAAGGACCACAGTGATCCATTTTTCAACTCAATATATATTAAGGATATCTTCAGTTACATGAAGGAGAGAGAGGTGTGTAGATGGTGAGGGTGAGGGGCAATGATTTCCAGTTCTCATTTTCTCATCACACATCCTTCAAATGCACGTTTAAAGGGGAGGTAATAATGATGATGAAAACAATAATAGCAGCAACTGACATCTACTGGTAGCATACTATGAGTTAAACATTGTGCTAAGGGATTTATAAACATTATCTTGTTTAATTTTCCCAATAACTTCATGATGGTAGGTATTATTACCTCCTTTTCATAGTTGGGGGAAACTGCTCAGTCAACACAAATAGTATGTGGTAGATCTGGGATATGAACTAAAGTCTAATTACCTTGGAGACCATAAACCTACACCTCTAATTGCTGAGGATGTAATCTCAGACACAAAAATTGTCAAGCGGGCTTTTTCTGAGTGATTGCTCTTAGGGATCTTTTCCCTTCTCTATGCAAGTTTCTGGCATCATATGTAAAACCAGACCTTTTATTCCAGCTCTCCAACCTGGTGAAATTTTCTTTCTCCTTTGAAATCTGCCAGTCTCTTTTACTACTAATATTCATCAATTCCAAATTTTCTTCTGTCTCTCAGTGGAACAGATGGGACCAAGGTTATCTACTAACTAGAATTTTAGCAGGCCATGCATAAGAGGAAGGATGAATATCTCATCTTCTCTCTAGAGACACAGCAATAGATTAACTGACTCCAGAGGCTGTACCTTTTCTAGTATACCTTGGAGGAAGCAAGAGATAATTTTACTATACTAAAAGTGCGAGCCTTAGCTCAGCAGTATTGGTTTCACTTGGGGGTCTTATGGGAGATTGGGATTGACATATATACACTTATATGTATAAAATCAATAACTAATAAGAACCTGCTGTATAAAAAAATAAACAAAATAAAATTCAAAAAAAAAAAGAAAGAAATGCAGAAACCTAGCCTCACCCCAGACCTTCTAAATTAGAATGTGAATTTTAAAGATCCCCAAGTATCTTTCACATATGCATGTTAAAGTTTGAGAAGGACTCCTCTACACAGCCTGGTATTGTGCTTTAGACTGAATTGCAAAGAAGGGGCAGAATCTCTTTGGTATTCATCTATAGTCATAGGTGTCTTCCTGCCCATATTCCATATTCTCCTGGGCTCCTCAATATCCACCCTGACACTTAAATATCATGTGTGTCCATTTCCTAAGGATAACTGAAACTTGTCTGGAAAAGAATACTTTGCTCTGCCCCTATCTGATACCAGCTGAAAATAATGATTTAGAACCCTGAGGAAATTACTTATGTTAGGTTACAATTTTTTTCTGAGATATTAGTTGCAAATATTTTTTCCCAAGTTACAATTTTTGAACTACAAGAAGAGTTTATTTGTTAACACTTCTTTATTCTTGCTGCCAGGAAAAGTTCATACTTAAAAAATACATGACCAGGCAGACTGATATCAACAGTGACATGAGGGCCATTCTCGTGGACTGGTTGGTGGAGGTGCAGGTAAGCCTAACAACTGCTGCCTTAAGGGGCTGCTGTTCTCTTTATCAATTATTCATTCAGCATTGCCAGGTCCCAAACATAGTAAAAATTTACTGGGTCTACAGAGCTGAATAAGCCATGATTCCTGCCCTCAAGGAGCTTATGACCTAGGGGACAAGATAAGACAAGCAGGCAGATAAGAACAATACAAAGTAGAATATACTAAGTACTATAAGAATGTTATTAATAAGACACTCGGAGAACCCAGTGGAAGGAGAGATATTTCTAGAAAAGTCAATGATGGTATGGCAGTTTAATCATTCTCAAAATCCTGTAAAAGTGTATCTTGTGATTTGGATAGGGGTTAGTGACAAAGTCTTTCAAGCTTTGGATGGGATGGGTAATAGGAAGGACATTGTAGCCCCAAACAGGGCAGATGGCTGTTTGTTGAGGGTTGGATGTTGAGGGAATATTGTTATGAATACTTAATTATCATTTTATACTAACAAAGGATAGCCCAGAATAGTACCTGGACGTAGTAGGTGTCAATAAGTATTTGTTGAATGAATGGAATTGAAAGGATTGCTGTGGAGTTTGCAAGGAAATATAAGGCATAGTATATGCCCAGCAGAGTCTTACTATATAATTGGGAAGAAAATGTAATATAGTTTAATATCCTTTAAGTACCAGAGTAATGGTTCAGGCTCACTTTGGAGTGACAGACCAGGGAAATGTGGTAGACATGGTATATTTGAACATCAGCAAAGCATGAAAATGTCATCTTATGGAAATGATGCAAAATAGTAAATTAGATAAGAGTAGAATTTGAGTAAATCTTAAATAAGTAAAATTGATCACAAAGATTGCTGATCATTACCAAGCAAGAAAGAGATTTCTAGTAGACTGCCAGTGGACTTTGTTCTGATCAATATTTCTATAAGTGATGTAGATGAGAACAGAGAAGATCATCTCATCAAATTCACAGATGGCATGAAACTGGGAGTAGGGATAGGAAATAAATGGATAACAGATAAAATATCTCTAGCAGCTGGAATGATGAACTGAATCTTTTTTTAAAAAAGCTTTTGTTATTATTTTTATTGCACAAAATTCCCATTTATTATAGCAAAGTAAGAAATTATAATTACTTATGATCCCACAACCTACAAACAGTGTTAACATTTGTGTGTGTTTATTATCCCCCGCTTTTTTTTTTTACATCTTTATTGGAGTATAATTGCTTTACATTGTTGTGTTAGTTGCTGCTGTATAACAAAGTGAATCAGCTATATGTATACATATATCCCCATATCCCCTCCCTCTTGCGTCTCCCTCCCACCCTCCCTATCCCACCCCTCTAGGTGGTCACAAAGCATCGAGCTGATCTCCCTGTGCGATGCAGCTGCTTCCCACTAGTTATCTGTTTTACATTTGGTAGTGTATATATGTCAATGCCGCTCTCTCACTTCGTCTCAGCTTACCCTTCCCCCTCCCCATGTCCTCAAGTCCATTCTCTACGTCTGCATCTTTATTCCTATCCTGCCCCTAGGTTCTTCAGAACCATTTTTTTTTTAAGATTCCATATATATGTGTTAGCATATGGTATTTGTTTTTCTCTTTTTGTCCTTTGTAACATTTTGGGATTGACTTTCATCACTCACCATAATTCCCTTGAGATCTGTCCAAGTTGTGTGTATCAATAGTTCATTCCTTTTTATTGCTGAGTAGTATTCCATGGTATGGATGTACCAAGGTTTGTTTAACCCTTCACCCATTGAAGGCCATTTGGGTTGTTTCCAGTTTCTGAGACTGTGAAAAGAACATCTATAAACATTAATTTACAGGGTTTTATGTGAGTATAAGTTTTTTTTTTTTTTTAAAGGAATGATCAAAAGTTTACATCACCAATAATATAGATAAAAGCAAAACAAATAGACAACAACAAAAACAAGGTATGCCTTAGATGTGATGCACTGTGAAGGATACAGTATGACTTCTGTGAAATTCTTGACAAATGCATAAATTGAATCAAATCATGAGGAAAAATCAGACAAAACATCAGACAAAGCCTTCAGTTATTCTACAATATAACTGGCATGTACTCTAAAGTATGTCAAAGAATGAGTGAGAGGAAAAAAAGAAGAGTGAAGAACTATTCCAGATTACATGAGTCTAAAAGAGAGATGATGGCTAAACACAATGAGTGATCTTGCACTGGAAAAGAAAAGCTAAAAGGACATTATTGGGACAACTAGTGACATTTGAAAATCGACATAACTTGGGTAATTTTTTTTTTTTTCCACACACACACACTGTATTTTATTTTTACAAGAGATAAATAGACTGACACCAAGCATTGTACATGGATGACCACAACAAAAGCAACAATGATTGCAATTACCAAACATGAAACACACTCATACTATGTCATAATATTGACATTCAGTCCAGTAATCCTCCACTGTAACAGCTCCTTTACTTTGCAGTGAAAATTGATTTGTATATTCTTTGCCTCTGAGTCCTTGTGGGATTTTTTTTTTAATTCAGACAGAAAGTCACAAAAATTATACTCATCCTCATCAGTTCACTCAGTCCCATGTAATTAATTTTTTTTCCATCTTGATCTTTTGTTAGCACTTATATGAGTTCATCAGTTTTTCATTAGAGTTCTGAAAATGCTTATTCATTCAGTTCAGCAGTACAGTCAGTTACCAGAAACCTGTACTTGTCAGAGTCTTTTCCATGAATTTCTTGAAGATGAAACCCTTTTATAGGAACATACTTGCAAAATCATCAGAGTACACCCAGAACTGTCTGTAAATGACAGAAGACTTAAAAATGACCATGGTTAAAGATTTGATGAAAGTTCATAATAATGCAGTTGACAAGAAAATTAGTTATTTCTGAGATATACATTTTAAAGTAATAACTAGGATTATTACTTATAACATTATACCAGAACATATAAGATTTTTAGAAGTTTCCTGTAATGTCTGAAACATTTATATTAACATATTTCCATACATATTTCCATACAAATACAAATATAAGATTTTTAGAAATTTCATGTAATGTCTGAAACATTTATATTAACATATTTCCATACATATTTCCATACAAATACAAATATAACATTTTTAGAAATTTCATGTAATGTCTGAAACATTTATATTAACATATTTCCATACAAATAACCCAATGAAAGTTTAGTATTAGTTGTTTTGTTTGTTTTTTTATACTGCAGGTTCTTATTAGGCATCAGTTTTATACACATCAGTGTATACATGTCAATCCCAATCGCCCAATTCAGCACACCACCATCCCCACCTCACCGCAGTTTTCCCCCCTTGGTGTCCATATGTCCATTCTCTACATCTGTGTCTCAACTTCTGCCCTGCAAACTGGCTCATCTGTACCATTTTTCTAGGTTCCACATACATGCATTAATATACGATATTTGTTTTTCTCTTTCTGACTTACTTCACTCTGTATGACAGTCTCTAGATCCATCCACGTCTCAACAAATGACTCAGTTTCGTTCCTTTTTATGGCTGAGTAATATTCCATTGTATATATGTACCACAACTTCTTTATCCATTCGTCTGTTGATGGGCATTTAGGTTGCTTCCATGACCTGGCTATTGTAAATAGTGCTGCAATGAACATTCGGGTGCATGTGTCCTTTTGAATTACGGTTTTCTCTGGGTATATGCCCAGTAGTGGGATTGCTGGGTCATATGGTAATTCTATTTTTAGTTTTTTAAGGAACCTCCATATTGTTCTCCATAGTGGCTGTATCAATTTACATTCCCACCAACAGTGCAAGAGGGTTCCCTTTTCTCCACACCCTCTCCAGCATTTGTTGTTTGTAGATTTTCTGATGATGCCCATTCTAACAGGAGTGAGGTGATACCTCATTGTAGTTTTGATTTGCATTTCTCTGATAATTAGTGATGTTGAGCATCTTTTCATGTGCTTCGTGGCCGTCTGTATGTCTTCTTTGGAGAAATGTCTATTTAGGTCTTCTGCCCATTTTTGGATTGGGGTGTTTGTTTCTTTGATATTGAGCTGAATGAGCTGTTTATATATTTTGGAGATTAATCCTTTGTCAGTTGATTCATTTGCAAATATTTTCTCCCATTCTGAGGGTTGTCTTTTTGTCTTGTTTATGGTTTCCTTTGCTGTGCAAAAGCTTTGTAGTTTCATTAGGTCCCACTTGTTTATTTTTGTTTTTATTTCCATTACTCTAGGAGGTGGATCAAAAAAGATCTTGCTGTGATTTATGTCAAAGAGTGTTCTTCCTATGTTTTCCTCTAAGAGTTTTATAGTGTCCAGTCTTATATTTAGGTCTCTAATCCATTTTGAGTTTATTTTTGTGTATGGTGTTAGGGAGTATTCTAATTTCATTCTTTTACATGTAGCTGTCCAGTTTTCCCAGCACCACTTATTGAAGAGACTGTCTTTTCTCCATTGTATATCTTTGCCTCCTTTGTCATAGATTAGTTGACCATAGGTGCGTGGGTTAATCTCTGGGCTTTCTATCTTGTTCCATTGATCTATGTTTCTGTTTTTGTGCCAGTACCATATTGTCTTGATTACTGTAGCTTTGTAGTATAGTCTGAAGTCAGGGAGTCTGATTCCTCCAGCTCCATTTTTTTGCCTCAAGACTGCTTTGGCTATTCGGGGTCTTTTGTGTCTCCATACAAATTTTAAGATGATTTGTTCTAGCTCCGTAAAAAATGCCATTGGTAATTTGATAGGGATTGCATTGAATCTGTAGATTGCTTTGGGTAGTATACTCATTTTCACAATGTTGATTCTTCCAATCCAAGAACATGGTATATCTCTCCATCTATTTGTATCATCTTTAATTTCTTTCATCAGTGTCTTATAGTTTTCTGCATACAGGTCTTTTGTCTCCCTAGGTAGGTTTATTCCTAGGTATTTTATTTTTTTTGTTGCAATGGTAAATGGGAGTGTTTCCATAATTTCTCTTTCAGATTTTTCATCATTAGTGTATAGGAATGCAAGAGATTTCTGTGCATTAATTTTGTAACCTGCAACTTTACCATATTCATTAATTAGCTCTAGCAGTTTTCTGGTGGCAGTTTTAGGATTCTCTATGTATAGTATCATGTCATCCGCAAACAGTGACAGTTTTACTTCTTCTTTTCCAATTTGTATTCCTTTTATTTCTTTTTCTTCTCTGATTGCCGTGGCTAGGACTTCCAGAACTATGTTGAATAATAGTGGTGAGAGTGGACATCCTTGTCTCGTTCCTGATCTTAGAGGAAATGCTTTCAGTTTTTCACCATTGAGAATGATGTTTGCTGTGGGTTTGTCATATATGGCCTTTATTATGTTGAGGTAGGTTCCCTCTATGCCCACTTTCTGGAGAGTTTTTATCATAAATGGGTGTTGAATTTTGTCAAAAGCTTTTTCTGCATCTATTGAGATGATCATATGGTTTTTATTCTTCAATTTGTTAATATGGTGTATCACATTGATTGATTTGCGTATATTGAAGAATCCTTGCATCCCTGGGATAAATCCCACTTGATCGTGGTGTATGATCCTTTTAATGTGTTGTTGGATTCTGTTTGCTAGTATTTTGTTGAGGATTTTTGCATCTATATTCATCAGTGATATTGGTCTGTAATTTTCTTTTTTTGTAGTGTCTTTGTCTGGTTTTGGTATCAGGGTGATGGTGGCCTCATAGAATGAGTTTGGGAGTGTTCCTTCTTCTGCAATTTTTTGGAAGAGTTTGAGAAGGATGGGTGTTAGCTCTTCTCTAAATGTTTGATAGAATTCACCTGTGAAGCCATCTGGTCCTGGACTTTTGTTTGTTGGAAGATTTTTAATCACAGTTTCAATTTCATTACTTGTGATTGGTCTGTTGATATTTTCTGTTTCTTCCTGATTCAGTCTTGGAAGGTTATACCTTTCTAAGAATTTGTCCATTTCTTCCAGGTTGTCCATTTTATTGGCATAAAGTTGCTTGTAGTAGTCTCTTAGGATGTTTTGTATTTCTGCGGTGTCTGTTGTAACTTCTCCTTTTTCGTTTCTGATTTTATTGATTTGAGTCCTCTCCCTCTTTTTCTTGATGAGTCTGGCTAATGGCTTATCAATTTTGTTTATCTTCTCAAAGAACCAACTTTTAGTTTTATTGATCTTTGCTATTGTTTTCTTTGTTTCTATTTCATTTATTTCTGCTCTGATCTTTATGATTTCTTTCCTTCTGCTAACTTTGGGTTTTGTTTGTTCTTCTTTCTCTAGTTTCTTTAGGTGTAAGGTTAGATTGTTTACTTGAGATTTTTCTTGTTTCTTTAGGTAGGCTTGTATAGCTATAAACTTCCCTCTTAGAACCGCTTTTGCTGCATCCCATAGGTTTTGGGTCGTCGTGTTTTCATTATCATTTGTGTCTAGGTATTTTTTGATTTCCTCTTTGATTTCTTCAGTGATCTCTTGGTTATTTAGTAACGTATTGTTTAGCCTCCATGTGTTTGTCTGTTTTACGTTTTTTTCCCTGTAATTCATTTCTAATCTCATAGCGTTGTGGTCAGAAAAGATGCTTGATATGATTTCAATTTTCTTAAATTTACTGAGGCTTGATTTGTGACCCAAGATGTGATCTATCCTGGAGAATGTTCCGTGCGCACTTGAGAAGAACGTGTAATCTGCCGTTTTTGGATGGAATGTCCTATATATATCAATTAAATCTATCTGGTCTATTGTGTCATTTAAAGCTTGTGTTTCCTTATTTATTTTCATTTTGGATGATCTGTCCATTGGTGTAAGTGAGGTGTTAAAGTCCCCCACTATTATTGTGTTACTGTCGATTTCCTCTTTTATAGCTGTTAGCAGTTGCCTTATGTATTGAGGTGCTCCTATGTTGGGTGCATATATATTTATAATTGTTATATCTTCTTCTTGGATTGATCCCTGGATCATTATGTAGTGTCCTTCCTTGTCTCTTGTAACATTCTTTATTTTAAAGTCTATTTTATCTGATATGAGTATAGCTACTCCAGCTTTCTTTTGATTTCCATTTGCATGGAATATCTTTTTCCATCCCCTCACTTTCAGTCTGTATGTGTCCCTAGGTCTGAAGTGGGTCTCTTGTAGACAGCATATATATGGGTCTTGTTTTTGTATCCATTCAGCCAGTCTATGTCTTTTGGTTGGGGCATTTAATCCATTCACATTTAAGGTAATTATCGATATGTATGTTCCTATGACCATTTTCTTAATTGTTTTGGGTTTGTTTTTGTAGGTCCTTTTCTTCTCTTGTGTGTCCCACTTAGAGAAGTTCCTTTAGCATTTGTTGTAGAGCTGGTTTGGTGGTGCTGAATTCTCTTAGCTTTTGCTTGTCTGTAAAGCTTTTGATTTCTCCATCGAATCTGAATGAGATCCTTGCCAGGTAGAGTAATCTTGGTTGTAGGTTCTTCCCTTTCATCACTTTAAGTATATCATGCCACTCCCTTCTGGCTTGCAGAGTTTCTGCTGAGAAATCAGCTGTTAACCTTATGGGAGTTCCCTTGTATGTTATTTGTCGTTTTTCCCTTGCTGCTTTCAGTAATTTTTCTTTGTCTTTAATTTTTGCCACTTTGATTACTATGTGTCTCGGCGTGTTTCTCCTTGGGTTTATTCTGTATGGGACTCTCTGCGCTTCCTGGACTTGGGTGGCTATTTCCTTTCCCATGTTAGGGAAGTTTTCGACTATAATCTCTTCAAATATTTTCTCTGGTCCTTTCTCTCTCTCTTCTCCTTCTGGGACCCCTATAATGCGAATGTTGTTGCGTTTAATGTTGTCCCAGAGGTCTCTTAGGCTGTCTTCATTTCTTTTCATTCTTTTTTCTTTAGTCTGTTCTGCAGCAGTGAATTCCACCATTCTGTCTTCCAGGTCACTTATCCGTTCTTCTGCCTCAGTTATTCTGCTATTGATTCCTTCTAGTGTAGTTTTCATTTCAGTTATTGTATTGGTCATCTCTGTTTGTTTGTTCTTTAATTCTTCTAGGTCTTTGTTAATCATTTCTTGCATCTTCTCAATCTTTGCCTCCATTCTTATTCCGAGGTCCTGGATCATCTTCACTATCATTATTCTGAATTCTTTTTCTGGAAGGTTGCCTATCTCCACTTCATTTAGTTGTTTTTCTGGGGTTTTTTCTTGTTCCTTCATCTGGTACATAGCCCTCTGCCTTTTCATCTTCTCTGTCTTTCTGTAACTGTGGTTTTTGGACCACACGCTGCAGGATTGTAGTTTTTCTTGCTTCTGTTGTCTGCCCTCTGGTGGTTGAGGCTATCTAAGAGGCTTGATGGGAGGCTCTGGTGTTGGGTAGAGCTGACTGTTGCTGTGGCGGTCAGAGCTCAGTAAAACCTTAATCCCCTTGACTGTTGATGGGTGGGGCTGGGTTCCCTCCCTGTTGCTGTGGCGGTCAGAGCTCAGTAAAACCTTAATCCACTTGACTGTTGATGGGTGGGGCTGGGTTCCCTCCCTGTTGGTTGTTTTGCCTGAGGCAACCCAACACTGGAGCCTACCCGTGCTCTTTGGTGGGGTTAATGGCAGACTCTGGGAGGGCTCACGCCAAGGAGAACTTCCCAGGACCTCTGCTGCCAGTGTCCTTATCCCCACGGTGAAACAGAGCCACCAGTTGCCTCGGCAGGAGACCCCCCAACACCAGCAGGTACGTCTGGTTCAGTCTCCCCCAGGGTCACTGCTCCTTCCCCTGGGTCCCGATGCACACATTACTTTGTGTGTGCCCTCCAAGAGTGGGGTCTCTGTTTCCCCCAGTCCTGTCACAGTCCTGCAATCAATTCCCACTAGACTTCAAAGTCTGATTCTCTAGGAATTCCTCCTCCCGTTGCCGGACCCCCAGGTTGGGAAGCCTGACGTGGGGCTCAGAACCTTCACTCCAGTGGGTGGACTTCTGTGGTATAAGTGTTCGCCAGTCTGTGAGTCACCCACCCAGCAGTTATGGGATTTGATTTTACTCTGATTGCACCCCTCCTACCATCTCACTGTGGCTTCTCCTCTGTCCTTGGACATGGGGTATCCTCCTTGGTGAAGTCCAGGGTCTTCCTGTCAATGATTGTCCAGCAGCCAGTTGTGATTCTGGAGCTCTCGCAAGAGGGAGTGAGTGCACGTCCTTCTACTCCGCCATCTTGGTTAATCTCAGCACAATGTTTATTTTGGAACTGGAAGGAGATCCCACAGGCTGAGCACAGGTACAGGCGAGTATTGAGAAATAGACTGGAAAGGTAGATTCTGGGATAAATTTTACAAGGCCTTGAATATCAGGATAAGGAATGTGGGCTTTATTGGTAGGTCATAGAGAGCTATTCGTGAGTATAAGTTTTCATTCCTAACATCAATACCCAGGAGTGGGATTGCTGTGTCATATGATAAATGTATGTTTAACTTAATGAGAAAGTGCTACAGAGTGACCGTATCATCTTGCACTCTCACGTGCAATGTATGAGAGTTCTAGTTGCTCTGCATTCCTGGTCAGCACTGGGTTTTTTTTTTTTTTAAACTTTAGCCATATAGACGTGTAGAGGAATCTCACCATAGTTCTAATTTGCATTTGCCAATGATGTTGAACATCATACTTGTCATCTGTATATCCTCTTTGATGAAGTGTCTGTGTCTTTTGCCCAGTTTTAAATTGGGTAGTTTATTTTCTTTGTGTCAAGTTATGAGAGTTCTTTACATGTTCTGGATACAAATCCTTTGTTGGATGTGTGATTTACAAATATATCCTACAAGTCTGTAGTCTTTTGATTCTATTATCTGTGTCTTTCACAGAGCAAAAATTTCTAATTTTGATAGTCCAGTTTTTCAATGTTTTCTTTATGGATTGCAATTTTTGTGTCATGTCTAAGAACTCTGCTTAAACCTAGGTCATGAATATTTTCTCCCATATTTTATCTAAAAGTTTTATAGCTTTAACATTAAATCTATAATCCATTTTGAGTTAATTTTTGTATAAGGTATACAGGTTTTGAAGTCAAGTTTCATTGTTTTGCATATGGATGTCTAATTGTTCTAATACCATTTGTGGAAAAATATACTTTCTCCACTAAATTGCTTTTGCACCTTTGCCAAAAATCTGTTTGCCTTATTTGTGTGGGTCTATTTCTATACTTATTTTTATATTCTGTTTCATTGATCTGTGTCTATCCCTTTGCCAGTATCGCAGCCTTTATTTCTATAGTTTTATAGTAAGTCTTAAAACGAGGTGACATGATTCTTCCAACTCTATTCTGTTTTTTTTTTTCAAAATTGTTTTAGCTATTCTAGTGTCTTAGCCTTTCTAGACAAATTTTAGAATCAGTTTGTCTATATCTACTAAAAAATCCTGCTGAGGGTTTGATTGAAATTGAATTACATCTTGTGCAGAAAAGAGTTAACATAACAGGCATGATGCTGCTAGCCTTAGAAAGGCCTGTTTGCAAGGTTGCCCTTTGGCTGGCATCTGGGAACTTGATTGGTAAGCAGTTCCCTACACTGCTGTAAAATTCCCCCCTAATGATAACTGTGCCTAAACTCTTTGTGCAAACAATATGGTTTATTCTGAACACCTGCTTTCCTTCTGCGAGTCTGGAATTTTGGTCCATGTTAGGCAGAGTGTTTATGTGACCAGCTCCCAGTAAAATGTTAAGCACTGAGTCATTAATGAGCTTCCCTGTTACACAACACTTTACACGTATTGTTCCATCTTATTGCTGGAGGAATTAACTGCATCCTGAGAGACTCTGCGGGAATAGGACTCTTGGAAGCTGGCTTCTGGTTTTCACCAATTTTTGTCCATGCTCCTTTTCTCTTTGCTTTGTATATTTTGCTATAATAAATCATAGCCATGAGTGTGACTATGTGCTGAGTCCTGTGAGTCATCCTAGGAATCATTGTACCTGGGGGTGGCCTTGGGGACCCCCAATACACATCTATAGGTGAATTTGAATAGAATCAACATTTTTTTCTATGTTGAATCTTCCAACCCATGAACCATGAATGTAGTTCATGTATTTAGATTTTCTTTGATTTTTTTAAAAGAACCATACAGATCCTGTACATGTTTTGTTAGATTTATACCAAAATATTTTCTTTTTTTGTAGCTATTGTAAATGGTATTTAAAAATTTTTTTGGTTTCCATTTGTACAGTGCCAATATGAAATATTGATATTTGTGTGTTGACCTTGTATTCTATGATCTTGCTAAAACTCACTTATTAATTCTTAGGAGTTCTTTTTTTGGTAGATTTCTTGAAGTTATCTACATAGACAATTATGTCATTTGCAAATGGAGACAGTTTGACCCCTTTCCAGTCTGTATACTTTTAACTTCATTTTTGTGTTTTATTGCACTGTGCAGGACTTCATTATGATGTTGATAGGATCAGTAAGAGTGGACAGCCTTGCCTTGTCCCCGATCTTCGGAATAAAGCAGTTAATCTTTCACCATTAGTATGATCTTAACTGTAGAGTTTTTGTCGCTACCTTTTATCATGTTGAGAAATTTACTTTCCATTCTTGGTTTGGTGATATATATTTATCATGACAATGTTAAATTTGTCAAATGCTTTTTTCCTGCATCTATTGATAAGATTTTTTTTTGGCTTTAGCCTGTTGATGTGGTGGATTACATTGATTTTTAAATACTGAACAGGCTCATATTCCTGGGATAAACTCCACTTCGTTCTGGCATATTATCCTTATATATTGCAAAGCTTATTTGCTAATATTTTGTTGAGGATTTTTGCATCTATGTTTATGATGGATGTTGGTCTGTAGTGTTCTTTTATAAAATATTTTTGTACTGTCTTTTTCTGGTTTTGGTATGAGAATGATAGTGGCTTTTTAAAATAATTTGGGGAAACAGGGGCACCTGCCGCACCATCCTCCTTCCGGGGGGCGCCTTCTCCTTCCAGTACGACTGTCCACTCCATATCACTGGCTGGTTCTCTGAACTAGCTGTGTGGCTGACAGGGTCTTGGTACTCCGGCCTGGTGTCAGGCCTGAGCCTCTGAGGTGGGAGAGCCGAGTTCAGGACACTGGACCACCAGAGACTTCCTGGCCCCACATAATATCAGTCGGCGAGAGCTCTCCCAGAGATCTCTGTCTCAAAGCTTGCACCACCCAATGGCCAGCAAGCTCCAGTACTGGACGCCCCATGCCAAACAACTAGCAAGACAGGAACACAACCCCAACCATTAGCAGAGAGGCTGCCTAAAATCATACTAAGTTCACAGATACCCCAAAACACACCACTAGACGTGGCCCAGCCTGCCAGAAAGACAAGATCCAGCCTCATCCACCAGAACACAGGCACCAGTCCCCTCCACCAGGAAGCCTACACAACCCACTGAAACAACCTTAGCCACTGGGGGCAGACACCAAAAACAACAGGAACTACGAACCTGCAGCCTGCAAAAAGGAGACCCCAAACACAGTAAGTTAAACAAAATGAGAAGACAGAGAAATATGCAGCAGATGAAGGAGCAAGGTAAAAACCCACCAGACCAAAGAAATGAAGAGGAAATAGGCAGTCTACCTGAAAAAGAATTCAGAATAATGATAGTAAAGATGATCCAAAATCTTGGAAATAGAATGGAGAAAATACAAGAACATTTAACAAGGACCTAGAAGAACTAAAGAGCAAACAATGATGAACAACAAAATAAATGAAATTAAAAATTCTCTAGAAGGAATCAATAGCAGAATAACTGAGGCAGAAGAACGGATAAGTGACCTGGAAGATAAAATAGAGGAAATAACTACAGCAGAGCAGAATAAAGAAAAAAGAATGAAAAGAATTGAGGACAGTCTCAGAGACCTCTGGAACAACATTAAATGCACCAACATTTGAATTATAGGGGTCCCAGAAGAAGAAGAGAAAAAGAAAGGGACTGAGAAAATATTTGAAGAGATTATAGTTGAAAACTTCCCTAACATGGGAAAAGAAATAGTCAATCACGTCTAGAAAGCGCAGAGAGTCCCATACAGGATAAATCCAAGGAGAGACATGCCAAGACACATATTAATAAAACTATCAAAAATTAAATACAAAATAAAAATATTAAAAGCAGCAAGGGAAAATCAAAAAATAATATACAAGGGAATCCCCATAAGGTTAACAGCTGATCTTTCAGCAGAAACTCTGCAAGCCAGAAAGGAGTGGCAGGACATATTTAAAGTGATGAAAGGGAAAAACCTACAACCAAGATTACTCTACCCAGCAAGGATCTCATTCAGATTCGACAGAGAAATTAAAACCTTTACAGAAAAGCAAAAGCTAAGAGAATTCAGCACCACCAAACCAGCTTTACAACAAATGCTAAGGGAACTTCTCTAGGCAAGAAACACAAGAGAAGGAAAAGACCTACAATAACAAACCTGAAACAATTAAGAAAACGGTAATTGGAACATACATATTGATAACTACCTTAAAGGTGAATGGATTAAATGCTCCAACCAAAAGACATAGACTGGCTGAATGGATACAAAAACAAGACCCATATATAGGCTGTCTACAAGAGACCCACTTCAGACCTAGGGATATATACAGACTGAAAGTGAGGGGACGGAAGAAGATATTCCATGCAACTGGAAATCAAAAGAAAGCTGGAGTAGCAATCCTCATATCAGACAAAATAGACTTTAAAACAAAGACTATTACAAGAGACAAAGAAGGACACTACATAATGATCAAGGGATCAATCCAAGAAGAAGAATTGTAAATATTTGTGCACCCAGCATAGGAGCACCTCAATACATAAGGCAGATGCCAACAGCCATAAAAGGGGAAATCGACAGTAACACAATGATAGTACGGGACTTTAACACCCCAGTTTCACCAATGGACAGATCATCCAAAATGAAAATAAATAAGGAAACACAAGCTTTAAATTATACATTAAAGAAGATGGACTTACTTGATATTTACAGGACATTCCATCCAAAAACAACAGAATAATCTTTCTTCTCAGGTGCTCATGGAACATTCTCCAGGATAGATCCAAACTATACAATGGTGGAAAGACAGTCTCTTCAACAAATGGTGCTGGGAAAACTGGACAGCTACATGTGAAAGAATGAAATTAGAACACTCCCTAACACTGTATAAAAAAATAAACTCAAAAGGTATTAAAGACCTAAATGTAAGGCCAGACACTATAAAACTCTTAATGGAAAACATAGACAGAACACTCTATGACATAGATCACAGCAAGATCCTTTTTGACCCACCCCCTAGAGAAATGGAAATAAAAACAAAAATAAACAAATGGGACCTAATGATACTTAAAAGCTTTTGAACAGCAAACGAAATCATAAAGAAGACGAAAAGACGACCATCAGAATGGGAGAAAATATTTGTAAATGAAGCAACTGACAAAGGATTAATCTCCAAAATATACAAGCAGCTCGTGCAGCTCAATATCAAAAAATCGAACAACCCAATCCAAAAATGCGCAGAAGACCTAAATAGACATTTCTCCAAAGAAAATATACAGATTGTGAACAAACACATGAAAGGATGCTCAACATCACTAATCATTAGAGAAATACAAATCAAAAGTACAATGAGGTATCACCTCACACCGGTGAGAATGGCTATCATCAAGAAATCTACAAACAGTAAATGCTGGAGAGGGTGTGGAGAAAAGGGAACACTCTTGCACTGTTGGTGGGAATGTAAATTGATACAGCCACTATGGAGAACAGTATGGAGGTTCCTTAAAAAACTAAAAATAGAACTCCATATGACCCAGCAACCCCACTACTGGGCATATACCCCGAGGAAACCATAATTCAAAAAGAGCCATAAAAAGAAACGAAATTGAGATATTTGTAGTGAGGTGGATGGACCTAGGGTCTGTCATACAGAGTGAAGTAAGTCAGAAATAGAAAAACAAATACCGTATGCTAACACGTATATATGGAATCTAAGAAAAAAAATAAAGGTCATGAAGAACCTAGTGGCAAGAGGGGAATAAAGACACAGACCTACTAGAGAATGGACTTGAGGATATGGGGAGGGGGAAGGTAAACTGTGACAAAGTGAGAGAGTGGCATGGACATATATACACTACCAAACGTAAAATGGATAGCTAGTGGGAGGCAGCCACATAGCACAGGGAGATCAGCTCGGTGGTTTGTGACCACCTAGAGGGGTGTGATAGGGAGGGTGGGAGGGAGGGAGACGCAAGAGGGAAGAGATATGGGAACATATGTATATGTATAGCTGATTCACTTTGTTGTAAAGCAGAAACTGACACACCATTGTAAAGCAATTATACTCCAATAAAGATGTTAAAAAAAAAAAAAGTCATGTACCACAGTGTTCATTGCAGCTCTATTTACAATAGCCAGGACATGGAAGCAAGTAAGTGTCCATTGACAGATGAATGGATAAAGAAGTTGTGGCACTTATATACAGTGGAATATTACTCAGCCATAAAAAGAAATGAAATTGAGTTGTTTGTAGTGAGGTGGATGGACCTAGAGTCTGTCATACAGAGTGAAGTAAGTCAGAAAGAGAAAAACAAATACCATATGCTAAAACATATATATGGAACCTAAAAAAAAAAAAAAGCTTCTGAAGAACCTAGGGGCAGGACAGGAATAAAGATGCAGACGTAGAGAATGGACTTGAGGGCACGGGGAGCAGGAAGGTAAGCTGGGATGCAGTGAGAGAATAGCATTGACATATATACACTACCAAATGTAAAATAGCTAGTGGGAAGCAGCTGCATTCCAGAGGGAGATCAGCTTGGTGCCTTGTGACCACCTAGATGGGTAGGATAGGGAGAGTGGGAGGGAGATGTAAGAGGGAGGGGATATGGGGATATATCTATACATATAGCTGATTCACTTTGTTATACAGCAGAAAGCAACACAACATTGTAAAGCAATTATACTCCAATAAAGATGTGAAAAATATAATTTGGGAAGTATTCCCTTCTCTTCTTTTTTCTGGAAGAGATGTGTAGAATTGATGTTATTTATTCTTTAAATGTTTGGTAGAATTCGCAAGTGAAACCATCTGGGCCTGAAGTTTTTTCTTTTGTCTGAAGAATTATATCTAAGAATATAATTTCTTTAATAGTTATGAGATTATTCAAGTTATCTATTCATGTCAGATCACATTTGGAAGTTTGTGGTTTTCAAAGAATTGGTCCTTTAAGTTGTTGTATTTATGTTCATAGCATTTCCTCATTATGCTGTCTTTCATTCTTGATATTTGGTAATCTGTGTCTTCTCTCTTTTTGTTTATCAGTCTTTCTAGGAGTTTATCATTTTTATTGATATTTGCAAAGAACCAGATTTTCCTTTCATTTCTTTTCTCTGTTTTTCTGTTTTCAGTTTTATTGATATCTACTCTAATTTTTATCATTTCCCTTTTCTTGCTTTGGGTTTAATTTGCTCTTCTTTTCGTAGTTTGAGGTTAAAGATTAGATTATTGACTTTAGACTTTTCTTCTTTCCTTTTTTTTTTTAAATTTTTAATTTTTTTTTTATTTTTACATACACACACACACACACACACACACACTGTATTTTATTTTTTACAAGAGATAAATAAACTGACACCAAGCATTGTAAATGGATGACCACAACAAAAGCAACAGTGATTGCAATTACCAAACACGAAACACACTCATACTATGTCATAATATTGACATTCAGTCCAGTAATCCTCCACTGTAACAGCTCCTTTACTTTGCAGTGAAAATTGATTTGTATACTTTTTGCCTCTGAGTCCTTGTGGGATTTTTTTTTTATTCAAACAGAAAGTCACAAAAATTATAATCATCTGCATCACTTCACTCAGTCCCATGTAATTAATTTTTTTTCATCTTGATCTTTTCTTAGTACTTTTATGAATTCATCAGTTTTCCATTAGAGTTCTGAAAATGCTTATTCATTCATTTCAGCAGTATAGTCAGTTACCAGAAACCTGTACTTGTCAGAGTCTTTTCCATGAATTCCTTGAAGATGAAACCCTTTTATAGGAACATTTTTGCAGAAGCATCAGAGTACACCCAGAACTGTCTGTAAATGACAAAAGACTTAAAAATGACCATGGTTAAAGATTTGATGAAAGTTCATAATAATGGAATTGACAAGGAAATTTAGTTATTTCTGAGATATACATTTTAAAGTAATAACTAGAATTATGACTTATAACATTATACCATAACATATAAGATTTTTAGAAATTTCATGTAATGTCTGAAATATTTATATTACCATATTTCCATACAAATAACCCAAAGAAAGTTTGGTATTAGTTGTTTTTTTGTTTGTTTGATTTTTTATAGTGCAAGTTCTTATTAGTGATCAATTTTATACACATCAGTGTATACATGTCAATCCCAGTCGCCCAATTCAGCACTCCACCATCCCCAACCCACCGCAGTTTTCCCCGCTTGGTGTCCATACGTTTGTTCTCTACATCTGTGTCTCAACTTCTGCCCTGAAAACCGGTTCATCTGTACCATTTTTCTAGGTTCCACATACATGCGTTAATATATGATATTTGTTTTTCTCTTTCTGACTTCACTCTGTATGACAGTCTCTAGATCCATCCACGTTTCAACAAATGACTCAATTTCGTTCCTTTTTATGGCTGAGTAATATTCCATTGTATATATGTACCACAATTTCTTTATCCATTCGTCTGTCTATGGGCATTTAGGTTGCTTCCGTGACCTGGCTATTGTAAATAGTGCTGCAATGAACATTGGGGTGCATGTGTCTTTTTGAATTACGGTTTTCTCTGGGTATATGCCCAGTAGTGGGATTGTTGGATCATATGGTAATTCTATTTTTAGTTTTTTAAGGAACTTCCATACTGTTCTCCATAGTGGCTGTATCAATTTACATTCCCACCAACAGTGCAAGAGGGTTCCCTTTTCTCCACACCCTCTCCAGCATTTGTTGTTTGTAGATTTTCTGATGATGCCCATTCTAACTGGTGTGAGGTGATACCTCAGTGTAGTTTTGATTTGCGTTTCTCTAATAATTGGTGATGTTGAGCAGCTTTTCATGGGCTCCTTGGCCATCTGTATGTCTGCTTTGGAGAAATGTCTGCTTAGGTCTTCTGCCCATTTTTGGATTGGGTTGTTTGTTTTTTTTAATATTGAGCTGAATGAGCTGTTTATATATTTTGGAGATTAATCCTTTGTCCATTGATTCGTTTGCAGATATTTTCTCCCATTCTGAGGGTTGTCTTTTCGTCTTGTTTATTGTTTCCTTTGCTGTGCAAAAGCTTTGAAGTTTCATTAGGTCCCACTTGTTTATTTTTGTTTTTATTTCCATTACTCTAGGAGGTGGATCAAAAAAGATCTTGCTGTGATTTATGTCAAAGAGTGTTCTTCCTATGTTTTCCTCTAAGAGTTTTATACTGTCTGGTCTTACATTTAGGTCTCGAATCTGTTTTGGGTTTATTTTTGTGTATGGTGTTAGGGAGTATTCTAATTTCATTCTTTTACATGTAGCTATCCAGTTTTCCCAGCACCACTTATTGAAGAGACTGTCTTTTCTCCATTGTATATCTTTGCCTCCTTTGTCATAGATTAGTTGACCATACGAGCATGGGTTAATCTCTGGGCTTTCTATCTTGTTCCATTGATCTATGTTTCTGTTTTTGTGCCAGTACCATCTTGTCTTGATTACTGTAACTTTATAGTATAGTCTGAAGTCAGGGAGTCTGATTCCTCCAGCTCCGTTTTTTTTCCCTCAAGACTGCTTTGGCTATTCGGGGTCTTTTGTGTCTCCATACAAATTTTAAGATGATTTGTTCTCGTTCCTTAAAAAATGTCATTGGTAATTTGAAAGAGATTACAATGAATCTGTAGTTTGCTTTGGGAATATAGTCACTTGCACAATATTGATTCTTCCAATTCAAGAACATGGTATATCTCTCCATCTGTTGATACCATCTTTAATTTCTTTCATCAGTGTCTTATAGTTTTCTGCATACAGGTCTTTTGTCTCCCTAGGTAGGTTTATTCCTAGGTATTTTATTCTTTTTGTTGCAATGGTAAATGGGAGTGTTTCCATAATTTCTCTTTCAGATTTTTCATCATTAGTGTATAGGAATGCAAGAGATTTCTGTGCATTAATTTTGTATCCTGCAACTTTACCAAATTCATTGATTAGCTCTAGTAGTTTTCTGGTGGCATCTTTAGGATTCTCTATGTATAGTATCATGTCATCTGCAAACAGTGACAGTTTTACTTCTTTTTTTCCAATTTGTATTCCTTTTATTTCTTTTTCTTCTCTGATTGCCATGGCTAGGACTTCCAGAACTATATTGAATAATAGTGGTGACAGTGGACATCCTTGTCTCGTTCCTGATCTTAGGGGAAGTGCTTTCAATTTTTCACCACTGAGAATGATGTTTGCTGTGGGTTTGTCATATATGGCCTTTATTATGTTGAGGTAGGTTCCCTCTATGCCCACTTTCTGGAGAGTTTTTATCATAAATGGGTGTTGAATTTTGTCAAAAGCTTTTTCTGCACCTATTGAGATGATCATATGCTTTTCATTCTTCAATTTGTTAATACGGTGTATCACATTGATTGATTTGCGTATATTGAAGAATCCCTGCATCCCTGGGATAAATTCCACTTGATCATGGTGTATGATCCTTTAGTATGCTGTTGGATTCTGTTTGCTAGTATTTTGGTGAGGATTTTTGCATCTACATTCATCAGTGGCATTGGTCTGTAATTTTCTTTTTTTGTAGTATCTTTCTCTGGTTTTGGTATCAGGGTGATGGTGGCCTCATAGAATGAGCTTGGGAGTGTTCCTTCCTCTGCAATTTTTTGGAAGTGTTTGAGAAGGATGGTTGTTAACTCTTCTCTAAATGTTTGATAGAATTCACCTGTGGAGCCATCTGGTCCTGGACTTTTGTTTTTTGGAAGATTTTTCATCTTTACTGTCTTCACATTACTTGTGATTGGTTTGTCCATATTTTCTGTTTCTTCCTGGTTCAGTCTTGGAAGGTTATGCCTTTCTAAGAATTTATCCATTTCTTCCAGGTTGTCATTTTATTGGCATAGAGTTGCTTGTAGTAGTCTCTTAGGATGCGTTGTATTTCTGCGGTGTCTGTTGTAACTTCTCCTTTTTCATTTCTAATTTTATTGATTTGCCTCCTCTGCCTCTTTTTCTTGATGAGTCTGGCTAATGGTTTATCAATTTTGTTTATCTTCTCAAAGAACCAGCTTTTAGTTTTATTGATCTTTGCTATTGTTTTCTTTGTTTCTATTTCATTCATTTCTGCTCTAATCTTTATGATTTCTTTCCTTCTGCTAACTTTGGGTTTTTTTTGTTCTTCTTCCTCTAGTTCCTTTAGGTGTAAGGTTAGTTTGTTTACTTGAGATTTTTCTTGTTTCTTGAGGTAGGCTTGTATAGCTATAAACTTCCCTCTTAGAACTGCTTTTGCTGCATCCCATAGGTTTTGGATCATTGTGTTTTCATTGTCATTTGTCTCTAGGTATTTTTTGATTTCCTCTTTGATTTCTTCAGTGATCTCTTGGTTATTTAGTAACGTATTGTTTAGCTTCCATGTGTTTATGTTTTCTACGTTTTTTCCCGTGTAATTCATTTCTAATCTCATAGTGTCGTGGTCAGAAAAGATGCTTGATATGATTTCAATTTTCTTAAACTTACTGAGGCTTGATTTGTGACCCAAGATGTGATCTATCCTGGAGAATGTTCCGTGCACACTTGAGAAGAACGTGTAATCTGCTGTTTTTGGATGGAATGTCCTATAAATATCATTTAAATCTATCTAGTCTATTGTGTCATTTAAAGATTCTGTTTCCTTATTTATTTTCATTTTGGATGATCTGTCCTTTGGTGTAAGTGAGGTGTTAAAGTCCCCCACTATTATTGTGTTACTGTTGATTTCCTCTTATAGCTGTTAACAGTTGCCTTATGTATTGAGGTGCTACTATGTTGGGTGCATATATATTTATAATTGTTATATCTTCTTCTTGGATTGATCCCTTGATCATTATGTAGTGTCCTTCCTTGTCTCTTGTAACATTCTTTATTTTAAAGTCTATTTTATCTGATATGAGTATAGCTACTCCAGCTTTCTTTTGATTTCCATTTGCATGTAATATCTTTTTCCATCCCCTCACTTTCAGTCTGTATGTGTCCCTAGGTCTGAAGTGGGTCTCTTGTCGACAGCATATATATGGCTCTTGTGTTTTGATCCATTCAGCCAGTCTCTGTCTTTTGGTTGCAGGATTTAATCCATTCACGTTTAAGGTAATTATCGATATGTATGTTCCTATGACCATTTTCTTATTGTTTTGGGTTTGTTTTTGTAAGTCCTTTTCTTCCCTTGTGTTTCCCACTTAGGGAAGTTCCTTTAGCATTTGTTGTAGAGCTGGTTTGGTGGTGCTGAATTCTCTCAGCTTTTCTTGTCTGTAAAACTTTTGATTTCTCCATTGAATCTGAATGAGATCCTTGCCTGGTAGAGTAATCTTGGTTGTAGGTTCTTCCCTTTCATCACTTTAAGTATATCATGCCATTCCCTTCTGGCTTGTAGAGTTTCTGCTGAGAAATCAGCTGTTAACCTTATGGGAGTTCCCTTGTATGTTATTTCTCGTTTTTCCCTTGCTGCTTTTAATAATTTTTCTTTGTCTTTAATTTTTGCTAGTTTGATTACTATGTGTCTCAGCATGTTTCTCCTTGGGTTATCCTTATGGGACTCTCTGTGCTTGCTGGACTTGGGTGGCTCTTTCCTTTCCCGTGTTAGGGAAGTTTTCGACTATAATCCCTTCACATATTTTCTCGGGTCCTTTCTCTCTCTCTTCTCCTTCTGGGACCCCTATAATGCGAATGTTGTTGCGCTTAATGTTGTCCCAGCGGTCTCTTAGGCTGTCTTCATTTATTTTCATTCTTTTTTCTTTATTCTGTTCTGCAGCAGTGAATTCCACCATTCTGTCTTCCAGGTCACTTATCCGTTCTTCTGCCTCAGTTATTCTGTTATTGATTCCTTGTAGTGTAGTTTTCGTTTCAGTTATTGTATTGTGCATCTCTGTTTGTTTGTTCTTTAATCCTTCTCAGTCTTTGTTAAACATTTCTTGCATCTTCTCGATCTTTGCCTGCATTCTTTTTCCGAGGTCCTGGATCATCTTCACTATCATTTTTCTGAATTCTTTTTCTGGAAGGTTGCCTATCTGCACTTCATTTAGTTGCCTTTCTGGGGTTTTATCTCATTCCTTCATCTGGTACATAGCCCTCTGTCTTTTCATCTTGTCTCTCTTTCTGTGAATGTGGTTTTTGTTCCACAGGCTGCAGGATTGTAGTTCTTCTTCCTTCTGGTGTCTGCCCTCTGGTGGATGAGGCTATCTAAGAGGCTTATGCAAGTTTCCTGACGGGAAGGTCTGGTGGGGGGTAAAGCCGACTGTTGCTCTGGTGGGCAGAGCTCAGTAATGCTTTAATCCGATTGACTGCTGATGGGTGGGGCTGGGTTCCCTCCCTGTTGTTTGTTGGGCCTGAGGCAACCCAACACTGGAGCCTACCTGGGCTCTTTGTTGGGGCTAATGGCGGACTCTGAGAGGGCACACGCCAAGGAGTACTTCCCAGAGCTTCTGCTGTCAGTGTCCTTGTCCCCATGGTGAGCGATAGCCACACCCCGCCTCTGCAGGAACCCCCCCAACACTAGCAGGTAGGTCTCCCTGGTTCAATCTTCCCTGTGGTCACTGCTCCTTCCCCTGGGTCCTAATGTGCACACTACTTTGTGTGTGCCATGCAAGAGTGGAGTCTCTGTTTCCCCCAGTTCTGTCAAAGTCCTGCAATAAAATCCCAGTAGCCTTCAAAGTCTGATTCTCTAGGAATTTTTCCTCCCCTTGCTGGACCCCCAGATTGGGAAGCCTGACATGGGGCTCAGAACCTTAACTCCAGTGGGTGGACTTCTGTGGTATAAGTGTTCTCCAGCCTGTGAGTCACCTACCCAGCAGTTATGCCATTTGATTTTACTGTGATTGCGCCCCTCCTACCATCTCATTTTGATTTCTCCTTTGTCTTTTGATGTGGGTATCTTTTTTGGTGAGTTCCAGTGTCTTCCTGTCGATGACTGTCCAGCAGCTAGTTGTGATTCTGGTGTTCTCGCAAGAGGAAGTGAGAGCACGTCCTTCTACTCCACCATCTTGGTTCCAATCTTAAATTTTATTTATTTATTTATTTTATACAACAGGTTCTTATCAGTTATCTACTCTATACATATCAGTGTATATATGTCAATCCTAATCTCCCAATTCATCCCACCATCACCACACTTTTTTTAAAAATTTTATTTATTTATTTATTTTTATACAGCAGGTTCAGTGAAAAGGTGTTGACAAGAAGTTTGGAGAAACCCATGAACTTTTGTCATGAACTCCCATCATAATTTCTTCTAGTTGCTTTATCTCTTTGGTCCTGGTTTTCCTTGTGAATAAGTCAAAGGCTATTGGACAAAATGATCTTCCCAGCATCTCTACTCCTGACAGTAAGCATGGAACAAGAAGCCCTGATGCTACTTGAAGAGTTGAGGCTAACGGCTGTGGGAAGATGGCGAGGATCATCTGTGGGATTTCCATGGAGAAATGAGTCCTTTGGAAACACTAGAAAATAAAACCTTTCTCTATACTATATCCAGGTTCCCTGTTGCACATCTTTTTCTTTTTAGTGGCTTCCTTTCAACCTTCAATCTAGAGGGCTATAAAATTCTTCAGGGATGAAGCACATGTGCTTTGCTTCATATTTGTATCCCTAGGGTGTAGCACAGTGCCTGGCCCTTAGCCTCTCAGTAAGACTCTGCTATATGAATAATTTCTTCCAGCCTCCATCAAAATCCACTCTCAAGAAGGAAATATGTAAGCAAATTCATACTAAGGTATAAATGGCTGATAACCATTTAAATGATGGCCCATATACTAATAGGAAATTTTCTTATAAGGAATGAAACAGCCCTTTGCTAAAAACAAAATCCAGTTCTAATAGTGGCATACATAGAACTGAAGGAGGTGTCAGGATGGTAGCAGTGACATTTCCAGCTGGCTTTCTAGTCACTATTATCATTTTCTCCTAAAAGGACCCCTCAATTCCCACCTCAAGGCTAAATCTTGCCTCATTCTCTATAACAAACACTGTCTCTTCGCAGTGAAAACTTCTGGAGCCCCGCTTTAACATTCTGGGCTCAGCATTGGGCTCTGCTTGCTTCTAAATTGGTTCTGGATCTTTCTAGTCCATTTCACAGAACTAGACTTTTGTCTCATTTCTTCAGCCTGGATATCTACCATGACGATATGTCTTCTCCCCTGGATGCTCTCAGATTAGAACTCTGTGTTTGTCTCTTTCCAGTATATCCTAACGTCTCTTCCCAATCTGATTACCCATGGGGTCAACTTTTGGCTTCCATAGCTAGTTTAGTACCTGAAGTCTTGCTCTCTGTTGTGCCCTCCCTTCGTTCAAGCACTATGCCTAAGAGGGAGGTGGATGCTGACTGGCCAGTTTAGGTCACAGGAGGCCCAGCCCTGTGGTCAGGAGGGGCAGATGGTTTCAGCTCCAACCAAACTGCAAGGATGATAGGTTCTCTGCAAGATAAAGGGGTTCTCTTACCAGAGCAGGGCAAAGAGAGTCTGAGCTAGAACAGTCACAGTCAGATATCCATTTTAGGGATCAGGTGAATAAAGGGGCTGTATTGCATATTTGCCTAGATCCCCAACACATTTTTGCTCACTTCAGTGAGAATTTAAAGGTAAGAGTGGGGGCAGGAGTGGGGGTAAGGAATCATGCTGTGTCACATCTCCGTGTGAAAGAGTTTGTTCCAAATGTTCCCCTTGTGCTCCTCTTGAGCCAGGTCATAGAACACTTTGGAGAGCAAGTCAGAAAGCCTAAAATGGGAGAGTCTCAAAATAGGGCAGAGAGGAGTATCAAGAGCCAGGGAGATACTCCCAGCCTGCTATACAGCATGACCCTAGGCCAAGGGCCAGCCTGAGGATTGCCATGTCTGCATGCCAATGGACGCTAGGTTCTGGCACTCATCTCCGAGCAGCCGAGCATGTGTGGGGGTCTTTCCTTCCCTGTTTATCTGCTTCCTCTCTCCTGAGTGCCTTTCCACTCGAATAGCTATCCACAGCGCTTTCCTCAGAAGTCTCCTCTCTCCTCGGGCAAGGTGGCTTTGTCCCCTTGACCCCGCAGAGTAGGCTCTCCAAGGACAGTTGTGCTTAACACATCTGGACAGAATTCACAATCACACCTTAACAAATGCTGCCATTTTACTGAAAAGCACAGTCTGTATGCCAACCTAAGGGCAGAAATGAAACTCTAAACCAACACAAGCACATTCCAAGTCAGTAGTATCATGAAAAAGGACAGTATCATAAAACATTTGTGTATTGTAGCTTAAATTCAACTGCAGTAGGACGTTTTAGCTGTTTCTGGGGGACAGGTTTTGCTTAACAAGAAACTGAATACTCTCTTCTCTTCCCACCAGAAGCCCCGTCCCCACTAGTTTCTAAGAGCCAACCTGTCATTAGCTTCAGCAAACGAATAATGATCCTCAGTGGCTGTGATCACTTCAGGGTTTTCCTCTGATCGTATCCTTCCTAGTCTTTGAAAATCATGTTTGTGATAATTACCCATCTTGTGTGCGTTCCTTAATGCCCATGACTTTGCAATTAGTGTTGAAGGAAGGGACCATCACACCTATGCATCCATCAAGCTGTCAGCGAGTATGTCTCCCCAGGCTCCTTTAACACCTTCTGTCAAAGAGCTTCTTGCTTTATTTCACAGGTGCTTCTCTGCTTTTTCATGTACCAGCTCCATTCATGGCCAGGCTCTATAAAACAGCAATTTGAGTGTAAGAAATACTGCTCACCAGAAAGTTCTTGCTGGTCACAATGCACATATTTCCCTTTCCTCAGCCCCTCACCCTTAGTCTCCCCAGACAAACTCTTGTTCCCTCCTCAAACTCTGTGTGGCCTGGTTTTAGCCACCAGTAGCTGAGACTGTGTCAGCAGTTAGACAGACATCTTCCCCGCCTCTGGCATTCAGTTGTAACAGTGATCTCTGTCTCCAAATTAATGGCCTGCTGTTGTTGGAACCAGAATCCTTCTGAACGGTGGGGTTTCTCCTGCCTTGATGTTGGGACATTCACAAGTACCCCTCAAGAAAAGTGGGATGATGTTTGCTATGTGTTTCTGTCTGTTCGGCAGGGGAACAGCTTCTCAGTGACTCTTAAAGCCTGGTGTCTTAGAAGCAAAAGTCTAGACTGACAGGAGGAGCCTGCTGAGTGCTAAAGAATTTGGAGACTCCTGTCTCCGATTCAGGTGCCTTTCTGTGAAAAGCTCAGACCCTATGTGTGTGTGTGTGTGTGTGTGTGTGTATACACACATTCACGTACATACACATATACACAATGGAATATCACTCAGCCATAAAAAAGAATGAAATAATGCCATTTGCAGCAACATGGATGCAAGTAGAGATTATCACACTAAGTGAAGTAAGTCAGAAAGAGAAATACAAATACCATATGATATCACTTTTATGTGGAATCTAAAATATGACACGAACTTATCCATGAAACAGAAACAGACTCACAGACATAGAGAAGAGACTTGTGGTTGCCAAGGGGGATGGGGGAGGGCGGAGAGATGGAGTGGGAGTTTGGGATTAGCAGATGCAAACTATTATACATAGAATGGATAAACAACAAGGTCCTGTTGTATAGCACAGGGAATGATATTCAATATCCTGTGATAAACCATAATGGAAAAGAATATGAAAAAGAATGTATATATATGTATAACTGAATCACTTTGCTGTACAGGAGAAATTAACACAGCATTGTAAATCAACTATACTTCAATAAAATTAAAAAAAAAAAGCTCAGACCCTAAATCCTTCAGCAATCCCAAGCTGCTGTAATCATCCAAGCTTGCAATTATGATACTTTTTATTATTTTTTTTTGTTTTTGTGGATGTATTGTACAAATTAAGCACTGATAAATATTTACAAGGCACAGACTCACAAATAGTATTTTATCCTCTTTATTCTAGGTTATTATAATTTTACAATCATATCTTTATTTTTAGACTTCATGGGATAGTATAACAAAAATAAATTCTGGCAATGAAAATGAGCTGTGTTTCAAACCTCCATATGCCAACTACCATACCTCCTTCCAACTGTGAATAAGGAATGTTATATTATGCATAAAGCATTTCATATAATGTTTTGATATAGTTACAATTCAGGTATTCATAACTATGTAAAGCACTTGTTAAAATTGTGAGGGTCTCCTAGGAACTGAATCTGGGGAAGGATAGGATGGGGGGACACACACAGTGAGAAGATTTCCCCTTTTGGCATCACTACAATTATGATACTTTTGAATTCTTCTTTAGTCCATTTATTCCCAGCTACTACAGCACAATGGCATGACTCCTGTTCTTCATAGGAGAAATTTAGGCACCCAGCAAGCATCAGGCAGATGTGGGAACAGAGCAAACTTTGTGAATTGCAGGCTAACTTCTGTCTTGCCACCTCTGTGTGTGGATTAGGCCAATGGACCTCGGCAGAGATATTGAGACAGGGCTGGCTAATGTTGGACAAGCATTTGAAGAGAAGGTGGTGGTTGGTACATGCACCCCTCCTTGTGAGGTCCTCCCCCATTTTCCTGGGACTCCCTCCTTCTGTCTCCTGAAGCACCCCTGATACAATCCAACATGCCCTCAGGGCAGGAAATGACCTAACAAAATGAGCTGGATAAAGCTATAGCTGGAAAGCAATTGCTTAAGGATTTTCCCCACTGAGGGATATTTACAAGACCAAAAAGACTTTTTTGGGGATGTATTTCTTAAAGTTAAAAAAGTTATTTTGAAATAATTATATACTTAGAGGAAATTGCAAAAATAGTACAAGTTCATCCTTCACCCAGCTTCCCCCAATATCACAGCTGTAGAGTAATATCAAAATTAGGAAACTGACATTGGTACATTACTCTTAGACTACGGACCACATTCAGTTTTCACCATTAAAAAAACCCTGTGTGTGTGTGTGTGTGTGTGTGTGTGGTTCTATGCCACTACCACAAGCAAGATACAGAAGTGGTTCCCATCACCACAAAAGAACCCCCTAATATTACCTCTTTGTACATATTCACTCTACCCCCAACTCTTCTCCAGACTGGCTGCACCATTTTACATTCCCACTAACAATGTATAGAGATCCAATTTGTCTGTGTCCTCACCAGCATTTGTTATTTATCACTATTTTTTATTTCAACTGATATCTCATTGCAGTCTTAATTTACATTTCCCTAATGGCTAGTGGTGTTGAATATCTTTTCAGACACTTATTTGCCATCCGTATCTCCTCTTTGGTGAAATGAATGTTCATGTCTTTTGCCAAGTTTCTAGTTGGATTGTTTCCTCTTTTTTTATTGTTGAGTTCTGAGAGTTCTTTATATATTCTAGATATAAGGCCTTCACTGGGTATGTGGCTGACAAATATTTTCTCCCAGTCTGTAACTTGTCATTTCATCTTCTTAACAGTCTTTCAATGAAACAAATGTCTTTAATTTTGATAAAGTCCAATTCATCAATTTTTCCTTTTAAGGACTGTGCTTTTCATGTCAAGTCTAAGAACTCTTCACCTAGTCCTAGGTCCCAAAGAGTTTTTCCTATATTTTGTTTCTAAAAGTTTTAGAGTTTTACATTTTACATTCACTCCTTGATCCATTTTGAGTTGATTTTTGTAAGGTTTGAGGTTTAGGTCAAGGTTCGTTTTTTTGCTTATGAATATCCAATTGCTCCAGCACCATTTGTTGAAAAGGCTATCCTTCCTCCATTGGATTGCTTTTGCATCTTTGTCAAAAATCAGCTGGCTGTATTTGTGTGAGTCTATATGAGATTTTGATTTTGTTCCATTGATCTATGCCCATCTCCCTGCTAAGACAATAATTACCTTGATTACTGCAGCTATATAGTAAGCCATCAGGTAAGATCCCTCCCAATTTACTCTTCTTTTTAAAGATTATTTTAGTTTAATATTTTAAAAATTAAAAATTAGGTATGTCTTATTTAAAATTTTATTTTAATATTGCTATTCTAGGGCTTGTACCTTTCCATATACATTTTAGAATAAGCTTTTTTGTGTCTCCAAAAAAACTTCAGTAGGAATTGCATTAAACCTATAGATCTATTCGGAGAGAATTGACATCTACAATATTCTCAGTCTTCCAATCTATGTACATATGTTTCTCCATTTATTTAGGTCTTTGATTTCTCTCATCAGCGTTTTGTAATTTTCAGCATACAGATCCTGTACATGCTTTTAGGTTTATATCTATTTAATTTTCTTTAGCACACACCATAAATGGTATATTTTTTAATATATATATATATATATGTATTTATTTATGGCTGCATTGGGTCTTCGTTGCTGCCCGCAGGCTTTCTCTAATTGAGGCGATCAGGGGATACTCTTCGTTGTGGTGCACGGGCTTCTCATTGTGGTGGCTTCTCTTGTTGCGGAGCTCGGGCTCTAGGCACGCGGCCTTCAGTAGTTGTGGCATGCGGGCTTAGTTGCTCCGCGGCATGTGGGATCTTCCCGGACCAGGGATTGAACCCATGTCCCCTGCATTGGCAGGCAGATTCTTAACCACTGTGCCACCAGGGAAGTCCCTGGTATTGTGTTTTTAATTTTTCTTTCCACCAGTATGTTGTTAACATATAGAAATGTGATTGATTTTTAAGTGCTGATCTTGTATTCTGAAACCTTGCTGAATTCATAAGTTCTAGGAGGGTTTTGTTTTGTTTTAGATTCCTTGGGATTTCATACAGTATAGACATCTGCAAATAGGGACAGTTTTATTTTTTCTTTTAAAAAATATGTATCTCTTTTATTTATTCTATTTTTTGGGTCTTATTTCACTGGCTAGAACTTCCAGTAGAATGTTGAATGAGAGTGATGAGATGCATACATCCTTGCCTTGTTCCCGATCTTAGAGGGGAAGCATTCAGTCTTTCACAATTAAATACAATATTAACTGTAAGTTTTTGTAAGTACTGTTTACCAAGTTGAGGAAATTTCCTTCTATTTCTAGTTTTCTGAGGCTTTTTTTTTTTTAATCATGAATGAATGTTGGATTTTGCAGATGCTTTTTCTGCCTCAATATCTCTTCTTGGTGAACTGATCCTTTTATCATTATATAATGTCCCTCTTTGTTTCTAGTAATTTTCTTTGCTCTGGAGTCTAATGTTAATATAGTCAGTTCTGCTTTTTAAAAAGACATAATGTGTTGTACATATTTTTCCATTCTTTTACTTTTCTGTGGTTGTATTCGAAGTGAGTTTCTTGTAGACAGGATATGGTTTGATTAAATTTTTTAATCTACTTTGCTAATCTCTGTCTTTCAATTGGTGAACTTAAACTGTCTATATTTAAGGTAATTACTGATAGGTTAGGGCTTAAGTCTGCCATTTTATTATATTTACATAGTCATAAATATGTCAACACTGAATATTGCTTTAACCCCAAACCATGTTATAACTATGCTGGGAAGGTGGAAGGGAAACTTTTGTGTGCAGAATGCTGGAAGAGGAGAGGTAGATCATCGTCTTCTGTAGTAGGAAGTCAACTCACAATAAATAAAATTGAAAATAAATAAGGAATATCAGTATAATGATAAAAGATGTAAATAATTTAAGGGAATAGTTAAAAGGGTTGAATATGGGGCATCCATGGTGGCACAGTAGTTAAGAATCTGCCTGCCAATGCAGGGGACACAGGTTCAAGCCCTGGTCCGGGAAGATCCCACATGCTGTGGAGCAACTAAACCCGTGCCCAACAACTCCTGAGCCCGTGTGCCACAACTACTGAGGACCACGTGCCTAGAACCCATGCTCCACAACAAGAAAAGCCACCACAATGAGAAGCCCGCGCACCGCAATGAAGAGCAGCCCCTGCTTGCCTCAACTAGAGAAAGCCCGTGTGCAGCAACGAAGACCCAATGCAGCCAAAAATAAATAAATAAATAAATTTATTTTTTAAAAGAAGAGTTGAATGTGGTTGCCTCTGGGGAATGAGGATTAGGGATGGGAAGGGGTAGAGCAAGAAATTGCTTTCTTAAAAAGCTTTGTAGTAAGTACCATTTGTCTTTTAGAACTTTATATCTATATTGCTTGTTAAAAATATAATTAGTAAATCTAAATTTAAGAAATACTGAAGTCTTTCTTAGTGCAGTTTTCATCAACCCTGGCTGCCCACTGGAGTTGCCCAGGGGAACTTTTAAAAAATATCAATTTTCAGGCCCCAACCTATACCAATTAATTGGGTCTGGGGTTCAGGCATCAATATTCAAAAATTATTTCCCAGGTTATTTGAATGTGTATCTAGGGTTGAGGATGGCTGGTTTAGAACATATATTAACAGTAGACCTTTGGTAAAATGTTAGTGGCAGTGAGAAAGGTAAAACATGAAGCTCTTACCATCTTCAAGTCAACCCATTTATTGGAGATTGGTAGATCAGACAGTTTGGGGAAGCCTTGCTTGAGAGAAATCAAACACAAGCTACATATTTGTAGATGGTGAAGCAGAGAGAGCTAAAGGGCATTAGGAATGCAATTTTGGGCCTTCTGGGTTTACTTCATGGGATTAAAACTAACCAGAGGCTATGACAATTACATTTTCTCAGTCCATAGAGGAAAGCAGAAGAGAAGGAAAGAAGAAAACATAATTCCTAAATTTAGGGTATTTTGTAGTCATTACAATATGACCTGAAATAAGTTATTATACAAAGTGGCCCATGATACATTCTCAACTCCTCTATTTGGGCCTCCATCACCATTTGGCAGTCATAATTAATGGACTAAGATACCAAGATAGGAAACATTGAAGCTGTGTCTGCAGAAGAACATGGGACAAAGACAAGAAACACGAAGAAGGTCCATTTTGTACAGGTGTCCAGAAGCATATACATTCAGGAAGGCTTCAAAAGTTAAAAGATATGCTTCACTCATCACAAGAGGTAACTAGAAAATGTGCCCCTAAAGGGAATTATAGGATTTTTAAAAACTGTACAATTTAGTGGGTTTTTTTTTAGTATATTCACAAAGTTGTACTACCATCACTACTACCTAATTGTAGAATATTTTCATCCTCCTCTAAAGAAACCCAGTACCCATTAACAGTTATTTCCCCTTCTCCCCTCCTCCCAGGCCCTGGCAATCACTAATCTATCTTCTGTCTCTAAGGATTTGCTTATTTTGGCCATTTCATATAAATGGAATCATAAAATATGTAGTCCTTTGTGCCTGGCTTCTTTCACTTTGCATAATGTTTTCAAGGTTCACCCATGTTGTGCCATGTATTACTACTTCATTCTTCATTATGGCTGAATAATATAATGATATACGACATTCTGTTTATCCATTCATCAGCTGATGGATATTTAGGCTATTTCCACTTTTTTTTAAATGATTAATTGAAACGCATTTATTGGTTCTAAGGAAAAAATGTGATTTTTTTCTCCCTTTCAATAATCATTTTTGTTTCTGAGATGGTTTTTGTTACAGATGTATTTTTTTAAACATCTTTATTGGAGTATAATTGCTTTACATTGTTGTGTTTGTTGCTGCTGAATAACAAAGTGAGTCAGCTATATGTATACATATATCCCCATATCCCCTCCCTCTTGCGACCCCCTCCCACCCTACATATTCCACCCTTCTAGGTGGTCACGCAGCACTGAGCTGATCTCCCAATGCTATGCAGGTGCTTCCCACTAGCCATCTATTTTACATTTGGTAGTGTATATATGTTCATGCCACTCTCTCACTTCGTCTCAGCTTACCCTTACCCCTCCCTGTGTCTTCAAGTCCATTCTCTATGTCTGTGTCTTTATTCCTGTCCTGCCCCTAGGTTCTTCAGAACCCTTTTTTTTTTTTTTAGATTCCATATATATGTGTTAGCATATGGTATTTGTTTTTCTCTTTCTGATTTACTTCACTCATATGACAGATTCTACATCCATCCACCTCACTACAAATAACTCAATTTCGTTTCTTTTTAGGACTGAGTAATATTCCATTGTATATAAGTGCCACATCTTCTTTATACATTTATCTGTCAGTGAACACTTAGGTTGCTTCCATGTCCTGGCTATTGTAGATACAGCTGCAATGAACATTTTGGTACATGACTCTTTTTGAATTATGGTTTTCTCACGGTATATGTCCAGTAGTGGGATTGCTGGGTTGTATGGTAGTTCTATTTTTAGTTTTTAAGGAACCTCCATACTGTTCTCCATAGTGGCTATATCAGTTAACATTCCCACCAACAGTGCAAGATGGTTCCCTTTTCTCCACACCCTCTCCAGCATTTACTGTTTGTAGAAATTTTGATGATGGCCATTCTGACAGGTGTGAGGTGATACATCATTGTAGTTTTGATTTGCATTTCTCTAATGATTAGTGATGCTGAGCATCCTTTCATGTGTTTGTTGGCCATCTGTGTATCTTCTTTGGAGAAATGTCTATTTAGGTCTTCTGCCCATTTTTGGATTGGATTTGTTTTTTTGATATTGAGGTGCATGAGCTGCCTGTATATTTTGGAGATTAATCCTTGGTCAGTTGCTTCCTTTGCAACAATTTTCTCCGATTCTGAGGGTTGTCTCCTTGTCTTGTTTATGGTTTCCTTTGCTGTGCAAAAGCTTTTAAGCTTTTAAGGTTCATTAGGTCCCACTTGTTTATTTTTGTTTTTATTTCCATTTCTCTAGGAGGTGGGTCAAAAAGGATCTTGCTGTGATGTATGTCATACAGTGTTCTGCCTATGTTTTCCAATAAAAGTTGTATAGTGTCTGGCCTTACATTTAGGTCTTTAATCCATTTTGAGGTTATTTTTTTGTATGGTGTTACGGACTGTTGTAATTTCATTATTTTATATGTAGCTGTCCAGTATCCCAAGCACCACTTATTGAAGAGGCTGTCTTTTCTCCATTGTATATTCTTGCCTCCTTTATCAAAAATAAGGTGACCATATGTGCGTGGGTTTATCTCTGGGCTTTCTATCCTGTTCCATTGATCTATATTTCCGTTTTTTGCCAGTGTCATACTGTCGGGATTAATGTAGCTTTGTGGTATAGTTTGAAGTCAGGGAGCCTGATTCCTCCAGCTCCGATTTCCTTTCTCAAGATTGTTTTGGTTATTCAGAGTCTTTTGTGTTTCCATATAAATTCTGAAATTTTTTTCTACTTCTGTGAAAAATGCCATTGTTACTTTGATAGGGATTGCATTGAATCTGTGTATTGCTTTGGATACTATAGTCATTTTCACAATGTTGATTCTTCCAATCCAATAACACAGTATATCTCTCCATCAGTTTGTATCATCTTTAATATCTTTCATCAGTGTCTTTTTTTTTTACCATCTTTATTGGAGTATAATTTCTTTACAATAGTGTGTTAGTTTCTGCTTAATAACAAAGTGAATCAGTTATACATATACATATGTTCCCATAAGTCTTCCCTCTTGCGTCTCCCTCCCTCCCAACTTCCCTATCTCACCCCTCTAGGTGGTCACAAACCACCGGGCTGATCTCCCTGTGATATGCGGCTCCTTCCCACTAGCTATCTATTTTGAGTTTGGTAGTGTATATATGTCCATGCCACTCTCTCACTTTGTCACAGCTTCCCCGTCCCCTTCCCCATATCCTCAAGTTCATTCTCTAGTAGGTCTGCATCTTTATTCCTGCCTTGCCCCTAGGTTCTTCTGATCATTTTTTCTTCTTTTTTCTTCTTTTTTTTTTTGATTCCATATATATGTGTTAGCATACGGTATTTGTTTTTCTCTTTCTTACATACTTCATTCTGTATAACAGTCCATAGGTCCATCCATCTCACTACAAATAACTCAGTTTAATTCCTTTTTATGGCTGAGTAATATTCAATTTTATATATGTGCCACATCTTCTTTATCCATTCATCTGTTGATGGACACTTAGGTTGCTTCCATGTCCTGGCTATTGTAAATAGAGCTGCAGTGAACATTTTGGTACATAACTCTTTTTGAATTATGGTTTTCGCAGGGTATATGCCCAGAGGTGGGATAGCTGGGTCGTATCGTAGTTCTATTTTTAGTTTTCTAAGAAACCTCCATACTGTTCTCCATAGTGGCTGTATCAATTTACATTCCCACCAACAGTGCAAGAGGGTTCCCTTTTCTCCACACCCTCTCCAGCATTTATTGTTTCTAGATTTTTTGATGATGGCCATTCTGACTGGAGTGAGATGATATCTCATTGCAGTTTCGATTTGCCTTTCTCTAATGATTAATTGTGTTGAGCATTCTTTCATATGTTTGTTGGGAATCTGTATATCTTCTTTGGAGAAATGTCTACTTAGGTCTTCTGCCCATTTTTGGATTGGGTTCTTTGTTTTTTTTGTTATTGAGTTGCATGAGCTGCTTGTAAATCTTGGAGATTAATCCTTTGTCAGTTGCTTCATTTGCAAATATTTTCTCCCATTCTGAGGGTTGTCTTTTGGTCTTGTTTATGGTTTCCTTTGCTGTGCAAAAGCTTTTAAGTTTCATTAGGTCCCATTTGTTTATTTTTGTTTTTATTTCCATTTCTCTAGGAGGTGGGTCAAAGAGGATCTTGCTGTGATCTATGTCATAGAGTGTTCTGCCTATGTTTTCCTCTAAGAGATTGATAGTGTCTGGCCTTACATTTAGGTCTTTAATCCATTTTGAGCTTATTTTTGTGTATGGTGTTAAGGAGTGTTCTAATTTCATACTTTTACATGTACCTGTCCAATTTTCCCAGCACCACTTATTGAAGAGTCTGTCTTTTCTCCACTGTATATGCTTGCCTCCTTTATCGAAGATAAGGTGACCATATGTGCGTGGGTTTATCTCTGGGCTTTCTATCCTGTTCCATTGATCTATATTTCTGTTTTTGTGCAAGTACCATATTGTCTTGATTACTGTAGCTTTGTAGTATAGTCTGAAGTCAGGGAGCCTGATTCCTCCAGCTCCATTTTTCGTTCTCAAGATTGCTTTGGCTATTCGGGGTCTTTTGTGTTTCCATACAAAGTGTGAAGTTTTTTGTTCTAGTTCTGTGAAAAATACCAGTGGTAGTTTGATAGGTATTGCTTTGAAGCTGTATATTGCTTTGGGTAGTAGAGTCATTTTCACAATGTTGATTCTTCCAATCCAAGAACATGGTATATCTCTCCATCTATTTGTATCATTTTTAATCTCCTTCATCAGTGTGTTATAATTTTCTGTATACAGGTCTTTTGTGTCCTTAGTTAGGTTTATTCCTAGGTATTTTATTCTCTTTGTTGCAGTGGTAAATGGGAGTGTTTTCTTAATTTCACTTTCAGATTTTTCATCATTAGTGTATAGGAATGCCAAAGATTTCTGTGCATTAATTTTGTATCCTGCTACTTTACCAAATTCATAGATTAGCTCTGGTAGTTTTCTGGTAGCATCTTTAGGATTTTCTATGTATAGTGTCATTTCATCTGCAAACAGTGACATCTTTACTTCTTCTTTTCCGATTTGGATTCCTTTTATTTCTTTTTCTTCTCTGATTGCTGTGGCTAAAACTTCCAAAAGTATGTTGAATAATAGTGGGGAGAGTGGGCAACCTTGTCTTGTTCCTGATCTTAGTGGAAATGTTTTCAGTTTTTCACCATTGTGGACGATGTTGGCTGTGCGTTTATCCTATATGGCCTTTATTATGTTGAGAAAAGTTCCCTGTATGCCTACTTTCTGCAGGGATTTTATCATAACTGGGTGTTGAATTTTGTCAAGAGCTTTTCCTGCATCTATTGATATGATAATATGTTTCTTCTCCTTCAATTTGTTAATATGGTGTATCACGTTGATTGTTTTGCATATATTGAAGAATCTTTGCATTCATGGAATAAACCCCACTTTATCATGGTGTATGATCCTTTTAATGTGCTGTTGGGTTCTGTTTGCTAGTATTTTGTTGAGGATTTTTGCATCTATTTTCATCTGTGATATTGGCCTGTAGTTTTCTTTCTTTGTGACATCTTTGTCTGGTTTTGGTATCAGGGGGGTGATTGTAGCCTCATAGAATGAGTTTGGGAGTGTTCTTCCTTCTGCTATATTTTGGAAGAGTTTGAGAAGGATAGCTGTTAGCTCTTCTCTAAATGTTTCATAGAATTCACCTGTGAAGCCATCTGGTCCTTGGCTTTTGTTTGTTGGAAGATTCTTAATCACAGTTTCAATTTCAGTGCTTGTGATTGGTCTGTTCATATTTTCTGTTTCTTCCTGGTTCAGTCTTGAAAGGTTGTGCTTTTCTAAGAATTTGTCCATTTCTTCCAGGTTGTCCATTTTATTGGCATAGAGTTCTTTATAGTAATCTCTCATGATCCTTTGTGTTTCTGCAGTGTTAGTTGTTACTTCTCCTTTTTCATTTCTAATTCTATTAATTTGAGTCTTCTCCCTTTTTCTCTTGATGAGTCTGGCTAATGGTTTATCAATTTTGCTTATATTCTCAAAGAACCAGCTTTTAGTTTTATTGATCTTTGCTATCGTTTCCTTCATTTCTTTTTCATTTATTTCTGATCTGATCTTTATGATTTCTTTCCTTCTGCTAACTTTGGGGTTTTTTTTTTCTTCTTTCTCTAATTGCTTTAGGTGCAAGGTTAGGTTGTTTATTTGAGATGTTTCCTGTTTCTTGAGGTAGGCTTGTATTGCTATAAACTTTCCTCTTAGAACTGTTTTGCTGCATCCCATAGGTTTTGGGTCGTCGTGTCTCCATTGTCATTTGTTTCTAGGTATTTTTTGATTTCCCCTTTGATTTCTTCAGTGATCACTTGGTTATTAAGCAGTGTATTGTGTAGCCTCCATGTGTTTCTATTTTTTACAGATCTTTTCCTCTAATTGATATCTAGTCTCATAGCGTTGTGGTCGGAAAAGATACTTGATACGATTTCAATTTTCTTAAATTTACCAAGGCTTGATTTGTGACCCAAGATATGACCTATCCTGGAGAATGTTCCATGAGCACTTGAGAAAAATGTGTATTCTGTTGTTTTTGGGTGGAATGTCCGATAAATATCAATTAGGTCCATCTTGTTTAATGTATCACTTAAAGCTTGTGTTTCCTTAATGATTTTCATTTTGGATGATCTGTCCATTGGTGAAAGTGGGGTGTTAAAGTCCCCTACTATGATTGTGTTGCTGTCGATTTCCCCTTTTATGGCTGTTAGTATTTGCCTTATGTATTGAGGTGCTCCTATGTTGGGTGCATAAATATTTACAATTGTTATATATTCTTCTTGGATTGATCCCTTGGTCATTATGTAGTATCCTTCTTTGTCTCTTGTAATAGTCTTTATTTTAAAGTCTATTTTGTCTGATATGAGAATTGGTATTCCAGCTTTCTTTTGATTTCCATTTGCATGGAATATCTTTTTCCATCCCCTCACTTCCAGTCTGTATGTGTCCCTAGGTCTGAAGTGGGTCTCTTGTAGACAGCATATATACGGGTCTTGTTTTTGTATCCATTCAGCCAGTCTGTGTCTTTTGGTGGGAGTGTTTAATCCATTTACATTTAAGGTAATTATTGATATGTATTTTCCTATTCCCGTTTTCTTAAATGTTTTGGGTTTGTTATTGTAGGTCTTTTCCTTCTCTTGTGTTTCTTGCCTAGAGAAGTTCCTTTAGCATTTGTTGTAAAGCTGGTGTGGTGGTGCTGAACGCTCTCAGCTTTTGCTTGTTTGTAAATATTTTAATTTCTCCGGCAAATCTGAATGAGAATCTTGCTGGGTAGAGTAATCTTGGTTGTAGGTTTTTGTCCTTCATCACTTTAAATATGTACTGCCACTCCCTTCTGGCTTGCAGAGTTTCTGCTGAAAGATCAGCTGTTAACCTTATGGGGTTTCCTTGTGTGTTATTTGTTGTTTTTCCCTTGCTGCTTTTAATACGTTTTCTTTGTGTTTAATTTTTGATAGTGTGATTAATATGTGTCTTGTTGTGTTTCTCCTTGGATTTATACTGTATGGGACTCTCTGTGCTTCCTGGACTTGATTAACTATTTCCTTTCCCATATTAAGGAAGTTTTCATCTATAATGTCTTCAAATATTTTCTCAGTCCCTTTCTTTTTCTCTTCTTCTTCTGGGACCCCTATAATTCGAATGTTGGTGCATGTAATGTTGTCCCAGAGGTCTCTGAAAGTGTCCTCAGTTCTTTTCATTCTTTTTTGTTATTCTGCTCTACAGTGGTTATTTCCACTATTTTATCTTCCAGGTCACTTATCCGTTCTTCTGCCTCAGTTATTCTGCTATTGATCCCTTCTAGAGTGTTTTAAATTTCATTTATTGTGTTGTTCATCATTGCTTGTTTCCTCTTTAGTTCTTCTAGGTCCTTGTTAAATGTTTCTTGCATTTTCTCTATTCTATTTCCAAGATTTTGGATCATCTTTACTCTCATTATTCTGAATTATCTTTCAGGTAAACTGCCTATTTCCTCTTCATTTGTTAGGTCTGCTGGGTTTTTCCCTTGCTCCTTCATCTGCTGTGTGTTTTCTGTCTTCTCATTTTGCTTATCTTACTGTGTTTTGGGTCTCCTTTTTGCAGGCTGCAGGTTCGTAGTTCCCATTGTTTTTGGTGTCTGTCCCCAGTGGCTAAGGTTGTTTCAGTGGGTTGTGTAGGCTTCTTGGTGGAGGGGACTGGTGCCTGTGTTCTGGTGGATGCAGCTGGATCTTGTCTTTTTGGTGGGCAAGTCTACATCTTGTGGTGTGTTTTGGGGTGTCTGTGGCCTTATTAAGATTTTAGGCAGCCTCTCTGCTAATGGATGGGGCTGTGTTCCTGTCTTGCTAGTTGTTTGGCATAGTGTGTCCAGCACTGTAGGTTGCTGGTCGTTGAATGAAGCTGGGTCTTGGTGTTGAGATGGAGATCTCTGGGAGATTTTCGCCATTTGATATTACATGGAGCTAAGAGGTGTCTTGTGGACCAGTGTCCTGAAGTTGGCTCTCCCACCTCAGAGGCACAGCACTGACTCCTGGCTGGAGCACCAAGAGCCTTTCATCCACATGCCTCAGAATAAAATGGAGAGAAAATGAAAGAAAGAAAGGGAAAGAAAGAGATAAAAAAAAGAAACAAAGAAAGAAGATAACATAATATAAAGTAAGATAACATAAAATGAAGTTATAATAAAAAGTAAAAAATAATTATTAAGAAAAAATTTTTAAAAGTAAAAACCAAAAAAAAAAAAAAAAGAAAAAGAAAACAGATGCACAGAACCCTAGGACAAATGGTGAAAGCAAAGCTTTATGGACAAAATCTGACACAGAAGCATACACATAACACTCTCACAAAAAGAGGAAAAGGGTAAAAATTAATATATCTTGCTCCCAAAGTCCACCTCCTCAATTTGGGTTGATTCGTTGTCTATTCAGGTATTCCACAGATGCAGGGTACATCAAATTGATTGTGGAGATTTAATCTGCTGCTCCTGAGGCTGCTGGGAGAGAATTCCCTTTCTCTTCTTTGTTTGCACAGTTCCTGGGATTCAGCTTTGGATTTGGACCCGCCTCTGCTGGTAGGTGGCCTGAGGGCGTCTGTTCTTTGCTCAGACAGGACGGGGTTAAAGGAGCAGCTGATTCGAGGGCTCTGGCTCTCTCAGGCCGGGGGGAGGGAGGGGTACGGATGCAGGGCGAGCCTGCGGCGCCAGAGGCCAGCGTGATGTTGCAGCAGCCTGATACGCGCTGTGCCTTCTCCCGGGGACATTGTCCCTGGATCACGGGACCCTGGCAGTGGCGTGCTGCCCAGGCTCCTGGCAGGGGAGGTGTGGATAGTGACCTGTGCTTGCACACAGGATTCTTGGTGGCTGCAGCAGCAGCCTTAGCGTCCTATGCCCGTCTCTGTGGTCCGCGCTGGTAGCCGTGGCTCGCGCCTGTCTCTGTAGCTCCTTTAAGCAGCGCTCTGAATCCCCTCTCCTCGCGCTCTAGGAAACAAAGAGGCAAGAAAAAGTCTCTTGCCTCTTCGGCAGCTCCAGACTTTTTCTCGGACTCCCTCCCAGCTAGCCGTGGCGCACTAGCCCCCTTCAGGCTGTGTACACGCCGCCAACCCCAGTCCTCTCCCTGCGATCCCACCAACGCCCGAGCCTCAGCTCCCAGCCCCCGCCCATCCTGGCGGGTGAGCCGACAAGCCTCTCGGGCTGGTGAGTGCTGGTCGGCACCGATCCTTTATGCGGGAATCTCTCCGCTTTGCCCTCCGCACCCCTGTTGCTGCGCTGTCCTCCGTGGCTCCGAAACTTCCCCCCTCCTCCACCCGCAGTCTCTGCCTGGGAAGGGGCTTCCATTGTGTGGAAACCTTTCCTCCTTCACAGCTCCCTCCCACTGGTGCAGGTCCTGTCCCTATTCTTTTGTCCCTGTTTTTTCTTTTTTCTTTTGCCCTACCCAGGTACCTGGGGAGTTTCTTGCCTTTTGGGATGTCTGAGGTCTTCTGCCAGCAGTTCAGTGGGTGTTCTATAGGAGCAGTTCCACGTGTAGAGGTATTTCTGATGTATCTGTGGGGAGGAAGGTGATCTCCGCATCTTACTCTTCTGCCATCTTCCATCTCCTCCTCATCAGTGTCTTATAGTTTTCTGCATAGAGGTTTTTTGTCTCCTTAGGTTGGTTTATTCCTAGGAATTTTATTCTTTTTGTTGCAATGGTAAATGGGAGTGTTTCCTTAATTTCTCTTTCAGATTTTTCATCATTAGTGTATAGGAATGCAAGAGATTTCTGTGCATTAATTTTGTATCCTGCTACTTTACCAAATTCATTGATTAGCTCTAGTAGTTTTCTGGTAGCATTTTAGGATTCTCTATGTGTAGTATCATATCATCTGCAAACAGGGACAGTTTTACTTCTTCTTTTCCAATTTGTATTCCTTTTATTTCTATTTCTTCTCTGATTGCTGTGGCTAAAACTTCCAAAACTATGTTGAATAATACTGCTGCGAGTGGACAACCTTGTCTTGTTCCTGTCTTAGAGGAAATGTTTTCAGTTTTTCACCATTCAGAACAATGTTGCCTGTGGGTTTGTCATATATGGCCTTTATTATGTTGAGGCAAGTTCCCTCTATGCCTACTTTCTGGAGGGTTTTTATCATAAATGGGCGTTGAATTTTGTCAAAAGCTTTTTCTGCATCTATTGAGATTATCATATGATTTTTATCCTTCAATTTGTTAATATGGTATATCACATTGATTGATTTGCGCATTTTGAAGAATCCTTGCATTCCTGGGATAAAACCCCCTTGATCATGGTGTTTGATCCTTTAAATGTGCTGTTGGATGCTGTTTACTAGTATTATGTTGAGGATTTTGACATCTGTGGTCATCAATGATATTGGCCTGTAGTTTTCTTTTTTTGTGACATCTTTTTCTGCTTTTGGTATCAGGGTTATGGTGGACTTTTAGAATGAGTTTGGGGGTGTTCCTCACTCTGCTATATTTTGGAAGAGTTTGAGAAGGATAGATTTTAGCTCTTCTCTAAATGTTTGATACAATTCGCCTGAGCAGCCATCTGGTCCTGGGCTTTTATTTGTTGAAAGATTTTTAATCACAGTCTCAATTTCAGCACTTGTGTTTGGTCTGTTTATATTTTCTATTTCTTCCTGGTTCAGTCACAGAAGGTTGTGCTTTTCTAAGAATTTGTCCATTTCTTCCAGAATGTCCTTATTATTGGCACATAGTTGCTTATAGTAATCTCTCATGATCTTTTGTATTTCGGCAGTGTCAGTTGTTACTTCTTTTTCATTTCTAATTCTGTTGATTTGATTCTTTTCCCTTTTTTTCTTGATGAGTCTTGCTAATGGTTTATCAATTTTGTCTACCTTCTCCAAGAACCAGCTTTAATTTTATTGATCTTTGCTATTGTTTCCTTCATTTGTTTTTCATTTTTTCTCCTCTAATTTTTATGATTTCTTTCCTTCTGCTAATTTTGGGGTTTTTTTGTTCTCATTTCTCTAATTGCTTTAGGTTTAAGGTTAGGCTGTTTATTTGAGACTTTTCTTGTTTCTTGGGGTAGGATTGTATTGCTATAAACTTCCCTCTTATAACAGCTTTTGCTGCATCCCATAGTTTTGGGGTAGTTGTGTTTTCATTGTCATTTATTTCTAAGTTTTTTTTTTATTTCTTCAGTGACCTCTTTGTTACTTAGTAGCATATTGTTCAGCCATGACGTGTTTGTATTTTTTACATTTTTTTCCTTGTAATTGATATCTACTCTCATATTGCTGTGGTCAGAAAAGATACTTGATACAATTTCAATTTTCTTTAATTTACCAAGGCTTGATTTGTGACCCAGGATATGAGATATCCTGAAGAATATTCCATGAGGATTTGAGAAGAAAGTGTATTCTGTTGTTTATGGATGGAATGTCCTATAAATATCAATTAAGTCCATCTTGTTTAATGTGTCCATTAATGCTTCTGTTTCCTTATTTATTTTCATTTTGGATGATCTGTCCATTTGTGAAACTGGGGTGTTAAAATCCATTACTATTATTGTGCTACTGTTGATTTCCCCTTTTGTGGCTGTTAGCATTTGCCTTATGTATTGAGGCGCTCCAATGTTCAGTGCATAAATATTTACAATTGTTACATCTTCTTCTTGGATTGATCACTTGATCATTATGAAGTGTCCTTCTTTGTCTCTTGTAATATTCTTTATTTTAAAGTCTCTTTTGTCTTATATTAGAATTGCTACTCCAGCTTTATTTCGATTTCCATTTTCTTGCAATATCTTTTTCCATCCCCTCACTTTCAGTCTGTTTGTGTCCCTAGGTCTGAAGTGGGTCTCTTGTAGACAGCATATATACGGGTCTTGTTTTAGTATCCATTAAGCCAGTCTGTGTCTTTTGGTTGGAGCATCTAATCCTTTTACATTTAAGGTAATTATCGATATGTATGTTCCTGTTACCATTTTGTTAATTGTTTTGGGTTTGTTTTTGTAGGTTTTTTCCTTCTCTTGTGTTACCTGCCTAGAAAAGTTCCTTTAGCATTTGTTGTAAAGCTGGTTTGCTGGTGCTTCATTCTCTTAGCTTTTGCTTGTCTGTAAAATTTTTAAATTCTCCATCGAAGCTGAATGAGATCCTTGCTGGGTAGAGTAATCTTGGTTGTAGGTTTTTCCCTTTCATCACTTTAAATATATCCTGCCACTCCCTTCTGGCTTGCAGAATTTCTGCTGACAGATCAACTGTTAACGTTATGGGGATTCCCTTGTACGTCATTTGTTGCTCTTCCCTTGTTCCTTTTAATATTTTTTATTGTATTTAATTTTTGATAGTTTGATTATATATATCTTGGTGTGTTTCACCTTGGATTTATCCTCTATGGCTCTCTCTGTTCTTCCTGGACTTGACTGACCATTTCTTTTCCCATATTAGGAAAGTTTTCAACTATAATCTCTTCAAGTATTTTCTCAGTCCCTTTCTTTTTCTCTTCTTCTGGGACCCCTATAATTCGAATGTTGGTGCATTTAATGTTGTCCCAGAATTCTCTGAGACTGTCCTCATTTCTTTTTATTCTTTTTTCTTTATTCTGATCTGCGGTAGTTATTTCCACTCTTCTATCTTCCAGGTCATTTGTCCGTTCCTCTGCCTCAGTTATTCTGCTATTGATTCCTTCTAAAGAATTTTTATTTTCATTTATAGCATTGTTCATCATTATTTGTTTGCTCTTTAGTTCGTCTAAATCCTTCTTAAACACTTCTTGTATTTTCTCCATTCTATTTCCAGGATTTGGGATCATCTTTATTATTTACTCTGAATTCTTTTTAGGTATACTGCCTATTTTGTCTTCATTTGTTTAGTCTGGTGGGTTTTTAACCTTCTCCTTCATCTGCTGTGTATTTCTCTGTCTTCTCATTTTGCTTAACTTACTGTGTTTGGGGTTCCTTTTTCGCAGGCTGCAGGTTCGTAGTTCTCATTGTTTTTGGTGTCTGCCCCAAGTGGGTTAAGTTGGTACAGTGGGTTGTATAGTCTTCCTTTTTGAGAGGACTGGTGCCTGTTTTCTGGTGGATGAAGCTGGTCTTTTCTTTCTGGAGGTCAGGACCACATCTGGTAGTGTGTTTTAGGGTGTCTGTGACCTAATTATGATTTTAGGCAGCCACTGCTAATGTGTAGCATTATGTTCCTGTCTAGCTAGTTGTTTGGCATGGGGTGTACAGAACTGGATTTTGCTGATTATTGAGTGGAGCTGGGCCTTAGCTGATGGAGATCTCTGGCCAATTGATATTTCATGGGGCCAGGAGGTCTCTGGTGGTCCAGTGTCCTGAACTCTGCTCTCCCACCTTAGAGGCTCAGGCCTGACACCCAGGAAGAGCACCAAGACCCTGACAGCCACACGGCCAGGTACATGGGGAGTTTCCTGCCCTTTGGGAAGTCTGAGGTCTTCTGCCAGTGTTCAGTAGCTGTTCTGTAGGAGTTGTTACACATGGAGATGTATTTTTGATGTATTTGTGGGGAGGAAGGTGATCTCCACTTCTTACACCTCTGCCATCTTGAAGGTCCTCCATCTTTGATTTCTTTCATCAGTATCTTATACTTTTCTTAGTACAGGTCTTTTGCCTCCTTAGGTAGGTTTGTTCCTACGTATTTTATTCTTTTTGATGCAATGGTAAATGGGATTGGTTCCTTGATTTCTCTTTCTGATCTTTCATTGTTAGTGTATAGGAATGCAAGAGATTTCTGTGCATTAATTTTGTATCCTGAAACTTTACCAAATTCATTGATGAGCTCTAAGAGTTTTATGGTAGCATATTTAGGATTTTCTATGTATAGTATCATGTCATGTGCAAACAGTGACAATTTTACTTCTTTTCCAATTTGGATTCGTTTCTTTCTTTTTCTTCTCTGATAGCCATGGCTAGGACTTCTAAATCTATGTTGAGTAAAAGTGGAGAGAATGGGCATCCTTGTCTTGTTTCTGATCTTAGAGGAAATGCTTTCAGTTTTTCACCTTTGAGAATGATATCTTCTGTGGGTTTGTCATATATGGCCTTTAGTATGTTGAGGTATGTTCCTTCTATGCCCACTTTCTGGAGAATTTTTATCTTAAATGGGGTTTAATTTTGTCAAAAGATATTTCTGCATATATTGAGATGATCATACGGTTTTTATTCTTCAGTTTGTTAGTGTGGTGTTGCACATTGATTGATTTGCATATATTGAGGAATCCTTGCATCCCTGGGATAAATCCCACGTGATCAGTGTGTATGATCCTTTTAATGTGTTGTTGGACTTGGTTTGCTAATATTTTGTTGAGGATATTTTCATCTATGTTCATCAGTGATATTGGCCTGTAATTTGCTTTTTTTATGATATCTTTGTCTCATTTTGGTATCATGGTGATGGTGGCCTTGTAGAATGAGCTTGGGAGTATTCCACTTTCTGCAATTTTTGGAAGACTTTCAGAAGTATGGGTGTTAACTCTTCTCTAAATGTTTGATAGAATTCACCTGTGAAGTCATATGTTGCTGGACTTTTGTTTGTTGGATATCTTTTAATCAGAGTTTCCGTTTCGGTATTTGTGATTAGTCTGTTCATATTTTCTATTTCTTCTTGGTTCAGTCTTGGAAAGTTGTACTTTTCTAAGAATTTGTTCATTTCTTATATGTTGGCCATTTTATTGTCATATAGTTGATTGTAGTAGTCTCTTATGATCCTTTGTATTCCTGTGGTGTCAGTAACAATTCCGTCTTTAAGGCATGTTTCTCTTCTCACATTTTATTATAGCCAGAAGGAGCCAAGCCACTCTTTCAGAACTTTGCTTAGAAATTGCCTCAGCTAAATATCCAATTTTATTTCCTATGAGTTGTATCTTCCAAAAAACACTAGAACACAAACCCAATTTAGCCAAGTGCTTTGCCACTTTATAACAATGATTACCTTTCCTCCATTGTCCAGTAACATGTTCCTCATTTACAACTGAGACTTCATCAGAATGGTCTTTACCATCCATATTTCTACTAACATTCTGTTTAAGACTACTTAGGTATTCTCTAAGAAGACTGAGGCTTTTTCTAGAGCTCTCCTGTTTTTTTCTGAACCCTCACCAGAATGCCTTGAAAGTTCCCTTCACGAAAATGTAGGCTTTTTCTAGCATGCACCTCAAAACTCTTTCATCCTCTACCCAGTACACAGCTGCAAAGAAGCTTCCACATTTGTAGGTATATGTTATGATAGCACCCCAATTCTCAGTATTAGTTTCTGTCTTAATCTATTCTGGCTGCCATAACAAAAATACCATAGACTATATGGCTTAAACGACAAACCATAATTTCTCACAGTTCTGGAGGCTGAAAAGTCCAGGATCAAGGTGCTGGCAGATTTACTGTGTGGTAAGGGTCTGCTTCCTGTTTTATAGATAGCCACCTTCTCTCTGTATCCTTTCATAGTAGAAGGGGTGAAAGATCTCTCTGGGGTCCCTTTAATAAGGGCACTAATTCCATTCATGTGGTTTCTTCCTTCATGATTTAATCACTTCCTAAAGGTCCCCACCTCCAAATACTATCATGTTGGGGATTAGATTTCAACATACAAATTTGGCAGGGGATGGGGAAGACACAAACATTCAGTCTGTATCAACATCAACACTAGAAATATTCTCAGAGATAAAGAGACACATTATATAATGATGAAGAGATCAATTCTACAAGAAGACCTAACAATACTAAATGTATATGCCCTTAACAAAAGAACTTCCAAATACATGAAACAAAATTGATAGAACTATAAGAAGTAGACAAATCCACAATTATAGTTGGAGACCTCAACACTGCTCTCTCAATTTATAGAACAAATAAAGAGAAAATCAATAAGAATAGAGAAGTACTGAACAACACTATCAACTAACTGGATCTAACTGACATTTTTAGAACACTCTAACCTGCACCAGCAGAATATATGCTTTTCTTCAAGTGCACAGGGAATGTGCACCAGGATAAACCATATTCTGAGCCATAAAATAAACTTAACAAATCTAAACCAGTTGACAGCATGTAAAGTGTGTCCTATAGTATAATGGAATTGAGCTGGAAAACAATGACTGAAAACTATCTGAAAAACAGCCAAATATTTGATAATTAAACAACACCCATATTTGAAAGAGGAAATCACAAAGAAATATAAATACATTTTGAATTGAATTTAAAAAGCATATATATCAAAACTTATGGAAATCACCTAAACCAGTGCATCAAGGGAAATTTGTACCATAAATGCTTTTATATAAGATTTAAAAGATCTCATATTAATTATCTATGATTTAATCTTATGAAGGAAGAAAAAAAGAGCAAACTAAATGAGAAGAAAACCAGATAGGAAGAGACCTTCAAGACAGTGGAGGAGTAAGACGTGAAGATCACCTTACTCCCCATAAATACATCAAAAATACATCTACATGTGGAACAACTCCTACAGAATACCTACTGAACCCTGGCAGAAGTCCTCAGACTTCCCAAAGGCAAGAAAATCCCCACATACCTGAGTAGGGCAAAAGAAAAAACAGGGTCAAAGAATAGGGATGTGACCCACACCTCTGGGAGGGAGCTGTGAAGGAGAAGAAGTTTCCAAACACTAGGGAGCCGCTTCACTGGTGGGGGCAGGGGGTGGTTGCGGGAGAATGATCAGAGCCACAAAGGAGAGTGCAGCAACAGGGGTGCAAAGGGCAAAGCAGAGAGATTCTGGCACAGAGGATCGGTGCCGACCAGCACTCACCAGCCCAAGAGGCTTGTCTGCAAACTCACTGGGGCAGGCAGCTGCTGGGAGCTGAGGCTCGGGCTTCAGTCGGATCCCAGGGAGAGGACTGGGTTTTGCTGCGTGAACACAGCCTGAAGGGGGCTAGTGCATCACGGCTAGCTGGGAGGGAGTCCAGGAAAAAGTCTGGAGCTGCCGAAGAGGCAAGAGACTTTTTCTTGCCTCTTTGTTTCCTGGTGCGCGAGGATAGGGGATTAAGAGCACCACTTAAAGGAGCTCCAGAGATGGGCGCGAAGTGCGGCTATCAGCGCGGACCCCACAGGTGGGCATGAGACGCTAAGGCTGCTGCTGCTGCCACCAAGAAGCCTGTGAGCAAGCACAGGTCACTATCCACACCTGCCCTCCCAGGAGCCTGTGCAGCCCGCCACTGCCAGTGTCCCGTGATCCAGGGACAACTTCCCCAGGAGAATGCATGACGTGCCTCAGGCTGGTGCTATGTCATGGCGGCCTCTGCTGCCACAGGCTCGCCCTGTATCCGTACCCTTCCCCCACCCCGGCCTGAGTGAGCAGAGCCCCCAAATCAGCTGCTCCGTTAACCCCGTCCTGTCTGAGCAAAGAACAGACACCCTCAGGCGACCTACACACAGAGGTGGGTCCAAATCCAAAGCTGAACCCCAGGAGCTGTGTGAACAAAGAAGAGAAAGGGAAATTTCTCCCAGCAGCCTGAGGAGCAGTGGAGTAAATCTCCACAATCAACATGATGCATCTGTGGAATACCTGAATAGACAACGAATCATACCAAATTGAGTAGGTGGACTTTGGGAGCAAAGGTATATATATTTTTTTCCCGCTTTTTTCTGAGTGTGTATGTGTATGCTTCTGTGTGTGATTTTGTCTGTATAGCTTTGATTTTACCATTTGTCCTAGGGTTCTGTCTGTCCGCTTTTTTAGTGGTTTTTTTTTTGGTATAGTTTTTAGCATTTGTTATCATTGGTGTAATGGTATTTTGGTTTGCTTGCTGTCTTCTTTCTTTCTTTTATTTTTAAATTTTTTAAAATAATTCTTTATTAATTTCATTTTAATAACTTTATTTTATTTTAATTAATATTATTTTACTTTATTTTATTTTATTTTATCTTCTTCCTTCTTTCTTTCTTTTTTTTTCTAACTTTTATCCTAAGCCATGTGGATGACAGGCTCTTGGTGCTCCAGCCAGGAGTCAGCGCTGTGCCTCTGAGGTGAGAGAGCCAAGTTCAGGACATTGGTCCACAAGAGTCCTCCCAGCTCCACGTCATATCAAATGGCGAAAATCTCCCAGAGATCTCCATCTCAACGCCAAGACCCAGAACTATTCAATGACCAGCAAGCTCCAATGCTGGACACCCTATGCCAAACAACTAGCAAGACAAGAACAGAGGTACACCCATAGCAGAGAGGCCTAAGATCAAAATAAGGCCACAGACACACCAAAGCACACCACCAGACGTGGACCTGCCTACCAGAAAGACAAGATCCAGCCTCATCCACCAGAACACAGGCACTAGTCCCCTCCACCAGTAAACCTACAAAACCCACTGAACCAACCTTAGCCACTGGGGGCAGACACCAAAAAAAACGGGAAATGCCAACCTGCAGCCTGTGAAAAGGAGACCCCAAACACAGTAAGTTAAGCAAAGTGAGAAGACAGAGAAACACACAGCAAATGAAGGAACAAGGTAAAAACACACCAGACCAAACAAGTGAAGAGGAAATAGGCACTCTACCTGAAAAAGAATTCAGAATTATGATAGTAAAGATGATCCAAAATCTTGGAAATAGAATGGAGAATATTCAAGAAACGTTTAAAAAGGACCTAAAAGAACTAAAGAGCAAACAAACAGTGATGAACAACACAATAAATGAAATTAAAAATTCTCTAGAAGGGATCAAGAGCAGAAAAACTGAGGCAGAAGAACGGATAAGTGACCTGGAAGATAAAATAGTGGAAATAACTACTGCAGAGCAGAATAAAGAAAAAAGAATGAAAAGAATAGAGGACAGACTCAGAGACCTCTGGAACAACATTAAATGCACCAACATTCGAATTATAGGGGTCTCAGAAGAAGAAGAGAGAGAGAAAGTGTCTGAGAAAATATTTGAAGATATTATAGTTGAAAACTTCCATAATATGGGAAAAGAAATACTTAATCAAGTCCAGGAAGCACAGAAAGTCCCATAGAGGATGAATCCAAGGAGAAACACACCAAGACACATATTAATCAAACTATCAAAAATTAAATACAAAGAAAAAATAATAAAAACAACAAGGGAAAAACAACAAATAACTCACAAGGGAATTTCCATAAGGTTAGCAGCTGATCTTTCAGCAGAAACTCTGCAAGCCAGAAGGGAGTGGCAGGACATATTTAAAGTGATGAAGCAGAAAAACCTACAACCAAGATTACTCTACCCAGCAAGGATCTCATTCAGATTTGACAGAGAAATTAAAACATTTACAGTTAAGCAAAATGTAAGAGAATTCAACACCACCAAACCAGCTTTACAACAAATGCTAAAGGAACTTCTCTAGGCAGGAAGCACAAGAGAAGGAAAAGACCTACTATAACAAACCCAATTAAGAAGATGGTAATAGGAATATACATATTGATAATTACCTTAAATGTAAATGGATTAAATGCTCCAACAAAAATATGTAGACTGGCTGAGTGGATACCAAAACAAGACCCATATATATGCTGTCTACAAGAGACCCACTTCAGACCTAGGGACACATACAGACTGAAAGTGAGGGGATGGAAAAAAATTTTCCATGCAAATGGAAATCAAAAGAAAGCTGGAGTAGCAATTCTCATATCTGAAAAATAGACTTTAAAACAAAGACTATTACAAGAGACAAAGAATGGCACTACATAATGATCAAGGAATCAATCCAAGAAGAAGATATAACAATTGTAAATATATATGCACCCAACATAGGAGCACCTCAATACATAAAGCAAATGCTAAGAGCCATCAAAGGTGAAATTGAGAGTAACACAATCATAGTAGGGGACTTTAACACCCCACATTCACCAATGGACACATCATCCAAAATGAAAATCATTAAGGAAACACAAGCTTTAAGTGATACATTAAACAAGATGGACTTAATTGATATTTATAAGAAATTCCATCCAAAAACAACAGAATACACTTTCTTCTCAAGTGCTCACAGAACATTCTCCAGGATAGATCATATCTTGTGTCACAAATCAAGCCTTGGTAATTTTAGGAAAATTGAAATCATATCAAGTATCTTTTCTGAGAACAGCACTGTGAGACTGAATATCAATTACTGGAAAAAATCTGTAAAAAATACAAACACATGGAGGCCAAAAAATACACTCCTTAATAACCAAGAGATCACTGAAGAAATCAAAGGGGTAATGAAAAATTACCTAGAAACAAATGACAATAAGAACATGATGACACAAAACCTATGGGATGCAGCAAAAGACGTTATAAGAGGGAAGATTTTAGCAATACAATCCTACCTTAAGAAACAAGGAACACCTCAAATAAACAACCTAACCTTACACCTAAAGCAAATAGAGGAAGAAGAACAAAAAAACCCTAAAGTTAGCAGAAGGAAAGAAATCATAAAGATCAGATCAGAAAGAAATGAAAAAGAAATGAAGGAAGCAATAGCAAAGATCAGTAATAATAAAAGCTGGTTCTTTGAGAAGATAAACAAAATTGATAAACCATTAGCCAGACTCATCAAGAAAAAGAGGGAGAAAAGTCAAGTCAATACAATTACAAATGAAAAAGGAGAAGTAACAAATGGCACTGCAGAAATACAAAGGATCATGAGAGATTACTACAATCAACTATATGCCAATAAAATGAACAACCTGGAAAAAATGGACAAATTCTTAGAAATGCACAACCTTCCGAGACTGAACCAGGAAGAAACAGAAAATATGAACAGACCAATCACAATCACTGAAATTGAAACTGTGATTAAGAATCTTCCAATAAACAAAAGCCCAGGACCAGATGGCATCACAGGCGAATTCTATCAAACATTTAGAGAAGAGCTAACACCTATCCTTGTCAAACTCTTCTGAAATATAGCAGAGGGAGGAACTCTCCCAAACTCATTCTACGAGGCAACCATGACCCTGATACCAAAACCAGACAAAGATGTCACAAAGAAAGAAAACTACAGGCCAATATCACTGATGAACACACATGCAAAAATCCTCAACAAAATACTAGCAAACAGAATTCAACAGCACATTAAAAGGATCATACACCATGATCAAGTGGGGTTTATCCCAAGAATGCAAGGATTCTTCAATATATGCAAACCAATCAATGTGATACACCATATTAACAAACTGAAGGAGAGAAACCATATGATCATCTCAATCGATGCAGAGAAAGCTTTCAACAAAATTCAACACCATTTATGATAAAAACCCTGCAGAAAGTAGGCATAGAGGGAACTTTCCTCAACATAATAAAGGCCATATATGACAAACCCACAGCCAACATCATCCTCAATGGTGAAAAACTGAAACCATTTCCACTAAGATCAGAAACAAGACAAGGTTGCCCACTCTCACCACTATTATTCAACATAGTTTTGGAAGTTTTAGACACAGCAATCAGAGAAGAAAAAGAAATAATAAGAATCCAAATAGGAAAAGAAGAAGTAAAGCTGTCACTGTTTGCAGGTGACATGATACTCTAAATAGAGAATCCTAAAGATGCTACCAGAAAACTACTAGAGCTAATCAATGAATTTGGTAAAATAGCAGGATACAAAATTAATGCACAGAAATCTCTGGCATACCTATATACTAATGATGAAAAATCTGAAAGTGAAATTAAGAAAACACTCCCATTTACCATTGCAACAAAAAGAATAAAATATCTAGGAATAAACGTACTTAAGGAGACAAAAGTCCTGTAGGCAGAAAATTATAAGACACTGATGAAAGAAATTAAAGATTATACAAATAGATGGAGAGATATGCCATGTTCTTGGATTGGAAGAATCAACATTGTGAAAATGACTCTACTACCCACAGCAATCTACACATTCAATGAAATCCCTGCTCAAATTGCCTCCGGCATTTTTCACAGAACTAGAACAGAACATTTCACACTTTGTATGGAAGCACAAAAGACCCCGAATAGCCAAAGCAATCTTGAGAGCGAAAAATGGAGCTGGAGGGAGTACTCCAATTCCACGGAGGAGAGCAAATTTCATCACAATGCCAGCCACCAGGAAGAGAGGTCCAAACACTTCTGCCCACTGCATCTTGGTATAGGAATCGCCAAGGAAAACACAACACAGTCAAGCACTGGGTGGAAAAATGCTTTAAATAAGGAAGAGAAGAGTCAGAGCAAGATCAGCACCAATAGTGTGCATAAGTTTCTACATGGCTAGTGGGTCCTCTTGGCAGTGGAAACAGGGCAATTAGCTTAGCACCCCTCTCTTATGCAGTAGAAGGACCCCTTCTCCTCCTGCATGGAGTCTGAAATACAGAAGCCTGTGGGACACTGACACACATACTAAAGCAGAACAAAGGAGGGCTCACTGAGTCTGAAATAGAGAAAGATGTTCCCATTCAAGGTGATAAACCCTGCATAGTCTGTGTAGGCACTTTATCTCTAGGTAAAGAAGTGTTCCAGGCCGAAGATCTATTCTTCTGTGGTTGCATGGGTGTCTTAAAGACTGCCCATGAGACTGTGTTCTTTCCTAACAAATATGCAAAAAAAATTTTTCATTAGATCACTAGACAAAGGGGATCTCAATAAAGTAAACATATTTTTTGCTGTATGATATTGAAGTCCTTAATAGGCTATACATTTACTCTTTAACTTTGTAAGCAATATAATTTTTAGCAAGAAATCCAAGAAAAAAAGGTTTCAAAGTAGATTCCTGTGTAACTTAATAAATCAGTCCACTTTACAGGTTTATTGACTGTATGTCACTTAAATTATTATTTTTTAAATTTTAGGCAGTATGTAGATAGCATAATTGACTGTCTGCCAGTGGCATTCCAGTTTCACAGTAGTAAAACCAAATTGTCTTCACATAAAGAGAATGTTTAGCTTTTTGCTTTCTATAACTGGCAAGATGGACATAGGAAAAAAGAAATACATCAAGTATATCCACATGTGGCATTGTTATTAAACCATAAGTACTTTAGAAAAAACTTTCAATTTACAACTATGCTTTTCCCCCAATCAGTCAAGTGAATCTTCCTTGTGACTGACTCTCAAAATAGTAACTTTGACTTTCATTTTAGTAAATTCTGTCATTATTTAGCACAAATCAGACAAATATTCCACTATATTGCAGATCAATATTAACTTAATCTTTGTTATTTTTAAGATTATTTTTGACTGGAACTGTATATCTAACATATATAAGGTATAAATTTATGACCCTGAAAAGTAGTCAATTCCATAATCCCAGGACACTGTGAAAGCTTATTTAACCAACTGCAACATGACCATTGGCAGACATCTAGATGAAACCAGAAGCTTATATTTAGTGTTGGGACATAAAATAAATGCAGACTAGAATAAATCAATATGAGTAATCCAGTTTTCATTATTAAATCAGCAGTGGGAAAAAGCAAAAGGTTTAAATTCCACTCAAGTTTTTGGGTTCAAAATCATCTTGTAATAAGAGAAATCTCCTAACCTATTGGTTGGTCTAAACTTCCTTACCATTTTAAAAAACTGTTAAATCCTCTTAAAGATGAACTTGATTGGAGTGAACGTGAACACATTATTATTAAAGCCACTAATAGTAAAGTAAAATATCAAAAAAACAAAAAACAAAAAAAAATGGAGCTGGAAAAATCAGGCTCGCTGACTTCAGACTAAACTACAAAGCTACAGTAATCAAGACAGTATGGTTCTGGCACAAAAACAAAAATATAGATCAATGGAACAGGATAGAAAGCCCAGAGATAAACCCATGCACATATGGTCACCTTATCTTTGATAAAGGAGGCAAGACTATACAGTGGAGAAAAGACAGCCTCTTCAATAAGTGGTGCTGGGAAAACTGGACAGGTACATGTAAAAGTATAAAATTAGAACACTCCTTAACACCATACACAAAAGTAAGCTCAAAATGGATTAAAGACCTATATATAAGGCCAGACACTATAAAACTCTTAGAGGAAAACATAGGCAGAACACCCTATGACATAAATCACAGCAAGGTCCTTTTTGACCCACCTCCTAGAGGAATGGAAATAAAAACAGAAATAAACAAATGGGACCTAATGAAACTTAAAACCTTTTGCACAGCAAAGGAAACCATAAACAAGACCAAAAGACAACCCTCAGGATGGGAGAAAATATTTGCAAATGAAGCAACTGACAAAGGATTAATCTCCAAAATTTACAAGCAGCTCATGCAGCTCAATAACAAAAAAACAAAGAACCCAATCCAAAAATGGGCAGAAGACCTAAATAGACATTTCTCCAAAGAAGATATACAGATTGCCAACAAACACATGAAAGAATGCTCAACATCATTAATCATTAGAGAAATGCAAAACAAATCTACAATGAGATATAATCTCACTCCGGTCAGAATGGTTATCTTCAAAAAATCTAGAAACAATAAATGCTGGAGAGGGTGTGGAGAAAAGGGCACACTCTTGCACTGTTGGTGGGAAAGTAAATTGATGCAGCCACTGTGGAGAACAGTATGGAGGTTCCTTAAAAAACTAAAAATAGAACTACCATATGACTCAGCAATCCCACTACTGGGCATATACCCTGAGAAAACCATAATTCAAAAATAGTCATGTACCAAAATGTTCATTGCAGCTCTATTTACAATAGCCACGACATGGAAGCAACCAAGAGTCCATCAACAGATGAATGGATAAAGAAGATGTGGCGCATATATACAATGGAATATTACTCAGCCATAAAAGAAACGAAATTGAGTTATTTGTAGTGAGGTGGATGGACCTAGAGTCTGTCATACAGAGTGAAGTAAATCAGAAAGAGAAAAACAAATACCGTATGCTAACACATATATATGGAATCTAAGGGAAAAAAAGGGTCATGAAGAACATAGGGGAAAGACAGGAATAAAGACACAGACCTACTAGAGAATGGACTTGAGGATATGGGGAGGGCGAAGGGTAAGCTGTGACAAAGTGAGAAAGTGGCATGGACATATATACACTACTAAATGTAAAATAGATAGCTAACGGGAAGAAGCCGCATAGCACATGAGATATCAGCTGATCAGGGAGATCAGCTCGGTTTTTTGTGACCACCTAGAGGGGTGGGATAGGGAGGGTCAGAGGGAGGGAGACACAAGAGGGAAGAGATATGGGGATATATGTATATGTATAACTGATTCACTTTGTTATAAAGCAGAAACTAACACACCAGTGTAAAGCAATTATACTCCAATAAAGATGTTAAGAAAAAAAAAAAAGATGATCTAGATCTTGGAAATAGAATGGGGGCATGGATTGAGAAGATGCAAGAAATGTTTAACAAGGACCTAGAAGAACTAAATAACAAACAATCAGTGATGAACAACATAATAACTGAAATGAAAAATACACTACAAGGAATCAATAGCAGAATAACTGAGGCAGAAGAAAGGATAAGTGAGCTGGAAGATAGAATGGTGCCAATAACCGCCATGGAGCAGAAAAAACAAAAAAGAATGAAAAGAAATGAGGACAGTATCAGAGACTCTGGGACAACATTAAATGCACCAACATTTGAATTATAGGCGTCCCAGAAGAAGAAGGGAAAGAGAAAGTGTCTGAGAAAATATTTCAATAGATTATAGTCAAAAACTTCCCTAACATGGGACAGGAAATAGTGACCCAAGTCCAGGAAGTACAGACAGTCACATACAGGATAAACCCAAGGAGAAACACACAAAGACACATGTTAATCAAACAAACAAAAATAAAATACAAAGAAAAAATATTAAAAGCAACAAGGGGAAAGCAACAAATAACATACAAAGAATCCCCAAAAGGTTATCAGCTGATTTTTTCAGCAGAAACTCTGCAGGCCCGAAGGGAGTGGCAGGACATATTTAAAGTGATGAAAGTGAAAAGCATAAAGACATGATTACTCTACCTAACAAGGATCTCATTCAGATTCAGAGGAGAAATCAAAAGATTTACCAACAAGCAAAACCTAAGAGAATTCAGCACCACCAAACCAGTTTTACAAAAAATGCTAAAGGAAATTCTCTAGGCAGGAAACACAAGAGAAGAAAGAGACCTACAAAATCAAACATAAAACAATTAAGATAATGGTAACAGGAACATACCAATTGATAATTACCTTAAATGTAATGGATTAAATGCTCCAACTGGAAGACATAGACTCGTTGAATGGAAACAAAAAAAAATGCCTGTATATATGCTATCTACAAGAGACCTACTTCAGACCTATGGACACATACACAGTGAAAGTGAGGGGATGGAAAAAGATATTGCATGCAAATGGAAATCAAAAGAAAGCTGGAGTAGCAATACTCATATCAGATAAAATAGACTTTAACATAAACAATGTTACAAGAGACAAGGAAAGACACTACATAATGATCAAGGGATCAATCTAAGAAGATATAACAATTGTAAATATTTATACACCCAATATAGGAGCACCTCAATACATAAGGCAAATGCTAACAGCCATAAAAGGGAAAATTGACAGTAACACAGTAATAGTGGGGGATTTTAACACTCCACTTACAGCAATGGATAGATCATCCAGACAGAAAATTAATAAGGAAACCCAAGCCTTAAATGACACATTAGTCCAGACAGACAATTGATATTTATAGGGCATTCCATCAGAAAGCAGCAGAATACACTTTCTTCTCAAGTGCACACAGAATATTCTCCAGAATAGATCACATCTTTGGTCACAAATCAAGCCTCAGTAAGTTTAAGAAAGTTGAAATCGTATCAAGCATCTTTTCTGACCACAATGTTATGAGATTACAAATCAATTACAGGAAAAAAACCTATAAAAACACAAACACATGGAGGCTAAACAATATGCTACTAAATAACCAAGAGATCACTGAAGAAATGAAGGAGTAAATCAAAAAATACCTAGAAACAAATGCCAATCAAAACGCGAAGATACAAAACCTATGGGATTAAGCAAAAGCAATTCTAAGAGAGAAGTTTATAGCAATACAATCCTACCTCAAGAAACAAGAAAAATCTCAGATAAACAGCTTAAAGCAACTAGAGAAAGCAACCTAAAGCAACTAGAGAAAGGAGAAAGAACGAAACCCAAAGTTAGTAGAAAGAAAGAAATCATAAAGATCAGAGCAGAAATAAATGAAATAGAAATGAAGAAACAATAGCAAAGACTAATAAAACTAAAAGCTGGTTCTTTGAGAAGATAAAATTCATAAACCTTTAGCCAGATTCATCAGGAAAAAAGGGAGAGGACTCAAATCACACACTCAAACCTTGTGTGTTATTTGTTGTTTTTCCCTTGCTGCTTTTAATATGTTTTCTTTATATTTAATTTTTGATAGTTTGATTAATATGTGTCTTGGCGTGTTTCTCCTTGGATTTATCCTGTATGGGACTCTCTGTGCTTCCAGGACTTGATTAACTATTTCCTTTCCCATATTAGGGAAGTTTTCAACTATAATCTCTTCAAATATTTTCTCAGTCCCTTTCTTTTTCTCTTCTTCTTCTGGAACCCCTATAATTCGAATGTTGGTGCGTTTAATGTTGTGCCAGAGGTCTCTGAGACTGTCCTCAGTTCTTTTCATTCTTTTTTCTTTATTCTGCTCTGCAGTAGTTATTTCCACTATTTTATCTTCCAGGTCACTTACCCGTTCTTCTGCCTCAGTTATTCTGCTATTGATCCCTTCTAGAGTATTTTTAATTTCATTTATTGTGTTTTTCATCGTTGCTTGGTTCCTCTTTAGTTCTTCTAGATCCTTGTTAAATGTTTCTTGCATTTTGTCTATTCTATTTCCAAGATTTTGGATAATCTTTACTATCATTATTCTGAATTCTTTTTCAGGTAGACTGACTATTTCCTCTTCATTTGTTAGGTCTGATGTGTTTTACCTTGCTCCTTCATTTGCTGTGTGTTTTTCTGTCTTCTCATTTTGCTTATCTTACTGTATTTGGGGTATAAAATTAGAAATGAAAAAGAAGTTACAACTGACACCACAGAAATAGAGGATCATAAGAAAGTACTACAAGCAACTATATGCCCAAAAATGGACAACCTGGAAGAAATGGACAAGTTCTTAGAAAGGTACAACCTTCCAAGACTGAATCAGGAAGAAATAGAAAATATGAACAGCCCAATCACAAGTAATGAAATTGAAACTGTGATTAAAAATCTTCCAACAAACAAAAATCCAGGACCAGATGGCTTCACAGTTGAAGTTTGTCAGACGTTTAGCGAAGAGTTAAAACCTATTCTTCTGAAACTCTTCCCAAAAAATTGCAGCGGAAGGAACACTCCCAAGCTCATTCTACAAGGCCACCATCACCCAGATACCAAAACCAGACAAAGATACCACACAAAAAAAATTACAGGCCAATATCACTGATGAACATAGATGTAAAAATCCTCAACAAAATACTAGCAGTGTGAATCCAACAATACATTAAAAGGATCAGACAACATGATCAAGTGGGATTTATCCCAGGATGCAAGGATTTTTCAATATCCACAAATCAATCTGTGTGATACACCACATCAGCCAATTGAATAAAAACCATATGATCATCTCAGTAGATACAGAAAATACTTTTGACAAAATTCACCACCATTTATGATAAAAAAAACTCTCCAGAAAGTGGACATAGAGGGCACAATCCTCACCAAAATAAGGGCAATATGTGACAAAGCTACCGGTAACATCACACTCAAGGTTGAAAAGCTGAAAGCATTCCCTCTAAGATCAGGAACAAGACAAAGATGCCCACTCTCACCACTTTTATTCAACATAGTTTTGGAAGTCCTAGCCGTGACAATCAGAGAAGAAAAAGAAATAAGAGGAATCCAAATAGGAAAATAAATTAAACTATCACTGTTTGCAGATGACATGATGCTACACAGAAAATCCTAAAGACCTTACCAGAAAACTACTAGAGCTCATCGATGAATTCAATAAAGTTGCAGGTTACAAAATTAATATACAGAAACCTTTGCATTTCTATAGACTAACAATGAAAGATCAGAAAGAGAAATTAAAGAAACAATCACATTTACCATTGCATCAAAAAGAATAAAATACCTAGGAATAAACTTAACTAAGGAGACAAAAGACCTGTACTCCTAAAACTATAAGATGTTCATGAAAGAAATCAAACTTGACACAAACAGATGGAAAGACATACCTTGCTCTTAGATTGGAAGAATCAATATTGTGAAAATGACTCTACTACACAAGGCAATCTACAGATTCAGTGCAATCGCTAGCAAATTACCAGTGGCATCTTTCACAGAATTAGAACAAAAAAATCTTAAAATTTGTATGGAGACACAAAAGACCCCGAATAGCCAAAGCAATCTTGACAAAGAAAAGCGGAGCTGGAGGAATCAGGCTCCCTGACTTCAGACATTACTACAGAGCTACTGTCATCAAAACAGTATGGGACTGGCACAAAATCATAAATATAGATAAATGGAACAGGATAGAAAGCCCAGAAATAAACCCATGCAGATACAGTCGATCTATGACAAAGGAGGCAAGACTGTACAATCGAGAAAAGGAAGTCTCTTCAGTAAATGGTGCTGGGAAAACTGGACAGCTACATATAAAAAACTGAAATTAGAACATTCTTTAACACCATACTGAAAAATAAACCCAAAATGGATGAAAGATCTAAATGTAAGACTGGATACTATAAAACTCTTGGAGGAAAACATAGGCAGACCACACTTTCACATAAATTGTAGCAAGACCTTTTTTTCATCCACCTCCTAGATTAAAAACAAAAATAAACAAGTGGGACCTAATTAAACTTGAAAGCTTTTGCACAGCAAAGGATATAATACACAAGATGAAAAAACAACCCTCATAATGGGAGAAAATATTTGCAAATGAAGCAACTGACAAAGGATTAATCTATAAAATATACAAACAGCTCATGAAGCTCAATATCAAAAATCAAACAACCCAATCAAAAAAATGGGCAGAAGACCTAAAGAGACATTTCTCCAAAGAAGACATACAGATGGGAAACAAACACGTGAAAAGATGCTCAGTGTCAGTAATTATTAGAGAAATGCAAATCAAAACTACAGTGGAGTATCACCGCACACCGGTCAGATTGACCATCATCAAAAATTCTACAAACGATAAATGCTGGAGAGGTTGTGGAGAAAAGGGAACCCTCTTGCACTGTTGGTGGTAATGGATTGGGATGGAGGTTCCTTAAAAAACTAAAAATAGAGTTACCATATGATCCAGCAATCCCACTCCTGTGCATATATTTGGGGAAACCTCTAATTCAAAAAGATACATGCACCCCAATGTTCATAGCAGCACTATTTAAAGTAGCGAGGATATGGAATCAACCTAAATGTCCATCAACAGAGGAATGGGTAAAGAAGATGTGGTACATATATATATGATGGAATATTACTCAGCCATAAAAAGGAACGAAATTGGGTCATTTGTAGAGATGTGCATGGACCTAGAGACTGTCATACAGAGTGAAGTAAGTCAGAAAGAGAAAAACAAATATTGTATATTAATGCATATATGTGGAATCTAGAAAAATGGTACAGATGATCTTATTCGTAAAGCAGAAATAGAGACACGGACGTAGAGAACAAACATGGATACCAAGGGGAACAGGGGGTGGGATGAATTGGGAGATTGGGATTGACGTATATACACTTTTGATACTATGTATAAAATAGATAACTAATGAGAACCTACTGTATAGCGCAGGGAACTCTACTCAATTCTCAGTGGTGACCTAAATGGGAAGGAAATCCAGAAAAGAGGGGATATATGTATATGTATAGCTTATTCACTTTGCTATATAGTAGAAACTAACACAACATTGTAAAGCAACTATACTCCAAGAAGATTTTTTTAAAAATAAGAGGTAATGTAATATTTCATTCAGATGTCTATTCTGGGAATCAGGATATGAGTTCTGGGGTGTCAGAGATGAACCAGATCTGCATGATGGGACCCCAAGGAGCTCACAATCTAGCATGTAGGAAAGAGAGTAAACAGTAAGCCAGTAAACAGAGAGCTCTCACCCAGTTTGTTAAGTGCTCTGACAGAGCCATGCAAAAGAGCAAGGAGGAAGGAAAGACTAACTAAGCTTGGGGTGATCTAAGATGGTTTCTTGGGAAAAGCAGCATTTGTGCCAGTCTTTATAGGAAGGCAGGCCTTTTATTGGCAGGCATGGGGTGTGGGAGAGGAGAACAAAGACATTCCAGGTAGAGGACGAGTTTGAACAAAGGTATGGCATTGGCAGGAGGCAGAACATGAGTCATCCACTGTGACTGAGGCCTGTGAGGCTGTCAGGGGCTGACTGTGGAGGGCCTTGAATGATAGGCTAAGGAGCTTGGATTTAAACCTGCAGGCCAAGGGAACCCTTGGTGGCTATAGATATGGTCAGCTTTGCATTTGAAACATGGCTCTGAGGGCCTCTGTGCAAGTGGAGCAGGTGGGAAGCAGGTGCATTAGAGCAGAGACCCATCTGCCACCGTCCCATGTGCCCCTATGCTCAGCAGAGACTCCTCAGAGCCTGCAGTCCTACAAGAACTACTCCTTCTTCCCTTCTCTTCTGCCAATGTTCTACTCCTCCCACAGGACACACCCAGCTCAAATACACCCTATCTGGAAGCTTTCACTGCCTTCTAGAAGGTGATTTCCTCTGTGAGGCCCCTCAGTACCCTGCTCTGGGATTCTTCAGTGACATGTTGTATTCTTATGCATCCCAGCCAGATGGAGAAATCTTCAAGGACACGTTGTGAATCTCATCCAGTTTTGCATCTCCAGTGCATACACAGTATGGGTTTTGGCACATGGAAAACCACTGGGGAACTCTTCACCAGTGAATTAGAGAAAGAGAAAGTACATGAAGAGAAAGAAGAAATGGGAGAAGGGGAGGAGAATACTTGGAGAGAGGGAAGGAAGGGGGCAGAGAGATAGGGTGTTGGTATGGTCAAGGGAAATAAGAGGAAGAGCGTGGAGGAGAGTACAGGGCCAATGTGGGTTCTTTCTTCTTCCCATCAGTAGCACCAAGTATCAGACCTGCCACAGTGAGTGTCAGGCTTTGGAATCAACCAGATGTGGGTTCATATTCTGGTTCCATCACTTAGTGACCATGTGCCTTTAGACAAGACACGTCACCTCTTGGGCATTAATTTCATCAACTGTGGAATGATGATAATACTAGTCCTTCCTACATGGGTGTTTTAGAACTTAAGAATAGAGTCTGTCATACAGAGTGAAGTAAGTCAGAAAGAGAAAAACAAATACCGTATGCTAACACATATATATGGAATCTAAAAAACAAACAAAAAAAGGTTCTGAAGAACCTAGGGGCAGGACAGGAATAAAGACGCAGACGTATAGAATGGACTTGAGGACACGGGGAGGGGGAAGGGTAAGCTGGGACGAAGTGAGAGAGTGGCATTGACATATATACACTACCAAATATAAAATAGATAGCTAGTGGGAAGCCGCCGCATAGCACAGGGGGATCAGCTCTGTGCTTTGTGACCACCTAGAGGGGTGGGATAGGGAGGGTGGGAAGGAGATGCAAGAGGGAGGGGATATGGGGATATATGTATACTTATAGCTGATTCACTTTGTTTTACAGCAGAAACTAACACAGCATTGTAAAGCAATTATACTCCAATAAAGTTAAAAAAAAATAGATGTGAGTTCTTTGAGGGCAGGGATCCAACATCCAACAAGGGCCTTGGCACAACTGTGTGCTCAACAAATAATTACTGACTGAGTGAGTAAGTGATTGCCCAAGAAGAACTGTTTTCCACACTGCGGAGCAGTGCTCCATTCCACAAGAGAGAGAGGTTAAGCACCTGTGTACCAGTGTACCAGTAAAGGAGGAACACAGTCCCAGTAAAAATTTTCAGCTAAGTTGATATACGTTAAAAGCATCAATATAGTCATTGGGGGATAAATAAGAACTTTTGGTAGACTTTCTTACATTTACTGATTTTATTCTGAATTACATATGATGCAGGGGGCACCCTAACTTTTAGAGTTTAGAGACTCTAAATGTCTTAATTTGGTCCTACTTAAGCAATAGAAATTAATATGATTTAGTCCCCTACCCCAGAGCAGCTCCTGGGGAGAGAGACCCAGACACACAACACACTACAACAACACACTACGTAACTAAGGTTGGCATAGAGGGGTCTGTAGGAAGCATTGGTGTGGGAGCCCAGAGAAACACAGTCCTCCTACGGGGAACAGAGGAATCAAATAGGAATGGGGATACAGGGTGGGGGATAGAGAAATCAAATGGAGAATAGAAAAGAATGATTGCTGAATAAGAGGTAGTAAGCAGAAAAGAGATCACATTGGGGAGAAAGGAAAGCTGGACGTAGGGAGTGAGGGAGGAGGCTGACAGGCAGGGAAGGAGACCCCTCTGGAGGCGGAAAGAGGCAGGATCACTTCCGGCTAGGGAGGGGGAGCAGATAGGCTCAGACCTAAGGAGAGGCTTGGAGAGAGCGGACGCCTTCTGGACAGGAGAGGTGAGCTAAAGTGCCCTGCTTTACTGAAGACCTTGTGGGGGACTCCAGGCTGGGGCTTTGACGTGCTTGACTCCACACACCCCTAGGGTTTGAAGGAAACCTGCTAGAGGTTCAGGAGCTAACCGCATAGAAGTGGTCGGATTTAGAGGTGCCTGGACTCGGTTTGCAAGGGAGAAAGGAGGGGGCAGAATCCCCTTTGGGCAACGGGAAGAGAGATCTGGACTCTGTTCAGGCTGCAGAAAGGAGGCATGCAGACCCGGTTGGGACTACAGAAAAGAGAGATGGAGAAATAGTTCAGGCCGTAGAAAGAATGGAACACCATCCAATTAGGCAGGGAGATAGGCGATAGGAGGCTTCGTTTAAACTGGAGAGAGGTCGCAGGACCTGGTTTGGGCCACAGCAAGTAGAGATTGGGAGCTAGAAAAAGTAAGGGGCAGAATCCTTATTATACATCTGAAATGACCTGGCTCAGAGGGGAGAAAAGAGGGGCTAGGACCCGGTTGATACCGGTTTGAAAAGAAAAGGACAGAACCTGGTAGCGTTTGGGAAGGATTACACAAAAGCCTAATACCATAGGATTTGTGGGTGGGGTAACCATGTTGCAGTAAGGGCGGGATGGTCACTTGCAGACATGGAAGTAGGGGTGCGGTGTTGCGGAAGGGGCGGTGCAGGCACTTACTGCAGAGCGGAGGGAGGGGGCATATAAAGGGAAGAGGAGGTGCGGAGAAATACTGCAGAGCGGAGGGAGGGGGCGTTTCGGGAAGGGGCGGTGCGCTGCGTGGCTGTACTGCAGAGGAGAGGTGTATGGTGTTGGGGAAGGGGCGGAACGAAGAGGTGCTGCAGAGCGGTCTGAGAGGGACCGGTGTTGGGGGAAGGGTTGGAATGAGACGAGATGCAGTTAGAAAGAGTGGGTCAGGGGTGGCGTCAAGATGTTCTGCTGCTCTGAGGGCAGAGGGCTTATGTGAGATTGAGGTGGTCAGGCTGTCCAGTCCACCAAAGCACATGCGCGCTGAGCGCCTGCGGTTGCCCTCACGCCTCTGGTTGATGTGCATGCACACTACCGAGTTGTGAGTTGCGGTAAGGGTGTTTGTAGGGTAAAGGGGTGGGGTCGAGAGCTGACTTGCGGTTTCTTGGAGGCAAAGGGAGCTAGGATTTGGAAGCCAGATGGTCTGGGCTTCTAGGTATGAGAACTCAGTAGTTGAAGGGTTTGGGGCTCAAGGTTTGATCAGAACCCCCTCCTTCAGGATTGGCAGGAGACCTGATGAATGTCCACCTCCCTCTTATTCTTTCCTGACTCAGGCCCCTTCCCATCAGTCTCAGCTGTTTCTCGGCCTTCCAGAAAAATGGATAGGAGAAATGACTCCGATTATAAGATGACCCCGTTCCAGGTGAGGCCCCTCTGCATTCTTGTCAGGCCATCTGCCCTATTCTGAGTTCATTTAAGGCTGTTGAGCCCTTACCACTCTGTAGTCACATAATTTCCTGCCTAACCTGTTTCAGTCCTCCCCTGCATGGTGGAGGAGGAGGTGAAGAAAACCTGCCTATTTCTTGCTCCCTTCCTCTTCCTTCACCGTCCCCTTCAATCAGTCACCATTCAGAGGAGGGGGAGGTTTTATAGAAAGGGTGGGTTGTAGGGAGGCCAGATGGCTCAGCATGTTATAATCTTAAGTGTGTAGGGCCCTCTGCCTCCCCCTGGGAGCCTGGGGCTTCACTTCCCTCCAGATGTACAGGCTGAGACAACAGAAGAAGACAGTGTCTTGCTGATGCATACCCTCTTGTCATCAACCAAGGACCCCCTGGCTATGGACCCACCAGTTGCCAACCGGCCTAAGAAAAGCAAGACCAAGAAGGCCCCTATTAAGGCTATCACTAAGACAGTACGCGCTGCCCCTCCAGTTCCATCTGCCAATGTGATTACCACCAACAAGCCTAAAATAACTTTTCCGGCTTTAAACCTTCCAATCATCCCCCAGATCAACCAGGCTTCAGCTACCACTGAGGCAGCCAATACTCAGGCTTCTTCATTCACCGCTCAGCCTAAGAAAGCCAACAAGACAAAGAGAGTTACTGCTAAGGCAGCCCAAGGCTCCCAATTTCCAACTGGCAGTGAGAGTGTTACTACACAGATCAAGTTACCCTTGCAGGCCCTAAACGTGCCAGTCATCCCACAGACTATCCAGGCTCCAGTTGCCACTGAGTCAGCCAATTCTCAAGCCTTGTTAGCCTCCATCAAGCCTAAGAAAGCTCTCAAGGCTAAGAAGGCTAACAATAAGGCCATAGCTAGTGCCACTGAGATCTCACTGGCTCCATCCACCACCTACACAGCTACCACCCAAGGCCAAATTACCTCCATCCGAACTAAGAAAGCTCTCAAGGCTAAGAAGGCTAACAATAAGGCCATAGCTAGTGCCACTGAGATCTCACTGGCTCCATCCACCACCTACACAGCTACCACCCAAGGCCAAATTACCTCCATCCGAACTAAGAAAGCCTCCAAAGCCAAGAAAGCAACTGTTAAGCGCACAAATACTGACACTGAACTCCTAGAGGCCCCAGATGCCACTGAGACAGCTACCAGGCAGACTGAGGCCTCAGCAGCAGCTATCTGGCCCAAAAAATCCAAGGGCAAGAAGGCTGCCTATAAGGGCCCAAATTCTGCCTGTGAGATATCTGAGGCCCCACCTGCCAGTCAAATGGTCACAAAACAAGCCCTAGCAGCCACCGTCCGGGTCAAGAGAGGGTACAGGGCTTGGAAGGTTGACACTAAAGCCCGGACAACTGAAAGCCAGACTCAAATTGACGAAGGGGCCCAGGCCAAGATGTTTACCCCTCAGATCAACATAAGTGTCCTTGAGACTCAGGTTGTTGCTGCTGTCCAGGCCCTGGCAGATGACTACCTGGCTCAGTTGAGTCTGGAGCCCACAACCAGGACCCGGGACAAGAGGAACCGAAAGGTGAGATCTCTGACATCACCATCCTTAACTCTGTACTTCTTTTCCATTCCTCTCCTCCTGGTTTGTTCACTTGTTCTTTTAAGTTTACTGAGCCAGTCCCCACATTCACATTGGCTGTGAGAGATGCTGAGAAGAATGTGATATAGTTCCTGCTGCTTGGCAGTTCACAGATTGGTGGGGAAATAAGACATCCATACACTTAGCTACAAACTGGATATAAATCAACTTGTATTTATCAATACATAGTAGTTAGCATGCACCAGGCTTTGCATTGGGTATAGTCACACAGGTTATGCTTTTATGTTTTAAGGTAACTCTTACCAGCTAGGTCCCAGTGTTACAGATAAGAAAACCAAGTCCCAGAGAGGTGAAGTGACTTGTTGAAGGGGTACAGCTAGTAGAGCCAGTGGTGGCCAAAAGAAGAAGAACCAGACCCTGCCCTTGGGTTGCTCCTGTCTTGGTAGGGAAATGAAACTCCTGCCCGGAAGGCAGTGAAAGACAAATCTAGAACTCAGTGTGGCTAATGGTAAGGTAAGGACCCCTACAGGGAGGGTTTAGGGGACTTTCAGGAACAGTCAGCGTGAGGAGACAGAGCCATCTCTTTCACCTGGTGATTTTGGACCTTCCTTCTTTCTGATGATGCAGTCCAAGCATCTGAACGGGGATGAGAGAGGTGGTGGTAATTATAGGTGGATTCCATGGGGCCGGAGGCCTCCGCTATCCCGAGATGTGGCCATTTTGCAAGAAAGGGTAAGAATCCAATGCTGCCCAGTCTCTTCTCTTCTTCACCTGCCCTCTTCTCTGTCACTCTTCCAAGTTTTATGAAAACATATTGAGATGTCCCCATGTATTCCTCTTCTCCCAGGCAAATAAGTTGGTGAAATACCTGTTGGTTAAGGACCAGACAAAGATCCCCATCAAGCGCTCAGGTAGAGTCATACCAACCCTCCTCCCTGAGCTCTCCTTTCTACTCCCCTCTCCTCCCTGCCCTGGGGGTAACCATTTAGTTTTATGGCCTCTTCATTCTCTCATCTATCCTCCCCTGCCCTTTTCACACTCTGTCATGGCTGGCATCTCCCATTAACACAGTTCAGGACTCAGACCACACTAACCCCATAGGGCTGGCAAAAGGGCTGCAGCTCTGTGGCCCCTTCTCAGCCCAGCTGCTCCCACCTCTCCCTTCCTGCAGACATGCTGAAGGATGTCATCCAAGAATATGATGAATACTTCCCAGAGATCATTGAACGAGCAAGCTATGCTCTGGAGAAGGTGAAGGGACATCCTCTGTGGGATGGGGAAGTCTTGAATGGAACAAAGGTGTACACGTCCCTTTGGGGGGACCACAGAGACTCCCTAATCCAGCCCTATCACTGTGCAAATGAGCAGATGATGGCCTAGGGAGGGACGTAGACTAGCCTCGGGTCACACAGCAAGTACAACTAGGACCCAAGCCACCCAGCTTAGTCCTGGCTTCTGTCTACTGCTGGATATGTCCTGTAGTATATTTCAGATGCTCACCTCTCCCTTCCATCCCCCATTCTCTGTCTCCCTAGAGTCTCACTAAGCATAAAGACTATTTTGATAACAATAGTACATTTGTTACCTGTTTGCTGTGTTAGTTAAGTGCTTTACATGCATTATTTCACTGCCTAGGCTGAATTTTGTGACCTCACAGGCTATTCTTTTACTTGGCAGATGTTTCGAGTCAATCTGAAGGAAATTGATAAACAAAGTAGCTTGTATATTCTCATCAGCATTCAGGAATCCTCTGCAGGCATCCTGGGAACGTAAGCTGGGAAAGGGCTGGGATGGGAGGGAGGCTTCTGCTTTTGTCCATGGTACTACTCCATCCCTGTCCTCTCCCCACATCCCCTAGGAAGTCAGGAAAGACAGAGCCTAAAAACCCCTTTTCCATATCCCACACGTAGTTGGAGCCCTACACATAGTAGTGGTGCCTGATTATGATTGACTGGAGGTTGTAGAAGCCTGAGGCAGGTCATTCCTACTGTCAAGTTTTCTGTACCTCCAGAAGCTTCCCTGTTGTTGCTTGTCTCTTCCTATTGACCTTGGTAGAGTGGTTCTCAAGGGAGGGCTTCCTGGTATGGGTGAATCATGAGGGTTGAAGGGCAGGAACATCAGTGGGGCCGTGCCTAGAATTCTTTTGGAGCTGAGGGGTCTGGAAGAGAAAGAAGGGACTCACATTGGCTGGGTGTCCGGGTTGTACTGGGTTGACAAGTACAAGTACAATTCTATCCTCTCAGCAACGTGGGGAGAGGAGAATGTGATTTTCCCATTTTATGAATAGGAGAGTCTAAGTGCCTCCTTGCCCAGGGTCACATAGAGCTTGAAGCATAGACTGGGCAGAATTCTCTCATATCTGAAGAATCTGGGAGAAGCTAGCCTAGTAGGCTGGCTGGTGTGTATTTTTTTGCAGATGGCTGCTGGATGTAAACCTTCTCTCTGTCCCATTATTCCCCTAGGACCAAGGACACACCCAAACTGGGTCTTCTCATGGTTATTCTGAGTGTCATTTTTATGAATGGCAACAAGGCCAATGAGGGTGAGTTGCTGGGCTGGCAGCTGAATGGGGGGTCATGGTCGGAATTCCACATGTTCATTTTCTATCCCTGTTTCCTTTTGCCTCCCCTTGCAGCTGTCATCTGGGAGGTGCTGCGCAAGTTGGGGCTGCACCCTGGGTATGATTGGGCTCTGTCAGCACTTGCTGTCCGTGTTGTCCTTTGGGAAGAGAGGATGGTCCCAGGATTGCATCAGCCTGGTGGTCTGGTGGAGTGGGCGGGGTTGCTGGACTGGGTAGAGGGTCCATTGTTCTGACCTGAGTGGATGGGGAAATGGTCCTGAACTCTCTGCTTCCCCTTTCTCCTATGTCCTTTTTCTGTTCTAAGCTGATATATAAGATAGACCTTCAGGGCACCCCTGATAAAGAACCATCTAGCCTCAACTGCCTGCTTCTAGTGACCATGTGTTCATTACTTTCCTGAGTTCATTGAGATGGCCTCCTGTGCTAGAGAGGTCTCTTCCATGTTGGGAAATGCCTCTGCCCTCATGTGGGAAGTTCTGATCTTGGTTCATGGGTTATTTTTCCCATTGTCAGGGTAAGGCATTCGCTCTTTGGGGAAGTGAGGAAGCTCATCACAGACGAGTTTGTGAAGCAGAAGTAAGTGGTGTTTTGGGGCTTTGTCAGGCCATGAAGTGTTCTGAGCGTGCCGGTCTGGTCCAGAAAGTGCTCGATTGCCCTTTTCTTACACTACCTTTAGAGGTATGGGCATCCTGTTCCCTAGAACTGAGTCCATGGTGGACCATACCAGGGCTGGGCCAGACCAAACACAAGGCCCTTGCTATGGGGTGTGCTCAGAGCAGAATGCCCAAAGAATGGCTCCTCTGTTTACAACACACCCGATAGAAACTTGGGTTTACTCCTCACAGGTGGCAGGATACTTTGGCCTCCCTGTGACACCATGCCCTATACATGCGTCCCCTGCAACACCAAGTGACTACTTTGCACAGGGCCAATGGGAAATGGCTCAGTATTGGAGGTCAAGACCATGAACTGTGTTTTGGAGTGAGTCTAGGGAAGGAGGGCCTTGGAAATCCTTCTCCAGGAGCTGAGTTTAGTTTTTCTTTGGAGGAGGTCGCCACCTGGTCCCAAGTGGTTAGACAACAGGTTTGCTTGGTTAGAAGCAAGTTTCATTTCCTTTCTTCAAGGTACCTGGAATACAAGAGGGTCCCCAACAGCAGACCACCTGAATATGAGTTCTTCTGGGGCTTGCGCTCCTACCATGAGACTAGCAAGATGAAAGTTCTCAAGTTTGCATGCAAGGTAATAGGAGAGCTGCCCTGACTTGGCATATTAAGGGTACAGGATGTCCCTGGCTGGGGTAGGCAGTGTACAGGGATGGGCAGGTATAGGGCAGTCTGCAGTTCATATATAAGCATGTGGAACTTCATTTATGTCCCCGAATGCTGCTTGGCATAAAGTTTACATTGTTTCATTCATTGTTCATACTTCGTATTAGTCTCCTCAATTGCCATAACAAAATACTATAGACTGGGTGGCTTAAACAACAGAAATTTATTTTATCATAGTCCTGAAGGCTGGAAGTCCTGGATCAAGGTCCAGCAGGGTTAGTTTCTAGTGAAGCCTCTCCTCCTGGCTTGCAGATGAATACCTTCTTGCTGTGTTCATGGTGGAGAGAGGGTCTCTTCTTATAAGGACACTAATCCTATTGGATCAAGGACCCACCATTATGACCTCATTAAACTTTACTTCCATAAAGGCCTACCTCCAAATATGGTCACATTCGAGGTTGGTACTTCAAAATATGAATTTTGGGGGACACAAACATTCAATCCACAACATACTCTCTTATCGTTTCCCATATTACAGATGAAGACACTTAGGCTCAGTGAGATTAAGTAGCTTGTCCAAGGTCACACAGCACCTAAGTTATCGAACTGAAATTGGATCTCAGGACTGACCCATGATAGAGTCCCAACAGCTAAGACTTTTTTTTTAATGCTACTATTAGTTTTATACAAAGCCCATGGTAGGTATTTAATACATAATTACAAATGTTATTTTTCGTATAATGATTGTAATTCTCATTTCAGGTGCAGAAGAAAGACCCCAAGGACTGGGCCGTGCAGTATCGGGAGGCAGTGGAGATGGAAGTCCAAGCTGCAGCTGTGGCTGTAGCTGAGGCTGAGGCCAGGGCTGAGGCAAGAGCCCAAATGGGGATTGGAGAGGAAGCTGTGGCTGGGCCCTGGAATTGGGATGACATGAATATCGACTGCCTAACAAGGGAAGAGCTAGGCGATGATGCTCAGGCCTGGGGCAGATTTTCACTTGAAATTGAGGCCAGAGCCCAAGAAAATGCAAATGCCAGCACCAACATTGACTTCAGCAGAGGAGCTAGCACCGGGGCTAGCTATAGCGATGGTGCTAGTATTAGCTTCAGTGGTGTACCCAGCCCCAGTAATGGCTTTGGTGGCACATGCAGCACCAGTGCCAGCTTCAGCAGCGTAGCCAGCATTTGCTTTGGTGGCACACCCAGCACTTGCTCCACTTTCAGTGGTGGAGCCAGCATTAGCTTTGGTGGTGCAGCCAGCACCAGCTCTAGTTTCAGCAGTGAAGCCAGCATTAGCTTTGGTGGCACACCTTGCACCAGTACCAACTTCAGTGGTGGGGTCAGCTCTAGTTTCAGTGGCCCACTCAACACCAGTACAAGTTTCAGTGGTGGAGCCAGCTCTGGTTTTGGAGGCATGCTCAGTATCCCTGCTGGCTTCAGTGATGCACTCAGTATGAGCACCAGCTTTGGCAGTACACTCGGCACCAGTGCAGTCTTTAGTGGTGCACTTAGCACCAGCCCTGGCTTTGGTGGCACACTCAGCACTAGTGTCTACTTTGGTGGCTCTCCCAGTTCCAGTGCCAGCTTTGGTGGCACACTCAGTACCAGTATCTGCTTTGGTGGCTTTCCTAGCACCAGCACTGGTTTTGATGGGGTACTCAGTACCAGTGTCTCCTTTGGTAGCTCTTTCAGCAATAGCACTGACTTTGCTGGTACACTAAGCACGAGCTTCTGCTTTGGTGATTCTCTCAGCACTAGTGCCAGCTTTGGTGGTACACTCAGCACCAGTCTTGGCTTAGGTGGTGCACTCAACACCAGTGCTGGTTTTAGCAGTGCTGTCAGCATTAGCACTGGCTTCAGCAGTGCACCCAGCACCAACTCTGGCTTTGGCAGTGTGTTCAGCACCAGTACTGACTTCAGTGGGGCACTTAAAACCACTACTGACCTTGGCAGTGCTCCCAGCACCAGCATTGGCTTTGGTGGAGCCCCCAGCACCAGCTTCTGCTTTGGCAGTGTGTCTAACACCAACCTATGCTTTGGTGGCCCTCCTAGTACCAGCACCTGCTTTAGTGGTCCTACCAGTGCCAGTTTTGGTGATGGACTCAGCACCAGTGCTGGTTTCAGCTTTTGTGATGGGTTAAGCACCAGCCCTGGATTTGGTGGTGGACTGAGCACCAACTCTGGCTTTGGTGGTGGACTGAGCACCAACTCTGGCTTTGGTGGTGGACTGATCTCCGGTGATATCTTTGGTGGTGGGCTGGGCACCAATGCTGGTTTTGGCAGCACACTTGGCACCAGTGCTGACTTTAGTAGTGGCCTCAGCATCAGTGATGGCTTTGGCGGTGGGCCTAATACCAGCTTCGACGGAAGACTGAGCACCATCATTGGCTTTGGCAGTGGTTCCAACACCAGCACTGGCTTTACTGGTGAACCCCGCACCAGCACCGGCTTTATTGGTGGACCCACTTCTATTGTTGGCTTTGGCAGTGGACTGAGCACCAATGCTGACTTCAACGGTGGACCAAGCAGTAGTGTTGGCTATGGCGGTGGACCGAGCAATGCTGCTGGCTTTGGTGGTGTAGCCACCAGCCTTGGTGCCTGTAGCTTCTCCTATGGCTAGTGAGGTTTCAGGTAATTACAACACTTCCACAGCCAAGGCCGATGGGGATGGGTATAAGAGCTGGGAGATGTTATAAGAAACCCCCAGGTGGGAGGGCAGGGTGGGGAGATGAGTACAATGAAGGAAGTATGAGAAAATAGTATACTTGGTGCTAAAATGTGTTTCTGTTTGGTGTTTTGTTTTCAGATTTATTTCGCATGTTTACAGATACCGCTAATGAATTGCAGCAGTCCTTCCCATGGAGCCAAGGTACATCCTTGGAATCTTTGTCCACACAGCAATCTAAGCAGATATACCAATCAGCTGAGGGTGACACGCTATGAAAAATATCTGTTTGCCAATCCTGCTTTGTTGTTTGCTTTCTGTGTCCTGTCATATTTGATATGTTACATTAAATTTGAAAAATGAATTGCAGTTTGTTCTGTCTTTTAATGTGCCTAAGTTGTTGTGAGTGACATTTTGGGTTCATAGAAGAGCTAGAGATCAGCATAGCTCTTTGGGGAAGGTGGGCTCCAGCTTTAGGCTAAAAGGCAAGTATGACTTCAGTGGGGTAGAGACGTGGGGAAAGCATAGCAGGCAAGGGGATAATACCTTAAGTCAGGATCTAGAAGGGGAAATCCTGGAACAGAAGGCAAAGGGAGAGGGTTCTGGAGAGTAAGTATAGATTCATTTTGAGATATTTGTGTAAGAATGGGAGGGATATAGAGGGACGTAACTAAAGGTGGACATGGGAACAAGGGAGGATTTTCTTGGGATAGGAGAGAGACCTGGACATGTTGCATAGACTGTGGGGGCAAAAGCCAATAGAGAAGGACAGGATATAGATATGGAATAGTCAGGAACTGACTGAATCAACCCATCCTTGGGGAGGTGGGATGGATAGAATACCAGAGAATAGAGGGTGACCTTGACTTTGAACAGGATTTAAGGGTGGCTCTAGAAGGAGATAAATGTAGATTTGCTTCAAGCAGTGATCCCAATAAAAAAGGCGATATGGATTATACAAGGTTTGGGTCTTGCTGGCGGTTGTGATGGAAGGACAAACAAAGGCAGGGGGTGTATGAGTCTGTCTCTTCACAACTGGGTTGCTGCTATCTGCCCACAGTAGCTGCATGGAGATTGGCTGAAGAGATAGAATGTAGTATCCAAGCTGGCCAGGTATGGAAGAACAGTGAAGAGGAAGAGGACTGGTGGATTGGGAGATAATGGAGGAATCAAAGAACTATACTCTTGATGCAGTACAAGAACAAATATTGTTCATTCAAGATATACTACATACATGCCTGCTGTGTGGGAGGCATGCTGCTAGGGATCCTGTGGATGACACAGAGAGTTGTGAGGACTGGGGGGCCAGCGGTCAGATAGTGGGATGCTTGTATTTAAGAAGTCAGACTGGAGAGAAATCTAGATGGTGCCAACCAAGGAGTGAGTGGCTGAAGGGAAGATGATCACTGAAGTTGAGGGGGCAGGGCACTAGGAGACCAGGGTATTGTCTGAATCATTTATATGGACAGTGAAATCACTCAGGATGGGAACAAGAGTTGGAGAAGGAAGGAGAACTGTGGTCTGAGTGCAGATTCTTCTTTGAATGGAGGGATGAAGGTGTCATGTTCCCAGCCATGTTGCCCACGAAGGAACAAGGCCATAAGCACTCACATGGACCTATATCCACCCTCACATTTGGAGGTACTACTCCAAAGCGCTTCTCTCTAGGAAGTTCTCACCCAGTCCATACCCCGACAGCACCAGAGCCATTTCATAGGGTCAGGATCTTAAGAGGATCTTGTGGGAAAAGCCTCACAATGACCTCCTTTCCCCTTTTGTAGGCAGTAAGAGAAGTCTTTATTGATCAGGGAATAGGAATTAAGAAGGAAAAAGTTTCATCCTGACCTAGATAGCTCCTTGGTTGTAGCTAGAAATCAAGACCTGTTTTGGAGCTGATGAGGGTTTCTTCACTGGAAGCAGGTCTCTTCCAGTGAGGCCAACTCCAGAGTGTTCTCAGTGTAAGAGAAGAGCAACAATAGTAGCTCCTAAACGTGAAAGATAGCGAGGACAGAGGCAGTTTTATGTCTTAGAAAGGGCTCAGTAGTGGGCAGGGACAGTGTCCAGGGCTTCCTCAGGTTCCCGGCTGACGTCCACATTCTGAGAGGAGAGAACCCAGTATTAGCAGGAAGCAGCCAGCAGTGTGGAGCCCCCGCCCCTCCCTGCCTCTTGTCCTCACTGCCAGGCTCCCCTCTTTCAGCCAGGCCTGGATCCTGACCCTCTTCTCAGGCAAGCCTGGGGGAACCTCAGCCAGAGGCCTTTTAGGCAGGGTTGCTCTAGCTGTGCGTGTCTATGGTGCCTCGGGTCTGGGCTGCGGTTCCTGCATTTCTGGGTGCTGGTTATTCTACCTATTGGTGGAAACACCCAAGCTCTGTGGGACTGGGGCTGCCTTTCTGCAGGGGAGGGTGCTTTCACCACGTGCCAGCTTAGGCCACAGAGTCCCTCACCTACCTCAGGCTTCTCCCGATGTGTGTTTACAGCCTCCACGTTCAGGTAGATGGACTCCACTTTGCAGCCTCAGAAAAGAACAACCCATTCATCCATAAGCCACCCGGGTAAGCACAGGTCTTCCCTGAGGTGTCATTCCCTCCTCCACCCGTCACCACCGACACCCCCAGCTCCACGCTGTGTGCAGACTGTGACTGCCCTTTAGGGAGGGGAATTTAGACCACGTGTGTGATGTCAGGGGAAGACACTAGGCCTAAGAGACAGGAACGGGGCATCCCCCCAGCTCTGCCCCTAATAGTCTCAGATTTCTCTGAGCCTCCCTTGCCCAGTTGTCAGTGGGAATGAGAGATGACAAGAGATGATTTCTGCACCCTTCCCCAGCTCTTGTCTGTGAGACAGAAACCTAATAATAACAATGGAGCTCCGTGCATCCTCCCAGCTGTGTTAGGTGCTAAAGTGGTGGAAGAGTCCTGGGGCCTCTGCCTTGCGGCGACCAGTCCCAGGTAAAGTTTATTTCCAGAACTATGCGGTTATGGCAACATCAGAGGTGTGGAAGGTCACAAGGGAGTTCTAGGGAGTCTGAAGAAAGAGGAGGGTGGTATCATTGGGGCCTGGAGCTGGCAGAGGAGGCCCAATGCCTATGGAAGCCCCCTTAGCTCCATCCCTGTGGATTGAACCCTAATCCAGGCTTCAGTACACCATCTGCCCTGTTCATACCCCAGAAGAGATTTAATTCTTTCCCTTCACTGCTCATGAACATTCCAGAGCTGATTAATGCCCCCAAAGAGAGTCTCAACTGCCCGGGCTGGTCTTTGAACCCTTTCTTCAAATCTGGCCCCAACGTACGCTTATTCATCTGGTCCCTTTTGGGGACCCCCTCTTCTACAGTTTTGTGCTGTATGATTGGCCCTCTGGTAGAGACAGAGAAAGCTGGGGCCAGGTCCCAGATTTAGAGGCCACCTCAGTCCTTCCCCATTCTCATCTTGCTACCACCAGTCTTGCCTCTACCAAGACATCCAACTACCCACCCAGGAAATCTCTCTCAGGACTCTGCTGGGCAAATGCTAGGCACTGCAGGCATGCTCATGGTGTCTATGTGCTTTTCCCCAGATGAAGGTGGGGCACTCACCGTAAGCCACAGGTGTAAGTTTGAGCACTGTGTGCAGAGGGCACCTGAGATACGGCAGCTCATCTAGAAAGGAGGAGAGAGCAGCCCTCAGAGACAGGGTGCTGGGGAAGGCACCACCTCCCCAGGCCTCCAGGCTTGCAGCACTCTCCCCTTCCACCCCCTTCCCCATGGTTGTCTTCACCTGGGCCCTACTCCCCCACACTCTGCAGAGACAGTGCTGAGAGCAGGGTGGGGAGGGAGGAAGAGAGCAGAGAGGCGGCCTCAGGAGCAGGGAGGAAAGAGGGCCCTGGGGATCACGGACAGACCCTGGGTCCCCCAGAAGCTGAGGATGGTCACCTCGGAGGTGGCCGACCTCCTCACCCACAGGGCAAACATAAGACCAAGGCAGGCCTCCCTCCCGGCCCCAACCTCAGCCCTTCCACGGGCTCCCCCACCACAAAGGCCCACAACAGGCCTCAGCAAGTGTTTTCTGAGGCCCTACTATGCACCGGGGCCTTGGCTGAGGTGTGCGTGCACCTTGGCAACTCCCACAGCTTTCTCCCCAGCCCAGGCCTGTGCCCTTTGACTCCTGGGACACTTGTCGATGAACAAGCATTCACCAATTCACTTGTTTCCAGTTACTGAGGATTATGTATAAAGTCGTTCTGAATATTCGCATGCCACTACTCGTATGGCCTTGATGACATTCACCAGACAGCCCTGATGGGAGTGATGATCAGGCCCATTCCATGGATGAGGACACTGAGGCTCTGAGAGGGAGGACACTTGCCCCACATCCCACAGCCAGGAAGTGGCAGTGCTGGGACTCGAGCCCAGGATGTTTTGAGGCCAAATGTGTGCTCTGCCCACTGCAGTCTGCTGCCACTGCCTTCGAGGGGCTCACAGTGTTGTGGGGTGACACCCCCACCTCACTCCTCTCTGCAGACACCCACCCTCCTGACCACTCAGGCAACCTATACAGCTCCCCATCTCCCTTCATTGAGCCAGAACCCCACCCCTCACGGCCTCCCTGCCCCTGAGGTTCACCCTAGGCTTTTAAGGCCTGCCACTGCCCACTCAGCCTCCTGACACATAAGATTTGGCAATTTCCTGGGCAACCAGTCTGCTCCTCCTCCTTGCTTTTGTCACCATCATCTTCAGGTGCTGGGCCCAGTGTTTTTGGTGCACTATCTCATTCCACCCTCACTGATACTCTGCGGGAGTTACTGTTCCTCACTGCACACATGACAAAATAGACTCAGAGAAGGGAAGCGACTTTCCTGAGGTCTCTGACCCAGCTCTGCCACTGCCTGGACAAGTGACCTCAGCCTTGTCTTTTCTCTTTCTGGTCCCCGAAGTTCCTATCTTTCATAGCACAGGATTGGACCCAGCTCTGAGGTCTTATGGGTCTGAGTTCTCAGTCACACCATCTCTCTGGGTCTCAGTTTCCTCACCTGAGTGATAGAGGCAAGAGCATGTGCCCAGCCCTGCCTGGCCCAGCTCTTAGGACAGCTGTGAGAAGCTGGCATGACCTGTGCATGAAAGTGGGTAGTAAGTGGGTAAAGCAGTGTGCAAACGAGAGATGCATGTGTTTCCCATGCACCTCACATGTGTCTGAAGTGAGGGGCCTCTGGAATGCACCTGAGATTGGTACCTCTCCCTGCCCCCACTGAGCCCTGTGATCTTGGGCAATTCCTCCATCCCTCAGAGCTTCCATTTCCTCTTCTGCACAGTTGGGGTTACAGGGCTGGCCTCACAGTCTCAAAAATAGTACTGAGCAGTAGCGATGTGGACAGTATCAGAAATCTAGCAGCACCACCCCAACCCCTGTCATCTTTTTTCCATTGAAGAGATTGAGGACCAAGCAGAGGAAATTACTTGTCCAATGTCAAGTTTTCAAGTCCCAAGTGTTCCAATTCTAGATGACTCCATATTACAAGTGCCCTTTGTTTGGAAGCTAGCGTCATAGAGAAGATCCAAGTCTGCAGGATATTGTACACTTCAAATATGACTTTGCATTGTCCTCACACTCCCTCCCTCCAGTATCCTGGAGATGTCAATGCTTCAGCATCCATGTCAGAAATGGACTCTCCCACCTGAAGGTGACACAACAGTCCCTTGCCAGGCCAGCTGCCTTAGTTTGCAGTTCAGTATTTGTAGTCAGTGTAGATACTCGGTAAATTAAAATACCTAGATGTTTTTCTCCCACCTGAAGGTGACACAACAGTCCCTTGCCAGGCCAGCTGTCTTAGTTTGCATTTCAGTATTTGTAGTCAGTGTAGATACTCGGTAAATTAAAATACCTAGATGTTTTTTATAAAAAGAAATTATCATTTAAAAATTGTAAATGAAAACATCAATATCTTGGGGAAATCATCCCTATAGCAAAGACAGAAACCTATAATCAAAATCAAGCGGCCACAAGAGGTCCCATTCCACCTGAGAACAGCATGCCGCAGACAAATACTGGCTCAGCTTTTTCAGGTTGAGGCAGACTGTTAAGGTTGTCTTTGAAAATGTTATCTCAGAATAACACTGATATTAATAATAGCAGCTAACACTTATATGGCCCATACTTTGTGTCATGAACTGTTCTAAGCTATTTATGTTACATATGTTCATTTATTTAAACTTCATCATTATTCTCCCCATTTTACAGATAAGGAAACTGAGAACAGAGAGGTTAAAGTAATTTGCCAAAGGTATTATGTGACAGAGCAAGAACTTGAACACATGCACCCTCGTTCTAGATCCTGTGCTCTTAACTATTAAGATATAAACCACCAATTTCTGGTGTTAGGGTCTCAACTCACATGCAGCTCCCGTGCCAGGAACAGAGAGAACAGTGGTACCTGAGCTCTTGTCCAGGAAGTAGGCCAGGAGGCACCGCATGACAGCCTGGTGGCAGATCACCAATACATTTTCCTGCCGTTCTAGCTCCATTATAACTGGCTCCAGACGCTGGACCAGATCCTCATAGGACTAAAAGGGAGAGAAACACTTGGGTAAGAAGAGGAGATGAGGCACATTTGCCCAGAGGAGAAGAACTCTACACTAGGAATCAGGAAAACTTGGTTGTGGTGCCAGTTCAGTTGTTGGTCCAGCAGTATGACCTTAGGCAACTCACTTCCTTCTCAGAGCCTTAGTTTCTCATCTATTAAATGGGGCAACCAATATAGTGGAGTAAATAACAATAACAATAATAAAATTTCCACTGAAATTCCCTAGAAAATCTGGATAAAATAAATGTCTGCACTGCTGATCTTTCAAGAAAATGAAGGAAACATTATGAATATATGGTTCCAAAATGAAGAAAAACTGGAAAAAAGAGTGATAAATGGATATAGAAGCCACAACTCCCATGAGGGCATTTGCCAATCACAGTATCCAAGAGCTTTGAGCTTTTAAAACCTTTTAAAACACGAGACAAGGCCTTAGGTGTATACGAGGTGGGGATTTGGGACTGAGATTCTCACAAAAATCTGAGACCTTCAAAGGACTACATCCTCAGCAAAAGTATAAACTAAAAAATATATCCACAGGCAAAGGGAAACAGTAAGAAAATATATCTGTCTCTGCCTGACTCTTGGTGGAAAAAATTAGGAAAAGCCTCCTGTAAGAATGTATAACCACAAGCCTATCCTCAGGTAGATTTGTGGTTCAGAATTATACTACCTATGTGCTTTAGAAAATGCTAAGCTGAGAGTTTAATAAAAAGTGATTTCAAGTCATTAGCTGCCAAGAGTGTCTGGAAGAAGCAAATGGAAATTCTCTCTGGATTCTCTCAACTCAGACTGCATGAGATTCCCATGGATAAATTTTCATCAAGCTGAAGCTCACATAACATGCAAGGAAAATAAGCTATCATGAGTAAAAATAAGCAGAAACAACAAGAACCCTAACAACTTAAGATAAAGGATCCACAATATAAAATGAATATGCTTGAGATTTTGAAAGAAATAAAAGATTGAATCAAAACTGTAAGGAAGAAATAAGTTGCTATTGAATATATGATCTAGATTTGAAAAAGAACTAAGTAGAATTTCTATAAATGAAAGGCATAGTCATTAAAATGGAAAACTCAATGCATAGAGTAAACAGCAGATTAGACACAATTTAAGAAATACTGTTCTGGAAGATAGAGCTGAAGAAATTACTCAGAATGTAGCAAAGAGATTGAAAATAAGAAGAAGTTAGGAGACATAAAGGATAGAGACAGGACTAGCACACATCTAATTGCATTTCAAGGAGATAATAGAGAAAATATGAGCGAGGAATAGTTAAAGATATAATGTCTGGGAATTTTCTAGAATCGATGAAGAATCCTAGTCCTCAGATTCAGGAAGTCCAATTAACCCCAAGCAAGATAAATGAAAAGAAATTAATATCTAGACATATCAGAGTGGAACTTAAAAGCAATAGAGACCCAAAGACCCTAAAAGCAGCCAGAGAGAAAAGAAATGACAATTAGACTTGCAGGAGACTTCTTAACCATGTTAGAAGCCAGAAGACAGTGGGGATAATATCTCCAAAGTGCCGAGAGAAAACTGTCATCCTAGAGTTTTATACCTTGCCAAAATACCATCTAGGATTAAGGACCATCCCTCCCAAAGACATTTTTAGACAAAAAGAAAGGTGAGTCTACTACCAACAGATCCTCCTAAAGAAACTTCTAAAGGAAGATAGACATTGAACCCAGAAGGAAAACTTGAGCTGTAAGGAGAAAGAATGATCAAGGGAATTGGTAAATATGTGGTTAAATCTAAATAAACGCTGACTGTATACAATATTATTTTTTAGCTAATAAGAATTATATTTTAATTGGATAAGTGATTTTACCCCTTTTCCACTATATAAAATCCATCTAGAACAGTATGGAGGTTCCTTAAAGACTAAAAATAGAACAGTCATATGATCCAGCAATCCCACTCATAGGCATATATCCAGAGAAAACCATAATTCTAAAAGATATATGCACCTAATGTTCACTGCAGCACTATTTATAATAGCCAAGACATGGAAGCAAGCTAAATGTCCATCAACAGATGAATGGATAAAGAAGATGTGGTATACATATATGATGAACTATTACTCAGCCATAAAAAAGAATGAAATAATGTCATTTGCAGCAACATGGATGCTTCACTTCACTTACCATATTAAGTGAAGTAAGTCAGAGAAAGACAAATATATGATATCACACATATGTGGAATCTCATTTTTAAAAAATGATACAAATGAACTTATTTACAAAACAGAAACAGACCTACAGATATCAAAAACAAACTTATGGTTACCAAAGGGGAAAATTGGGGGGGGGGGGTGGGAGAATAAATCAGGAGCTTGGGATTAACAGACACACACTACTATATATAAGATAGATAACCAACAAGGACCAACTGTATAACACAGGGAACTCTACTCAATATTATGTGATAACCTTTATGAGAAAAGAATCTGAAAAAGAATGAATATATGTATATGTATAACTGAATCACTTTGCTGTATACCTGAAAGTAATACAACATTGTAAATCAACTGTAATCCAACAAAATTTTAAAAAAACAAAAAAATCCATCTATGTGGGTACAAAGTTTATTACTCGTTTGGAAGTAGCTCTATTTTGTCTAGCATTTATAATAATTCTACTCTGGTAATATTGATTTAACTTAAAAAATATAATATGTTGATATTATAGGAACAAATAGTGATATATTCTGATAGATTGTTGTAAATTGAAGTGCTTCAGTAAGCATTAATTCAGTCAACATCTACTTAGTAAGTTGTGCTTACAATAATAAATTTATTAATAACAATAATAATTCATTTGGGGGATAAGACACAAGTTTGAAGTAAAATACAAAACAACAATTAACATGTAAGTTAAGAGAGGGAGTGACCAGAGTTGTAACATTGTTATATCGTTTTAGGGGGTGGGTGGAGATATTGATTTTTAGATTTTGTCAATCACACATATTAAAATGTTAAGAGTAACTCTAAAAGAATGGAAAGAGATTGTGTAAGTCAAATATAGATGTAAAAACTCTATCAATTCTAAAGAAGGGAGGAAAAGAGAAAAGATAAACTAAGCCTAGAGAGCTCAAAATAAGAGAATAGAAAGAAGTTCAAATAAATCAGTAATTACAATAAAAGTAAGTGTACCAAATTTACCATTCAAAAGACATACGTTTTCAGTTTTTATTAAAACCAATAAAAGCCAACTATACGCTGTCTATAAGAAACAAAACAAAAATACACAGAGAAGTTGAAAGTAAATGACTAAAGATGAACTAGGCAAATACTGACCAGAAGAAATCTTATATAGCTATATAAATATCATATAAAATACACTTTTAGGCAAAAAGCATTATTAGCGGGAAAGAGGCTTGCTCACTATGTAATAATAAAATATACAATTCCCTAAGGAGATATAATTGCTTTAAATTTGTATGCCTCTAACAACATAGCTGCAAAATATATAAAGGAAAATGAGGGCAAAGTCAGACTGACTTCATAATGTCATTTTTGAGGATGAAAATACAAATGTGAAAGTGCTTTGTAACACAGGATATCTATTGTTTCTTCTTCTCTGATATCCTGCTTTCTGATAATTGTTCCCTGGGATCTGTATCAGAAATGGAGTATGACTAATAAATATTCTAACATGTGGAACTGGCTAAATGGAGACTGGGTTGAAAACAACGAGGATTTACCTCACATGGGAATAGGGAATTGATAGTCTGGTTCATGTGGTGGCAAAGAAGTTGGATAAACCGTTAGCCATTGTCCCTTGGGACTCCAACCCACAGTCCAGAGAGGCTGGAGCTTTAGGCAACTTGGCAATAAAATGTCAGGAAATTAGAGTATATTGAACTATTTCAAATACCTTTAGTGTAAGGATATCAAAGACAAAGTCTAGGACAAAGTGAGCCCTCCTGAAATAAGACAGGAAAATAATCAGGCAAATGTGTAGCTTTTAAAAAAAGAGGAATCTGTTGCCTATAGCTAAGAATGAGACAGCCAAGGGCCAGATAATCATGTGCCTTGTGGGATGGAAGATGCTGCAAAATTTGCTTTACCCTGTTTTTAAAGCTGTCTGGGAAAATATGGAATCCTGGTAGTTGGAATAGAGATACTGGGGAGGAGTCCTAAGAGTCTGGCCACCCCTCCAAACCTTACCTCTCCCTTGGGATAGCGGTAGCGATATTTATCTTGGTCTCGTAGTGCAAATTCTTCAGGGTAGTGTTCTTGGATTTCTTCGTAGGTCATCTCCTCACAGACACCCTGAGAAAAATTATTTGGGAACAAAAGTATTCACAAGTTGAAATCCCCACAGCCTTTACCATAGTTCTGAAGCCAATGATTGTGGAACGTTAGCACACAAGCACCTGGGTTTCTGTGAACACAGCTCTAGGTCTGCGTCTGTTGTCAATGTATGTGTGTATGTATGCACAAGGTGTGTAGCTGTGTGGATGTGAGAATGAGTGCCTGTGTATAGGTGTGTTCAGGCTGAGTGTATGGTGGGTATCTGTGGTGTTTCTCTATGGTTGTCCCAATAGGTTTATAGGTGTACACTGTATATATGAGTGTGTATTTTTATAAATTTGTGGGGATTTGTGACTGTGTTTATCTGTGTGTGTGCAGCATGCTTATGGTGTGTAGTTGTGGTATGTTTAAGGTCCTATGCTGTTGGTTGTGTATTTGTCTCAGCATATGTATAGTGTATTGGTGTGAGTGTGTGTGTATACAGACTGTCTGATCACCTAAGAATGTGCCTGCATGGGTGTCTCTGTGGTCTGTCTCTCCATGTGGGTCTCAGTGTGTCTGTGGTATGTGTATCTGTGAGTGTGTATGTCCCTGATTATATGTGTGAGTATCTGTGTACCTATGTCTGAGGTCTGCGTGAATCTGTGGTAATATGATTGAGGTTATGTGTCTGTACTGTTTATATGTCCCCGGTATGCCTCTATGTGTCTATGTGATGTAGATATATGCAAAGACTACATGTGTGTCTACAGTGAGTGTGATATGTATCTCTAGGTGTGTCTCTCTGTAAGTGTGTATGTGGGTGCATGAATGGTGCAAATATGATTGGTAGATGCATCTGAGAGGGAACCTGTGTTTGACTACTGGGTCCATGTGTCTGTGAAGTGCAGGTCTGTGAGTGTAAACATACCTATGGTGGATGTCTGTGACTGTGTAGGCAGGCGCACGTATGTGCACACATCCACAGCAGTGCTTTCTTGTGTTATAGCATTTCCCATCCCTCCTGCCCACACCTCTGCTCCAGGACCTCTGGCAGATAAAGAAACAGGTATCCACAAACTTCTCAGAAGGCAAGAATTAGTAAATTCCTAACAGTTTCAGAGTGGTCCTTGGGGAGATACACTCTCCACACCCAAAGAAGGAATCAAGGGCTCAGAGAATGAGTTCCCACTGAGAAATCCACAGAAGTGAGGTGGCTGCTGGTAGAGGTGGGAAGTGATGTTGGGTTTGTAAGATTTCCTTCTGGTTGTGTAGATTCCAAGTAGACCTTCCTGTAGGGGAGCAATGTGCTCTGGTTGTTGTCTTTTGAGCCATCAACCAAGCTTCCCTTAGGGTTTAGGTTCACCCCTGCCCCAACCTACAAGAAGACAGGCAGTGTCAAACCTGCAACTGACACTGTCCATAGGAGAAAGTACACTCTGTATATACACAAGGTCCTTCCAGATTGGCTTTGACTTTCTATTCTGAGGCATGCTGGGAGCCTGTTGCCTGTGGAAGTGGCCACTGACTCTTTATTGACTTAAGGAAAATTGCTTAACTTCTCTGAATTTTATTTTCCTCATCTGCAAAATAAGGATAATTATAACTACCTCACAACAGTAGTTTGAATATTAGAGATAATATATGTAAAAGAGACTAGTACAGAATGTACAAGGCACATTTTGAAAACTCAATCAATGGAATATATTATTATATTAATTAATATTATTTTGATTATATAGCAATTTAAATAGATTAATTTAATCTAATATTATTAGATTAATATATCTAATTATTAATATATTACTGAATGGAAAAGCAACCAGAAAATTAGACATCATTCTAAATTCTTCCTTCTTCCTTCCTTACCCATCCCCTCATAGCTAATTTCTGAGATTCTACCTCTTAAATTTCTCTCAGATCTATTCCTTTTTCTTCCCTCTCCATCTCCACTGCTATGACCTTAGTAGTTCTATACACACACACACACACACACAGAATTCCCTCTTTGCTTATGCTGCTTTCTCTGCGTGACATACTATCCCTGATCCTCTCTATCTGGCTCACTGTTACTCAGCCCTTAGGTTTTAGCTAGGCATCACTTCCTCTAGGCAGATCATGGCTGGGTCAGATGCCTTGCCCCAACATCTGTGTGCCCACATTCTAACTCATCAGAGCCTGTATCACACACGCTATTTTGCATTCCTCTGTCTACCCTGTTTTTTTCTGAAAACCCAGTGAAGACAGGAACCAATCTCTGTCTCCAGCACTACTCCAGAGCCTGAAATGGAGTAGGTATCCAATAAATGTTTACACCACATGTGGGCCAGAAACAAACAATAACTGAACAATTATGATGAACTGTTGCTTGCATGTATTTTATAACAAATATATGTGATATGTATAACAATGCTGTATATCCCTTTTCTAAATATGTGTGTCTCTGTACATCTACAGTTAAGCATATATGTATTATGTATACACAAACATACTTCTCTGTATTTATCTAGCAGGCAATCAGGTTAACCTACCTACACACAAGTTATCTACATCTGTGGTGAAGCTTTTACTTTAGTGTCTAACCTGAGATCAGTGTACCTATAGTGCAGGTGAGACAATGGAGAGGAAACACCTTCTCAAAAAGCTCATGGAAAAACCTGACTCTAAAGAGAGACTGCCATGTCACGAGGGTCAGGTGAAATATTTACCAAATTTTTCTTCTTCATTTCATCTCCAATATACATATTGGCCATCACACCCTCACCTCTTGCCTAGACTAATGCAGCCATCTCCATACTGGTATGCATTCTCATTCTGGCCTTCTTCTCACCTAGTCTCCACACATGACCAGAGTGGTCTTTTTTTTTAAGAAAATGTGAATCACATTCAGGCCACTCTTCCTTGACTTCGACCACATCAATGGCTTCCCATTTTTAGGGCAGCATCCAAATCCCTCAACATGGACTATAAAGCCCTATAAGCTGTCTTCCTTTCCAACCTCATCTCCCTTCTCTCCAGACCTCACACTCATTGTCCCAGACTCTCTGCTATTTTTCCTCAGTTCCCTAAACATGTCATGCTCTCTTCTCACCTCTGGGCTTTCACATGAACTGTTCCCTATTTCTCGAATTAAAATTATTCCCTCACCCCAGCCCATTTTGCCTGCTTCTTGTCTCATCTCCAGCTTCCTCTAGGAAGCTTTCCTTCTAAATCTTCCACCACTGTCTTGTCAAGAGTACGCTCACCTTCTGAGACTCTATAGTCCCTTGTACTTCCCCTCTCACAAACTTTTGTCACATGCAATGCAATGTCTTATTCACAGTCTGCCTTTGGGCTCCATGAGAGTAAATACCTTGTCTGTTCTGGCCTTCACTGGATCCCCAAGACACAGAACAGTGTTTAGCGTAAGAAATGTTTGTTGAATTAATTAGGTTCCCCATATGAGCCAGAGTAGAGGCAATCCAGGGGATAAGCCTAGAGTCAAGCCTCACCACCCACCAGGAAATCCATCCCCCTCCATCTCACCGCATCAATCTCATTCAGGGCCTTCCACTGCTCATAGGGAACACCCAGGGCTTCAGCTGTCTGGATAGTCCTCTTCATGTGGCTGGTCCACACCTTCAGGGAGCTGATGCCCTGGGACTGAATGAAGTTGGCCAGGGCATAGGCATACTGGGGAGTAGGGGTGCAAAGGAGGAGAGCAGGGGAGAAAGAGAGATGAAAGAAGACAGGGTGACCATGAGAAGAATTTCAGATCTGCCACAAATAATGGAGTGATGATGAACAAGCAAAAGTAGAGTTTAAATATTCCCAATTTATAAAAAGTCATACTCTTGTCCATGTGACTAAGGACCAAGGGAATAGAGAAGAATATGTGTATTTATGTGTGTATATGTGCATATGTGTGTGTGTGTGTGTGTGTGCTCACAGAACCCCCTACTTGATTGTTCATTCATTCAAACAACCCACCTCTAACATTTGTGGAGCCTGAGCCTGGGACAAAAGTACAAATGGAAGCACTCCACTCATAGTCTACTTCCCTCCTTTTCCCATTTCTGCTCCATCCTGCACTCCTAGGTGCCTTGAGTACACGCTTATGGATAATCCAGTCACAGGAACAAGTTCTGTCCATACCATTTCTCCACCAATCTCCATGACACACAAACAGTAACCCCTTGGCCACCCCTTTGCCTAGGGGTGAACACTTCTGTGACGTGGCCTTTTCTCAGGTGAACAGACTCTGGGATGTGCCCGTGTATGTAATGGAAGCAGACTCTGGGCAGGAAATTCTAGTGTTCTGGGTACTCTGAGTGTGGTCTGGAAATGTATGGGGGTGGGATGTGGGGTACATTTCTCTTTGACCCTGTGAATTCTCATTGTTTGAGCAGGGGACCTGGTACCCAGGTTCTAAGGGCGTTCAAACATTTACTGAGTGTGTGTGGCCATGTGCTGGGTACTGGGGTGTCCTGTTATTAAGACATGGCCAGTCCAGTGAGGGAAACAGTGACAGCATCAAAAGGAACCACTTTTAGGTTTGTGGGAGCCCAGATGAGCAAGTGGTTCGCTTTTCTTCTGCATATAGGCATGTTATTCATCACAGATGGTGTGTGAGGAACATCTGCACAAATGTACAGATATAGGCACACATTTTTATGTACAAATATAGGCATTGTGTACACACATTCTAATTATGGATTATGAGTCAGCAGTCAGTGTGCTCTGGTGGAAGGAGTGCTGACTGGGAGACAGGCGATGGGGTTTATGCCTGTGTGGCCTGGGACATGTCTCTGGCCGTCTCTGGCCTCATATCTCCTGCCTATAAAATGCAAACAGCATTAGCTCACTCAGCCTGGTCTCTGTGAGTGTCACGTTGGATAGTGGACGGGGAGAACCCAGAGCGCTCCCTGGCACATAGTAAGTGAGAGCTACTGTGATTGGTGGTGGGTGACAGTTGATGGGAAAGTGCTTTGTAAACAATGCATGGTGCACTGTGTCCTTTATCATGAAGGTTGGGGCCAGGCGTGTGCATGTACATGCGCACACTTGTGTTCAAGGAGGCATGTTGGATGGAGATGGCCATGTGTCCAAACTGGGTGCTAAATTGTGCAGGCAAAGCCACGGACAGCCCTAACCATGAGACCCCTGGCTGTAGGAGGTGCCACGGGCTAGGGTGGCTCCTCCAGTGGTCTCTGACTCTGCGAGAGAGGCGAGAGTCAGAGGTCAGAGTCTACCTCGAGGGGAGGCTACCAGTCTGAAGGTAAGAAAAAATGATCCAGGAGGACCAGGCCTTCCAGTGCGATGCCTTGCCTGTGACACTGCCAGCTCTGCAGTGGGGGAGGCTGAGGAGCAAGCATGAAGGCCTGGTTTTCAGTCCTGGCTCTGTCCTTTACTGGTTGTGTGACCAGGGGCCACTCTCTGTTCCTGTGTGGGCCTCAGCCTCCTCATCCATAAATCAGTGACGGTAATGACCACCCCACAGAGCTGTTGTGAAGATTAAATGAGGCCACACATGTGGAAGCAGATGGGTTCCATGAATGTGCAGAGGTGTCCAATAAAAGAGGACACTCCCTCCCTCCTGCACCTTATTTTCCCACTTGTTCCACCCCAAGCCATCCTCCCAGAAAGAACAATAACTGTGTTAACAAGCCCAGGGACAGGGCCAAACATGGGAAAATGTGTCTCTTTAATTGGCCAGCATCCATAATGTGTAGCTCACTATTCTCAGCTACAAAGAAGAGACTCCCACCGTGAGGGTCAGAGATGGGCCAGAACTGGGGGGGGGGGGGGATGGAGCCCAGGTGACCTGCCTAGGAGGGCAGGAAAGGACAGGGGGAGGGCTTCCTGGACCAGCTCATGGAGCAGGAGATGGGTCCTGGAAGGGGTGGAGGAGGGAGGGCAGAAAAGAAGCGGTAACTGGTGGGGGACAAGTGCTGACCCTGTGATGACCTGTAGTGGGGGATTGGGGGAGTAGCATCAGCCCTGAGTAATGGAGGAGAAGACGGATTCAAAGGTGGGGCACTTTAAGGCAGCTATCTGTGCAAATGATGGTCACCAGCTGACAGAGGGGACAGAGGAGGACAGCCTCGGTGGGGAATCTGCACAAGCAAAAGCACAGAGTTGTGAGAAAGATGAGGGGACCAGTCAGGCAAGAGAGAGGGTGCTTATTGTAATGGGGCTGGAGGACCAGCCAGATCTGGGAAGGCCTGGAGCACCAGAAACAAGCCATCGGACTTGCAGATGCTGTTGGCACTTGGGAGCTATTCAATGGGTCAAAACTGAGTGGCTGATGGGGTGGAAGAGCAAGAGTGACCAGAACCTGCTTTTATCCTGCCACTGAGTACCCCCATCCTCAGGACCCAGGCAGCAGCCACCCCACCAACCCGCAGCCCACCTGGACCAGCTCAGCCAACACCTCTGAGTGCATGGGGCCATCCCTACCTGCTTGCCCTGAGCTGAGAGGCCAGAGTCACCTCCGATGCGGCCTCTGAGGTTGAGTTCACTCTCACCGTGCCGGCATAGGTAGATGGAGCGGGGTGTGACGTGGATGTTCATGAGATAGTAGACTGTGCGGCTCTGGATGTGGTCCTGCACTCGGTTCACCATGTAGCGTGTGCCCACGTCGAAGATCTTGATGTAGGACAGGTGGCTGGGCCAGCCCAAGCAGGAGCAAGGGCAGCTCAGGGGCTGATGGTGGAGAGGCTGATCCCAAGAGAAAGCCCCAACCACACACCCTGCCTTCAAGCCTCCTCCATAACCCAGCTCTCACCTACCTTTCCTCTAACAAGGTGCTATGCCTTGCCCTGTTCTGGGTACCTGTTCTAGAGACTTGGTTCCTGGCCACTCTGAGGAGCTCACTGCCTGCTACCATCTCCTTTTGTCTCCTTTCCTCAATCTCAGTTTGAGCCAGACTGTCTTTTTACTTTCACTCCTCACACTTCAGTCATCTAGGGTTCCCTCTTTTGTGGTTCACACTGCTGACATACTCAGAGAGAAACAGTAATCCTTTGTGTCCCTGTCTCCAACATCTCACAGGCCACTTGCATTTGCTGACCATTTTGTGTGTGTGTGTGCATCTGGCAGGGGTGGGGGCTTCAAAGTGCATAAATCCTCATAACCATCCTAGGAAGCAGAGATTATTATCTCTGATAGGTGAGGCAACTGAAACACAGAGAGAGGAATTGATTTGCCTAATGTCAAACTCTCCAACCATCTCATCTATGACTCTCAGAACCTAAGTAGGAAATATCTGATGTAGCCTTGTTGTCTTGTTCCTGGCACTAGGTCCTGAGTGGCTCTAGGAGAACTTCCAAATTCCGTAGCTTAGTCTGACATTCTAGGTGCCTTCACACACTAGTCCTGCTTTGCCTCACCTCAGTGTTCCATGTCCATGCTCATAACTTCTCTGATTCATTCTAGCCTTAATATTTTTGCTTAAATATTCTCTGTACTCCTCTACTTTTATTCAGATTTAACTAGACCATTACAAGGTACTGTTCTCTTTCCTTGGAAAGATGTTATTTGCCTGATTTCCAAAGTTGAGCTCCTATGCATCCATCCTTCAAGAACCAGTACATTCACTCTCTTTAGACAGTTTTCTTTGAGCCCAGGATTATGTGAAGTCATTTAAATATACTTCACATCAAAAGTATTATAGTAGCTAATGCTTACCCCCATCATGTGTAATTTAAAATAAAAATTATAAGCTATATTATAACATGAAGAAATTCTACTGAGTTCTGGTTATATTTTTTTCTGTTTTGACTACCTTGATGCTGTTTTTGAAATACAAACTATTAAAAGCTTTCAAGAATATTTTTTCTTATTTTTGGTGGACTCTACTTTGCTGGTGCCCTAAACGCATGTCTAGTCTACCTACTGGGTAAATATGCTCTTCCAGACCTTTTCCTCCAAGTTGGACTGGGTCCCCTCTTCTGTGTTCCCCCACCCCACTTGCTTTACCATCCCCACAATTCTGGTCAACTGCATACTCATTGTCTTCCTCAACCAAGTGGGCATTCTATCAGAACAGAGATAGATAGCCCTTCCCTCTTTGGGTTCCTAGGGCACAGCTTAGGGGTGGGCCTTGATGCATGGATTGTAAATGTCTGTTGATGGAAAAACGATTAGATAAAACCAACTTTCAGAATCAGTTGTCTTCAGACCCAAACTGATTCATCAAACACCGAGTACCTGCAGCAGTCTAGGCCAAAGGCTAGGGGCTTTCTCAATGTTGTTCTTTCATTTTATCTCCCCTCCTTCAAACTTCTTCCACCATATGCTACTATTCATACAGTGTCTTTGTGGAAATTTGAAAAAGTTTCCCCCACTCCAGTACACGTGTTTTGGTGAGAAAAGTAAGTGTACCCATGACCTGGCACAGTGAACAATATTCACAATTGTACACAAGGTCCTGCCCCTTGCCCTGAGTGTCTAAGCCTCATGTGACACTTTTTATGATATAGGGATGTGGGAGGAGGATAACCACGATGGAAGTTTGAAGACAAGAATTTGAGTATATATTCTGCTACTCACTCATTGTGTGGCCTCAGGTAAGCCCTTGCCCTGCCCTGGGTCTGTTTCCCCATCTAAGAAGTGAGGCAGTAACAATGCTCACCTCTGGGGACTTTGGTTGGACAAAGTTGGAATGATGCTCTTTAAACGTCTTAGGGTGGTGATGACTGTTAGCAGCCTCCTTATACTTGTTACTTGGAGCCCAAAGGGTCTGAGTGACCAGGGTCTCTTCTCATCACAATCCATTTTGAAAGAAAGTGAGGTTCTGGGTATACCCTACGTCTAAAACTCACATCTTCCCTGTACTGCCAGCTAACACCTCTCCAATCTTTAGTTGGTATTATGAATGAAAGTTTCATATTTTTCATGTATCTTCCCATATGTCAAAGCACTATGGAAGCTACCTGAGGATAGAACCTACCTCTCTTTCCCTTATTTACACCCCGGATGTACACCATAGCCCAAAGAATCCAAATACTTATTGATTGAAGGTGCATGCATGTTGTGAAAACAGACATGATTAAGAGACAGAATATGTGGTTAGAATCCTAGCTCTACCCTCTGACTTGTGGTGGAAGCTTGAGCAAGCGGTTTCAGCTCTCTAAGATGCAATTTCCTCTTCTTGAAAATTTATGATCATAAGACCTATTTCAGCCTCCTTAACAGGGATGCCGAGGGGATTCAATGAAACAAAAAAGGTGAACATGTTTGGAAACTGAAATGTCATCCATGTGTGAAGAATACTTTTGAAAACATAATAGCAACAACCACAAGAGAGAGGCATTTCCCCCCCTGAGATCAGGGTCCTAATATGTCCATATTGTTCAGGAAAACACTACTTCAAGCCTCTTATGAACACCTTACACATCAAGGAATCACCACCTCATGGATAATTAGAGCTGGGAGGGCCCTTGAAGACAAATCAAGTACAGTTTCCTGATGTTACAAATAAAGTTGAGGCCCAGAGAAGGAAGGAATTCCTCCAGGTCCTACAGGACATCAAAACCGGGCTAAGGATCCTGACCTTTACTTTGGGGTTCTGGGTTCTTACCTGTCTAGTTCATCATCCAACGGTTGGTAGTTGACCTCATAGCACTCGATTCTCTTTAGAAAGTCTTCCAGAACCTTTTCATGGTCACAGTCTATGTAATCAGGGCTGCCAAGTTTCACTTGCTGAAGAAGGGAGAAAGACAGAAGAACCACGGGAGACAGAGACTCTGACAGTGCCCTTGGGAAGAGCCCTTAGAGATCACTGAGTACAACATTCCTCATCATAAAGATGAGGAAGTTGAGACTTGGAGAAAGGGTCTTGCCCAAGTTTACAAAATCAGTCATTTGAAGAGAATCTGAACTGTGTTAACTCCTCATTCCTTATCCGTGTGTGTTCAAACAAGGTCTGTTATAGTATATTCAGTTCACACACTGTTTAAGAGAAACATTTATAAGTGGCCTGCAAATTGTGGTGTGAGAAATGGTTGAAGAAGAGGAACAGGGGATCTTGGCCGGGGGTCATAATGGCTTACATGTATTGAGTGTTTACTGGGATAACATGGCATATATTGGCTTTAGATTTCTGAGGGGCTGGCAACTCCTAATCCCTTAATATATCTACCTTCTCCACCCACATTCCCCATCTCAGTGAATGTCACTATCATCTACTCAAGTCACCTGAGCCTAAAATGAATCTGGGAGTCATCCTAGATGTGTCTCTTGCTATCATCCCCTACCTCTTAGAAGGTACCAAATCTTCCCCACTGTATCTTCTAAATATCTCTCCAACTGGCCTCCATTCTCTCTTTCCTGGATGCTCACTCTAGCTTTGTGACTGGTTACTCTGTCTATAGTCTACTTTCCCATACTAGCAGCCAGAAGGATATTTCTAACATGCACATCTGAATACGGAATTCCTCTGCTTGAAACCCTTCACCATTTCCTCACATCTTTTAGGACAAAGTATGAAATATTTTAGCAGGTGACTCATGGCTTGTTATGATTGGGCCCCAAATGATTTCTTCATCCTCCTCTCCCATTGCTCCTCTAGACCTCCACACACTTTGCTTTAGACAACCTAAGCTATTTCTAGTTCCCCATAGATGCCATACTTAGTATATGCTATTCCCCTATTTTCCATTCTTTACTTGCCAAATTCCTATGCATTCTTCAAGATACAGGTCAGCTATTACCTTCATTGAGAAGCCTTCCCATGCAAGGTTAGGTCCTCAACACTGTGCTGCCACAGCCTCCTTTGTTTCTTCATCTCAGCACTGATCTCACAGAATTATGTCTATAAAATTGTCAGTCTCCCTCACTAGATTGTGAGCTCAAGGGCCAGGCTCTTCTCTATCTATTTCTGTCTCTAGTACCCAGAATGTTTCAGCCCAGGTGTATGTATTCACTTTATGTTTAATCAACAAATGGATGGATAGGTGGATGGATGAAAAGGAAAGAGAGGACTTGGACATATTCTATGCCTCAAGAGGCAAAATTAGGACCAATGAGTGGAAATTACAGGGAGGCAGATTTCAGCTTGATTGGACTGCACTTAATGAAGGGAATGAGCTTCCACACTGGAGGTACAAAGAGAAAATCTGCACAAACAATTAGCTAAGATTTCAAGTTTCTGATGAAGTGTTGAAGGATGTGACCTTTAAGGTCTCCTCTGTCCCTAAGATACAGTAATTTAATGAAATAGGGAACAATAAAATGTAGTGAGTGATCTAAATCTAGACCACATGCCTAGAAACTGTAGAAAAGAGCAGTGATAGCTCTGATATGAATTGTGGGGCAGGAAAAAGGAGCTTTCAAGGCAGACATCCAGGCTTGAGGTCCAGTCCCAGTTCCACCTCTTCCTGGCTGTATGAACCCTTGACAACTTACTTCTCCTCTTGGAACCTTAGTTTCCTCTCTAATACTTAAAGGAATTTCACAGAATCATTGTATGCCAGGGTGGTCAGGGAATACTTCCTATAGGAAGTGGGAGGAGAAGCTCAGGGAAGAATACCTCCTTTAACTGCACAGAGGTATTTCTAGGTATGATCCAAATCTGAGACAAAATAAGAAGGAAAGGTGACTGGTGCTCCTTACCCTGATGTTTTCTGCAATGACGTCAGGGTCATTACAAATGGACTCGATGAAAAAGACCTATAAAAGAAACAGAAGAAAGATTTCCAGCAAGGAATTATGTTTGGTAGGAGTCAAACATAGCTTGACCCCTTCTCAATGGCTCTGAGTCATCTTTAGAGGTATCTCTGACAACATAATTTTATACAGTGGTGCTTTCAGGATTCTGAGTTTTATGAGGCAGATTGGCCCTGAATTGTAGTGGTTCTCTCTCCTCCTTCCTCATACCCACCCCCACAGTGTCAGCTTGTCAGCAATTATCTTCCATTGCCTAATGTGGCACCTCTTCTTTCCTGTTCTGTTCTGTTTTGCTGCTTCTAACTGTGATCTGGAAAGCCCCACAACTAAATTAAAATGCTGACCCTATGATCGCTGATTTGACATCTCTGCATCCCCTGGTTTGCCTTTCTTTGGTGTTTGTTAAATGAGTAGGCTCTAGGTAAGAGTTGGAGAGTTACTCTACCTTGTAACCATGTTCTTTAGCAAACTGCAGAATCAGTGACCGTCGTTCTCTGGTAGTGTTGGTGGCATCAAAAACCTAGAGGCATACGATGAGATTGGTTTGCTCTGAATCTGGCTCTGATGGAATGCCTACTCTTTGACCATCTCTGTGCTAAGTGGAGGGCTTCCAGAAGGGGATAAAACTTGAACAGGGTTTTGAAGGATTTGGAAATGGCTTATATCAATTTCTCAAGCACTCATTGAGCCCTCACTGCCTGCCCAGAAATGTAGCAGACTCTGTAGACATAATAAAGCAAGAGGAAAATGGTGGGGTTTTATTAGGGTTATTTTACAGGTAAAGTAGCTGAGGCTTAGAGGAAGGGTTTGCCTTAACCAACCTCACAGAGAGAAAAACTGTCACAAACTCTGACAAAGCAGAGCTGGAACTGATTCTCTCAACTCCTAGGTGAAGCTTCCTCTTTCCCTATCACTTTGGAGCTCTTTGAAGCCCTTTTAGAATTTGCAAATCCCAAAGGTCTATGAGATTAAATTGATTAAATGTTTAGCTAAATCTCTAGAACTTAAAAATGTTTGTATTGCAGTCAAATTCTAGTGTAGTCCTGCTGAATTCTTGGGGATGGAGTGGTAGTGTATTCTGGTTAAGAGTGTAGATTCTGGGGACTTCCCTGGTGGTCCAGTGGTAAAGAATCAGCCTTCCAATGCAGGGGATGAAGATTCGATCCCTGGTCAGGGAACTAAGATCCCACATGCCGCGGGGCAACTAAGCCCATGTGTCACAACTACTGAGCTCGCGTGCCTCAACTAGAGAGACTGCGTGTCACAAACTACAGAGCCCACACTCTCTGGAACCCGCGTGCCACAACTACAGAGCCCATGCACCCTGGAGCCTGTGTGCCACAACTAGAGAAGAGAAAACCCGCATGCCACAATGAGAGAGAAGCCTGTGCACCGCAGTGAATAGCTCATGAACCTCAATGAAAGATCCCGCGTACTGCAACAAAAGATCCTGCATGCCTCAACGAAGATCTCATGTGCCGCAACTAAGACCTGACACAGCCAATAAACAAACAAACAAACAAACAAGCAAATAAATATTTTTTTTAAAAGAAAGAAAAAAGGAGTGTAGATTCTGGAGCTATACAACCTGTATTCCAGTTCTGGCCTGCCGCCTTGGTAAAATATTTAATTATTTAATCTCTCTGCACGACATTCTTCTGGGCTATAAAACGGAGTATAATAACAATACCTATCTCATGGGGGAGGGTGGAATTAAATAAATATGTGCACAGTGCTTAGAACAATGTTTAGAACATAGTAAATGCTCAATATATATTAGCTCTTCTCCATCCCAACAGAAACCTAAGAGAAAATGCAAATTTCTTTACCGCAACATGACCTTCCTCACAGCTGAGATAGTTATGGACATCTTTCAGGGCTGCTAGGGCACATTGCCTGAAAAAGATGAAGAAAGGAACAGAAACAGCCATTATACCCAAGATGGGTTCCTCTTTATTTTTCTGCATTATCTTTTGCACTATCTCTCAGATGTCCTACATTAAATTATTCATCTGTTGAATATCTACAAAGGGTGTCCTATATTCTAGGTACTATGACAAGCACAGAGAGGTCACACAGTTGAAAATGGCTCTGTGTAGACATCATAGGTGCAGGTATAAAGTAACATACCCAGGAAAAGTTGACTAATGACAGAGCCATAATATTAAGGGCTCCAAACCTTGAACTAATAGCGCTCAAGCTGAATTGGTTCTTGAACCCAAGAAGAGCCTGAATATATGGTCTGTGAAGGAGAAGGCATTCCTGGCATATGTAACAGGGCAAGCACAGGTAAGAATGTGGAAATGTATTTATGCTTTTGGCAAAAATCTGTTTAGTGATTACTCTTTGCTGAATTCTATTAAGAGGATATGGATCAAAAAATGAGACCCAGGCTCTGTTCTGGAAGTGCTCAGAGTCTTGTAGAGGAGAGACAACTTGAGGTTGAATGGATGAGACTGGAGTGGGCCAAGCTACTGAGACTCTTATTTTAAATTCTAGGCTAAGTTTCCACTCTCTCTTGTCTGAAGTAGGAAACTGTTAAAAGTTCTTAAGCAGGGGATGGATATGACCAGAAATAAGCTTCGGTTAAGATAGTAGAAGGGCTGTCCTAACCACCCTTTGAAAGTCTAGATGGACTCTTTTTTAACCCAAGTTGGTCTGTCCTACTCCCCCATCATTTGAACAAAGGCCTCCCTCAGCCAGGGGGCAGCACAGGTCTTTAAAATATTAGGTACTCACTTCCTGATAAGTAGGGCCTCCATGTTGTCGGGGAGAAAGAATTCGTAGTTCTTGTAGCTCACTGCCTCTCGTCGATACTGGCCTAAATTAAACACTGAAAGCAGGAGCCCTGGTGAAGAGGTTGGGAAGATCCCAGTGGCAAAATAATGTCCTTTCTGGGAGGTAGCTCAGAGGTAAAAGAAGGTATAGTTTGTAGCTATATAATGTGTTTACAAAGCTTCATATTATGGCTACCAGCTCATTTACTCCTTACAACAACCCTGAAAAGTAGGAATCATCATTCCCATTTATAAATGAGGAAATCAAGGGAGTAACTCTCATAGTTAATAAGTGGAGAGCTGGGATTCAAACCCAGGACTGTTTGCTTCCAAATCTGGTGATCTTTCCACTATTCAATTTTATCATAAACTCCAAAACTTTTAATGCCCATAGTATTACTATACATAATTACTGTGTTCTGTACATTACTGCATTGGAAAGATAAAAAAATTGGGACCCAGGGAGTAAAATCAGTCATCAAGGGACAAACATTGAGTCAGCTGGGGACATAACTAGACTGGGCCTCCTGAAACCTAGTCCAATGTTATTACATTTTCTGTATCAAGAGAGAGAATCTAGATTTATTGCCTTCTTTAGGCCACACTTTCTCATTTGTAATGGTGAAAAATCAGAGAGGAAGGAAGGAAAGGGGGAAAGAGGGAATAATAGGCAAAGAGGTAATGTAATATTTTCTTCACTCATCCAATAAATAGTTTCTCATGTCTATTCTGTGAATCAGGACATGAGTTCTGGGGTGTCAGAGATGAACCAGATCTGCATGATGGGACCCCAAGGAGCTCACAATCTAGCATGTAGGAAAGAGAGTAAACAGTAAGCCAGTAAACAGAGAGCTCTCACCCAGTTTGTTAAGTGCTCTGACAGAGCCATGCAAAAGAGCAAGGAGGAAGGAAAGACTAACTAAGCTTGGGGTGATCTAAGATGGTTTCTTGGGAAAAGCAGCATTTGTGCCAGTCTTTATAGGAAGGCAGGCCTTTTATTGGCAGGCATGGGGTGTGGGAGAGGAGAACAAAGACATTCCAGGTAGAGGACGAGTTTGAACAAAGGTATGGCATTGGCAGGAGGCAGAACATGAGTCATCCACTGTGACTGAGGCCTGTGAGGCTGTCAGGGGCTGACTGTGGAGGGCCTTGAATGATAGGCTAAAGAGCTTGGATTTAAACCTGCAGGCCAAGGGAACCCTTGGTGGCTATAGATATGGTCAGCTTTGCATTTGAAACATGGCTCTGAGGGCCTCTGTGCAAGTGGAGCAGGTGGGAAGCAGGTGCATTAGAGCAGAGACCCATCTGCCACCGTCCCATGTGCCCCTATGCTCAGCAGAGACTCCTCAGAGCCTGCAGTCCTACAAGAACTACTCCTTCTTCCCTTCTCTTCTGCCAATGTTCTACTCCTCCCACAGGACACACCCAGCTCAAATACACCCTATCTGGAAGCTTTCACTGCCTTCTAGAAGGTGATTTCCTCTGTGAGGCCCCTCAGTACCCTGCTCTGGGATTCTTCAGTGACATGTTGTATTCTTATGCATCCCAGCCAGATGGAGAAATCTTCAAGGACACGTTGTGAATCTCATCCAGTTTTGCATCTCCAGTGCATACACAGTATGGGTTTTGGCACATGGAAAACCACTGGGGAACTCTTCACCAGTGAATTAGAGAAAGAGAAAGTACATGAAGAGAAAGAAGAAATGGGAGAAGGGGAGGAGAATACTTGGAGAGAGGGAAGGAAGGGGGCAGAGAGATAGGGTGTTGGTATGGTCAAGGGAAATAAGAGGAAGAGCGTGGAGGAGAGTACAGGGCCAATGTGGGTTCTTTCTTCTTCCCATCAGTAGCACCAAGTATCAGACCTGCCACAGTGAGTGTCAGGCTTTGGAATCAACCAGATGTGGGTTCATATTCTGGTTCCATCACTTAGTGACCATGTGCCTTTAGACAAGACACGTCACCTCTTGGGCATTAATTTCATCAACTGTGGAATGATGATAATACTAGTCCTTCCTACATGGGTGTTTTAGAACTTAAGAATAGAGTCTGTCATACAGAGTGAAGTAAGTCAGAAAGAGAAAAACAAATACCGTATGCTAACACATATATATGGAATCTAAAAAACAAACAAAAAAAGGTTCTGAAGAACCTAGGGGCAGGACAGGAATAAAGACGCAGACGTATAGAATGGACTTGAGGACACGGGGAGGGGGAAGGGTAAGCTGGGACGAAGTGAGAGAGTGGCATTGACATATATACACTACCAAATATAAAATAGATAGCTAGTGGGAAGCCGCCGCATAGCACAGGGGGATCAGCTCTGTGCTTTGTGACCACCTAGAGGGGTGGGATAGGGAGGGTGGGAAGGAGATGCAAGAGGGAGGGGATATGGGGATATATGTATACTTATAGCTGATTCACTTTGTTTTACAGCAGAAACTAACACAGCATTGTAAAGCAATTATACTCCAATAAAGTTAAAAAAAAATAGATGTGAGTTCTTTGAGGGCAGGGATCCAACATCCAACAAGGGCCTTGGCACAACTGTGTGCTCAACAAATAATTACTGACTGAGTGAGTAAGTGATTGCCCAAGAAGAACTGTTTTCCACACTGCGGAGCAGTGCTCCATTCCACAAGAGAGAGAGGTTAAGCACCTGTGTACCAGTGTACCAGTAAAGGAGGAACACAGTCCCAGTAAAAATTTTCAGCTAAGTTGATATACGTTAAAAGCATCAATATAGTCATTGGGGGATAAATAAGAACTTTTGGTAGACTTTCTTACATTTACTGATTTTATTCTGAATTACATATGATGCAGGGGGCACCCTAACTTTTAGAGTTTAGAGACTCTAAATGTCTTAATTTGGTCCTACTTAAGCAATAGAAATTAATATGATTTAGTCCCCTACCCCAGAGCAGCTCCTGGGGAGAGAGACCCAGACACACAACACACTACAACAACACACTACGTAACTAAGGTTGGCATAGAGGGGTCTGTAGGAAGCATTGGTGTGGGAGCCCAGAGAAACACAGTCCTCCTACGGGGAACAGAGGAATCAAATAGGAATGGGGATACAGGGTGGGGGATAGAGAAATCAAATGGAGAATAGAAAAGAATGATTGCTGAATAAGAGGTAGTAAGCAGAAAAGAGATCACATTGGGGAGAAAGGAAAGCTGGACGTAGGGAGTGAGGGAGGAGGCTGACAGGCAGGGAAGGAGACCCCTCTGGAGGCGGAAAGAGGCAGGATCACTTCCGGCTAGGGAGGGGGAGCAGATAGGCTCAGACCTAAGGAGAGGCTTGGAGAGAGCGGACGCCTTCTGGACAGGAGAGGTGAGCTAAAGTGCCCTGCTTTACTGAAGACCTTGTGGGGGACTCCAGGCTGGGGCTTTGACGTGCTTGACTCCACACACCCCTCAAGTTTAAAGAAAACCTTAACGTTGTGAAGAAATGGTAATGCTAATAAGAATCGTATTATTGGTGTAGAAGTAATAATAAAGGTAATAAAAGTAGTATGTTACTCATAGGGTTTTTTTGAAGTCTTACAAAAATAGAGCTCCTTGAAAACAGATATTTAATCTTTCTAGTTTTCTTATGCTTAGCACCTATCACCGTATTGGGCACAGATTACGTACTTAAGAAATTGTAAAAATTTATGAGGTTAGTGGTGGTGGTGGTGGTGGTGGTGGTGGTGATGGTGGTGCTAGTAGTAGTAATAGTAAAGCAGCAGCAGCAGCAGTAATAGTATTAGTCCTAATACTGGTAATAATGGTTTGAGACATTCCTGTACTCGTGGTTTTGCCCTTTTGAGGTCAGCTACCTTACTGTATTTTCCATCATTGGCCTATAGAGGGCTGTAGAACAAAGGGTTTCAGGGACATACCTTTAGTTGGTGTTCCTATCCAGTTGAGATATCGTGTGAGCTTCGTGGAGATGTAGGTCTTTCCTCGAGCTGGTAAACCCACCATTATCACCATCGTGGGGGAATTTGTAAACTGGGGTATGGATGCTGGAAGACAAACAGAGCCTCAAATCTTATCCCCAGGTTCACATGATATTCTGGTATCAACTCAGAGATGTAGAATTGGAATGAACATCTCGCCCACCATTATAACAAGGAAAAAAAAACTGGAAAATTGCAAATTGTCCTCTCTTGAATTCATGAGCAAACTGAGATTGCAGTGCAAAAAGCTAACCCAAAATCTGTAGACACAGGCACCTACAGGGAGCAACAGGGCCCAGGTACTTGCTTATCTTTTGCAGACACTACTGAATAATATGTAAAGTCATAAGAAGATACAGCTAAAATTTGTTAATGAATTGCTAAAAGTTGGTTGTGTGTTAGTGTGAGATTGTGAAACCCCTGTGGGCTGCAGACATAGGTGGTTTTGAATCCTCTTGCAGACTTTCCCCCTAGGAACTCCACCAGGTGCTGGCAGGGAAGAATGAGAAGAACCCGCAGAAAGATATCCTATAGCTCTGGTTTGGGGAGGGAAACAGAACAGCATCCATTGCTGAAATTGTGCCCAAAGCATTCTGCCTTCATACACTGCCGAACAAAGGCCTTAACCTTCACAGGGAAAGGCAATAAAACTGTAGTCTGAGCGCACTGGTGGAAATTCACTGCAGCTAGCAGAGAGGAATACCCAACGCCACTAAAACTCTGCCCAGACCAATCTACTCTATCTCCCCTAGGGAAAACAAGCCTTGCTCTGCAGAAGGAATGGCAATAGGAACTGAGGGCACAGGTGGAAACTCATCACAGGTGAAGGAGAAAATTTGAAAAAATGCTCTAACCCAGGAGGGATAGGAATATGTGCTAGGCCCACAGTTATATTTAGAGGAGGGGCAGGAACATTTGGGAAAGTCACACCTCTATGACTCAGGATAAGCCTGCCTAAGACTGAGCCTTAATCAAAATAACATAGTATGTCCCTAGTCCCCTATTCTCCACTACAAGGCTAAAATAAATCAAGTAAAATAATAGCAGACTTTATTTTTAAAGAATGCAAGAGGCAAGTTGCCTCCAGAGGGCAGCACAAAGGGAAGAATCAAGGAAAGAAAAAAACATAGTCTGAAGAGACAAAAAAATCATCAGGACAAGACTCAGTTATGACACGTGTTGGAATTTCCGACAGGCAATTTAAAATAGCTGTGATTAATATGTTAAATACTTTTCTATATTGGAAAAGTTAGACAACATGCAAGATCAGATAAGATAGCAGCAGGGGATAAAATGTATAAGAAAGAATCATATGTAAATACAAGAGAAAACACACATTAACAGATCTGAAGAATGCCTTCAGTGTGCTTATCAGTGAACTAGACACAGCTGAGGAATAAGTGAAATTGAAGCTAGAACAATAGAAATTACATAAACTGAAATGCAGAGAAAAAATAAAGGGTAAAAAAAGAAAACAGAACAAAACATCCAAGAGCTTTGGGACACTATCAAGTTAGAATACTAGAAGGAGAAGAGAGAGAGAATGGAGAAAAAAATATTTGAAGAAATAATTGCTGAAAATTTTCAAAATTAGCAATTGATATAAATCCCAGATCCAAGTATCTTAGAGAACACAAAGCAGGGTAAATAAAAGTTTTAAAAGAGCCACACCACATCCAGACATATCAAATTCAAACTGCAGAAAATCAGGCAAAATAAAATATTGAAGGCAGTCAGGGAAAAAGGGTGGAGGGAACACCTTACTTACAGAGGAACAAGAAGAATTACATGAGACTTCGTATCAGAGTCAATAAGCCAAAAATAGTGGAATGAAACCTTTAAAATATTGAAAGTAAAAACCCTGCCAATCCAATTCTAAATTCAGCAAAAATGTCCTTCAAAAATAAAGACAAAATAGAGACTTTTTTTCAAACAAAAATGGGAAATTCATCATCAGCAGACATGTCTTATAAGAAATATTAAAGGACATTATTTAGGCAGAAGGGATATGATATAGGTCAGAAATTGGATCTACATAATTAAAGTAAGAGCATTGGAAAAGGAATACGTGAAGGCAAAATATATCTTTTTATTTTCCATATTTTTAATTGTTCTAAAAATAACTGACTGATGTGGAGGAAAGGGAACCCTTGTGTGCTGTTGGTGGGATTGTAAACTGGTTCAGCCACTATGGAAACAGTGAGGGTTTCCTCAAAAACTTAAAACTAGAACTACCATATGATCCAGCAATTCCACTTTTTGGTATTTATCTGAAGAAAACAAAAAACACTAATCACAAAAGATATATGTACCCCCCTGTTCATTGCAGCATTATTTAAAATAGCCAAGATATGGAAGCAGTCTAAGTGTCCATCAATAGATGAATGGATAAAGAAGGTCTGTCATATATATATATATATATATATATATATATATATATATATATACACATACATATATATATATAATTTATATTATATGTATACACACACAATGGAATATTATTCAGCCATAAAAAATGAAATCTTGACCTTTGCGACCACATGGATGGATCTACAAGGTATTATGTGAAGTGAAATAAGTCAGACAGAGAAAGACAAATACCATATGATCTCACTTATATGCAAAATCCAAAAAATAAAAAAAGCAAACAAAACAAAATGAAAACAGACCCATAGATGCAGAGAACAAATGGATGGTTGTCAGAGGGGAGGTGGGGGGTGAATAGGTAAAGAGGATTGAGAGGTACAAACCTCCAGTTATAAAATAAATAAGCCACAGGGATGTAATATGCAGCATAAGGAATATGGTTGATAATATTGTAATAATCATAATTTTGTATGGGGACAGATGGTTACTAGACTTATCATGGTGATCATTTCATAATATATGCAAATGTTAAGTCATTATGTAGTAAACCTGAAACATAATATTGTATGTCAACTATATTTCCAATTAAAACAACCTGACTGTTTAAAGCAATAATAGTAACAGTGTATTGGGTATTTATAGCAAATGTAAAAATTAAATGATTACAATAGTGACACAAGGGAAGGGAGTAAGATTGGGAATATTCTATCGTAAGGTACTTGGACTACATGCAAAACAATATAGTGTTATTTGAAGATGAACCCAACTATTTTAAACTGTACATTGTAAACCCTAAGGAACCACTAATTTTTTTTTAAAAAAGATATATAAATGATAAGTAAATAGAGGAGATAAAATGGGATCATAAAAATACTCAAATAAAATAAGAAAAGTCGAAAGAGAGAGAGAGAGAACAAACAAAGAACAAATGAAATGAATAGAAAAACAGCAAGATGGTAGATTTTAATCCAACTGTATTAATAATCACTTTGGAAAAGTTTTACTGAGCTCTGACCGCCACAGCAACAGTCAGCTCTACCCACCACCAGAGCCTCCCATCAAGCCTCTTAGATAGCCTCAACCACCAGAGGGCAGACAGCAGAAGCAAGAAAAACTACAATCCTGCAGCCTGTGGACCAAAAACCACAGTTACAGAAAGATAGACAAGATGAAAAGGCAGAGGGCTATGTACCAGATGAAGGAACACGAGAAAACCCAGGAAAAACAACTAAATGAAGTGGAGATAGGCAACCTTCCAGAAAAAGAATTCAGAATAATGATAGTCAAGATGATCCAGGACCTCGGAATAAGAATGGAGGCAAAGATTGAGAAGACGCAAGAAATGATTAACAAAGACCTAGAAGAATTAAAGAACAAACAAACAGAGATGAACAATACAATAACTGAAATGAAAACTACACTAGAAGGAATCAATAGCAGAATAACTGAGGCAGAAGAACGGATAAGTGACCTGGAAGGCAGAATGGTGGAATTCACTGCTGCGGAACAGAATAAAGAAAAAAGAATGAAAAGAAATGAAGACAGCCTAAGAGACCTCTGGGACAACATTAAACGCAACAACATTCGCATTATAGGGGTCCCAGAAGGAGAAGAGAGAGAGAAAGGACCAGAGAAAATATTTGAAGAGATTATAGTCGAAAACTTCCCTAACATGGGAAAGGAAATAGCCACCCAAGTCCAGGAAGCGCAGAGAGTCCCATACAGGATCAGCCCAAGGAGAAACACACCGAGACACATAGTAATCAAAGTGGCAAAAATTAAAGACAAAGAAAAATTATTGAAAGCAGCAAGGGAAAAACGACAAATAACATACAAGGGAACTCCCATGAGGTTAACAGCTGATTTCTCAGCAGAAACTCTACAAGCCAGAAGGGAGTGGCATGATATAATTCAAGTGATGAAAGGGAAGAACCTACAACCAAGATTACTCTACCCGGCAAGGATCTCATTTAGATTTGATGGAGAAATCAAAAGCTTTACAGACAAGCAAAAGCTACGAGAATTCAGCACCACCAAACCAGCTCTACAACAAATGCTAAAGGAACTTCTCTAAGTGGGAAACACAAGAGAAGAAAAGGACCTACAAAAACAAACCCAAAACAATTAAGAAAATGGTCACAGGAACATACATATCGATAATTACCTTAAACGTGAATGGATTAAATGCCCCAACCAAAAGACATAGACTGGCTGAATGGATACAAAAACAAGACCCATATATATGCTGTCTACAAGAGACCCACTTTAGACCTAGGGACACATACAGACTGAAAGTGAGGGGATGGAAAAAGATATTCCATGCAAATGGAAATCAAAAGGAAGCTGGAGTAGCTATACTCATATCAGATAAAATAGACTTTAAAATAAAGAATGTTACAAGAGACAAGGAAGGACACTGCATAATGATCAAGGGATCAATCCAAGAAGAAGATATAACGATTATAAATATATATGCACCCAACATAGGAGCACCTCGATACATAAGGCAACTGCTAACAGCTATAAAAGAGGAAATCGACAGTAACACAATAATAGTGGGGGACTTTAACACCTCACTTACACCATTGGACAGATCATCCAAAATGAAAATGAATAAGGAAACAGAAGCTTTAAATGACACAATAGACCAGTTAGATTTAATTGATATATATAGGACATTCCATCCAAAAACAGCAGATTACACGTTCTTCTCAAGTGCGCACGGAACATTCTCCAGGATAGATCACATCTTGGGTCACAAATCAAGCCTCAGTAAATTTAAGAAAATTGAAATCATATCAAGCATCTTTTCGGACCACAACGCTATGAGATTAGAAATGAATTACAGGGAAAAAAACGTAAAACAGACAAACACATGGAGGCTAAACAATACGTTACTAAATAACCAAGAGATCACTGAAGAAATCAAAGAGGAAATCAAAAAATACCTAGAGACAAATGACAATGAAAACACGACGACCCAAAACCTATGGGATGCAGCAAAAGCAGTTCTAAGAGGGAAGTTTATAGCTATACAAGCCTATCTCAAGAAACAAGAAAAATCTCAAGTAAACAATCTAACCTTACACCTAAAGAAACTAGAGAAAGAAGAACAAACAAAACCCAAAGTTAGCAGAAGGAAAGAAATCATAAAGATCAGAGCAGAAATAAATGAAATAGAGACAAAGAAAACAATAAAAAAAAATAATCACTTTGAATGTGAATTTTCTAAACACACCAGTTAAAAGACAGAGATTGTCAGAGTGGACAAAAAAGCAAGAATCAACTAGAAGCCATCTACAAAACACATGCAGCTGGGTCCAGTTCTGGGACCTTCTTTTATCTCTCACTAACTAACTCGAATATAAAACCTTGATAGAATTCATGGACACCTATTTGAAAACTGAAAAGTAAATATAGGCAGATGGATTGGGAAAAAATCAGAGTTTGAAATACTACCTAAACAGTTATGAGTTCAACATTATTTTTTTCCCTCCAGCATCCTAAGCCTGAATTGGACATGATATGAAACCCAGAGGTGAGCATTGTTTAACAGACAGAGTGCAATACAGGAGAAGCCTTGATGTTATGGCCTAAGGAGTGGAAAAGAGAACTCCTAAATGTGAGAATGTGAGAATGTGAGAAATTCCTCAGCTTTTTATTTACTCTACTTCTGTTTTGGTCCCACAGTGCGAGTAGTGACAGCAAAAGTAGTCCAGAAGCAAGAGTGGTCCATAAAGGGAACTTCCAGGAATCAAAAATCTCAGGGATAAGGTCCTTTCTCTAGGTGGAGCCATGTCATCAAGGGGACAAAACTAAACTTCATACTAATTTTTCCTCTCTCTCTCCTGCAACTTGTTTCTGGAAGTGATACTAACAAGAAAGTAGGTGGTTTCTGAACAGAGGACAGAAAATGGGAGCCTAGAGAAATGGAAAGTACTGAAAAACTATGGGAGAGGGAGCAGTTTAGAAAAGAAATTGCAAAAAGTGGTTTTGAACCGCTGGGTTCACGTTTGATCTGTGAGTGCTTTGATGTGACCCTAATTAGCCTACCAAAGATTTGGAAAGTGAATCATCCCAAGTCCCACACTGACCACTAGGTGGTGCACACACCGTACTGGTCTAAATAGTACTATGAAAGTTTCAAAAACTTAACTGATGTTGGAACCCCAATACACAGAAGGGTAAAACAAAAATATCAACCTCCATAGGATAAAAACAATACTCTTGTTCTCAAATGATATTAACAATGTCCACAATACAAACTAAAATCAATCAAGATACAAATAACTATGAAATCTCAACTCACATGAAAAAAGACCATCAAAAGACATGAATGATGAGATGACACAGATGATGGAATTGTCTAAAATTATCTATTATAAAAATTTTTGAATGAGAGAGCAGATCAAGATGGCAGAGCAGTAGAATATGAATCTCACCTCCTCCCACAAATACATCAAAAATACACCTTCATGTGGAATGATTCTCACAGAATATCTACCGAACGCTGGCAGACTCAGACCTCAGACTCCTGAAAGGGCAAGAAAATCTCCATGTAACAGGGTAGGACAAAAGAAAAAAAGAAAAAAAGAAAGAGGGAAAGAAATTGGGGCAGGACCTGCACACCTGGGAGGGAGCTGTGAAAGAGGAAAAGGTCCCACACCCTGGAAAGTCCCCTCACCTGCAGGGAGATCAGCCAGGACAGGGGGAGAGCTTCAGAGCCTTGGAGGAGAGTGCAGCAGCTAGTTTGCAGCAGCCAGAACAGAGAGAAACCTGCACAGATGGTATCGCAGCTACCTTGTCACATTATTCCAGGGTGCAGAGACAACAGAGGGAACACTGCCCATTGGGAACCCAAACAGGTATGAGCCAGGCAGAATTGGATGGTTCAACTGCAGGTATTCATTGACCTGCATTCACTAGTGCCTTCAACTACCCTCTAGGATATTTTCCATGATACCTTTCCTTTTCATGAAATGGGCCAGAAAAGGTATGCTGTGGAGAACCAAGAGAAGTGGTGAAGAGCAAGGGGTGTCACTGAACCTGGTAATGAGAACTCAGTGAACTGCTGGTCTGTTCCTGTCCCTCCAGAAAGCTGTACCTTAGAATTGCGTGAAACCACCTGTTCATACTTCAGGGTTCCTCCATAAAAGAAGATTGGTTATGGGGGTTGGAGACAAGATGGTGGAGTAGAAGGACTTGAGCTCACCACCTCTCACAGAAACACCAAAATCACCACTAACTGCTGAACAACCATTAAAAAAAAAAGATAGGAACCTACCAAAAAAGATATTCTACATCCAAAGACAAAGAAGAAGCCACAAAAAGATGGTAGGAGAGGCACATTCGCAATTCAGTCAAATCCCATATGCACCAGGTGGGTGACCCACAAACTGGAAAATAATTATATTGCAGAGGTTCTCCCACAGGAGTGAGAGTTCTGAGCCTTGCATAAAGCTTACAAGTCTGGGGGTCTGGCATTAGGAGGAGGAGCCCCCAGAACATTTGGCTGTGAAGGCCAGTGGGGCTTGATCACAAGAACTCCACAGGACTGGTGGAAACAGAAACTCTACTCTTAGAGGGTGCACACAAGTTCTCATGTGCCCCAGGACCCAGGGAAAAGCAGTGACTTCAGAGGGGAGCCTGGTTCAGACCTACATGCTGGTCTTTGAAGGTCTCCTGGGGAGTCAGGGGGTGGCTGAGGCTCACTGTGGGAACAAGGACAGTGGAGGCAAAGACTCTGGGGAGTATTCATTGGCATGAGCTCTCCTGGAAGCTGCCATTTTCGCAGCAAGACCTGGCTCTACCCAACATCCTGTAGGCTACAGAGCTGGGAGGCCTCAGGCCAAACAACCAACAGGGCAGTAACACAGCTCCACCCATCAGCAGACAGGCCGCCTAAAGTCTTCCTGAGCCCACAGCCACCTCTAAACACACCATTTGCCACAGCCCTGCCCACCTGAGGGACAAGATCCAGCTCCAACCAACAGTGGTCAGGCACTAGTCCCTCCCACCAGGAAGCCTGCACAAGCCTCTAGACCAGCCTCACCCAGCAGGAGGCAGACACCAGAAGCAAAAGAAGTGACAATCCTGCAGCCTGCAGAACAGAGATCACAAACACAGAAAGTTAGACAAAATGAGATAGCAGAGGAATATGTTCCTGACGAAAGAACAAGATAAAACCCCAGAAGAACAACTAAGTGAAGTGGAGATAGGCAAAATACCCAAACAAGAATTCAGAGTAATAATAGTAAAGATAATCCAAGATGTTGGAAAAAGAATGGAGGCACAGGCTGAGAAGTAGAAGAAATGTTTAACAGAGAGCTAGAAGATATAAAGAACAAACAGAGTTGAACAATACAATAACTGAAATAAAAAATACACTAGAAGGAATCAATAGCAGAATAAATGAGGCAGAAGAACAGATAAGTGAGCTGGAAGACAGAATGGTGGAAATCATTGCTGTGGAACAGAATAAAGAAAAAAGCATGAAAAGAAATGAGGACAGTCACAGAAACCTCTGGGATAACATTAAATGCACAACATTCACATTATAAGAGTCCCAGAAGGAGAAGAGAGAGAAAGGCCTGGGAAAATATTGGAAGAGATAATAGCTGAAAACTTCCCTAACATGGGAAAGGAAGCAGTCACCGAAGTCCAGGAAGCACAGAGTCCCATACAGGATAAACCCAAGGAAGAACACACCAAGACACATATTAATCAAACTGACAAAAATTAAAGACAATGAAAAAACATTAAAAGCAACAAATAGGGAGATTAACCAAGATGGCGGAGTAGAAGGACGTGCTCTCACTCCCTCTTGCGAGAGCACCAGAATCACAACTGGCTGCTGGACAATCATTGACAGGAAGACCCTGGACTTCACCAAGGAGGACACCCCACGTCCAAGGACAGAGGAGAAGCCACAGTGAGACGGTAGGAGGGGCGCAATCAGAGTAAAATCAAATCCCATAACTGCTGGGTGGGTGACTCACAGACTGGCGAACACTTATACCACAGAAGTCCACCCACTGGAGTGAAGGTTCTGAGCCCCACCTCAGGCTTCCCAACCTGGGGGTCCGGCAAAGGGAGGAGGAATTCCTAGAGAATCAGACTTTGAAGTCTAGTGGGAATTGATTGCAGGACTGTGACAGGACTGGGGGAAACAGAGACCCCACTCTTGGAGGGCACACACAAAGTAATGTGTGCATCGGGACCCAGGGGAAGGAGCAGTGACCCTGGGGGAGACTGAACCAGACGTACCTGCTGGTGTTGGGGGGTCTCCTGCAGAGGCGAGTGGTGGCTCTGTTTCACCGTGGGGATAAGGACACTGGCAGCAGAGGTCCTGGGAAGTTCTCCTTGGCGTGAGCCCTCCCAGAGTCTGCCATTAACCCCACCAAAGAGCACGGGTAGGCTCCAGTGTTGGGTTGCCTCAGGCAAAACAACCAACAGGGAGGGAACCCAGCCCCACCCATCAACAGTCAAGTGGATTAAGGTTTTACTGGGCTCTGATCGCCACAGCAACAGGGAGGGAACCCAGCCCCACCCATCAACAGTCAAGTGGATTAAGGTTTTACTGAGCTCTGACCGCCACAGCAACAGTCAGCTCTACCCACCACCAGAGCCTCCCATCAAGCCTCTTAGATAGCCTCAACCACCAGAGGGCAGACAACAGAAGCAAGAAAAACTACAATCCTGCAGCCTGTGGACCAAAAACCACAGTTACAGAAAGACAGAGAAGATGAAAAGGCAGAGGGCTATGTACCAGATGAAGGAACAAGAAAAAACCCCAGAAAAACAACTAAATGAAGTGGAGATAGGCAACCTTCCAGAAAAAGAATTCAGAATAATGATAGTGAAGATGATCCAGGACCTCGGAATAAGAATGGAGGCAAAGATTGAGAAGATGCAAGAAATGATTAACAAAGACCTAGAAGAATTAAAGAACAAACAAACAGAGATGACCAATACAATAACTGAAATGAAAACTACACTAGAAGGAATCAATAGCAGAATAACTGAGGCAGAAGAACGGATAAGTGACCTGGAAGACAGAATGGTGGAATTCACTGCTGCGGAACAGACTAAAGAAAAAAGAATAAAAAGAAATGAAGACAGCCTAAGAGACCTCTGGGACAACATTAAACGCAACAACATTCGCATTATAGGGGTCCCAGAAGGAGAAGAGAGAGAGAAAGGACCAGAGAAAATATTTGAAGAGATTATAATCGAAAACTTCCCTAACATGGGAAAGGAAATAGCCACCCAAGTCCAGGAAGCGCAGAGAGTCCCATACAGAATAAACCCAAGGAGAAACACGCCGAGACACATAGTAATCAAAGTGGCAAAAATTAAAGACAAAGAAAAATTATTGAAAGCAGCAAGGGAAAAACGACAAATAACATACAAGGGAACCCCCATAAGGTTAACAGCTGATTTCTCAGCAGAAACTCTGCAAGCCAGAAGGGAGTGGCATGAAATACTTAAAGTGATGAAAGGGAAGAACCTACAACCAAGATTACTCTACCCAGCAAGGATCTCATTTAGATTTGATGGAGAAATCAAAAGCTTTACAGACAAGCAAAAGCTAAGAGAATTCAGCACCACCAAACCAGCTCTACAACAAATGCTAAAGGAACTTCTCTAAGTGGGAAACACAAGAGAAGAAAAGGACCTACAAAAACAAACCCAAAACAATTAAGAAAATGGTCATAGGAACATACATATCGATAATTACCTTAAACGTGAATGGATTAAATGCCCCAACCAAAAGACATAGACTGGCTGAATGGATACAAAAACAAGACCCATATATATGCTGTCTACAAGAGACCCACTTCAGACCTAGGGACACATACAGACTGAAAGTGAGGGGATGGAAAAAGATATTCCATGCAAATGGAAATCAAAAGAAAGCTGGAGTAGCTATACTCATATCAGATAAAATAGACTTTAAAATAAAGAATGTTACAAGAGACAAGGAAGGACACTACATAATGATCCAGGGATCAATCCAAGAAGAAGATATAACAATTATAAATATATATGCTCCCAACATAGGAGCACCTCAATACATAAGGCAACTGCTAACAGCTATAAAAGAGGAAATCGACAGTAACACAATAATAGTGGGGGACTTTAACACCTCACTTACACCAATGGACAGATCATCCAAAATGAAAATAAATAAGGAAACAGAAGCTTTAAATGACACAATAGACCAGATAGATTTAATTGATATATATAGGACATTCCATCCAAAAACGGCAGATTACACGTTCTTCTCAAGTGCACACGGAACATTCTCCAGGATAGATCACATCTTGGGTCACAAATCAAGCCTCAGTAAATTTAAGAAAATTGAAATCATATCAAGCATCTTTTCTGACCACAACGCTATGAGATTAGAAATGAATTACAGGGAAAAAAACGTAAAAAAGACAAACACATGGAGGCTAAACAATATGTTACTAAATAACCAAGAGATCACTGAAGAAATCAAACAGGAAATAAAAAAATACCTAGAGACAAATGACAATGAAAACACGACGACCCAAAACCTATGGGATGCAGCAAAAGCGGTTCTAAGAGGGAAGTTTATAGCTATACAAGCCTACCTAAAGAAACAAGAAAAATCTCAAGTAAACAATCTAACTTTACACCTAAAGAAACTAGAGAAAGAAGAACAAACAAAACCCAAAGTTAGCAGAAGGAAAGAAATCATAAAGATCAGAGCAGAAATAAATGAAATAGAAACAAAGAAAACAATAGCAAAGATCAATAAAACTAAAAGTTGGTTCTTTGAGAAGATAAACAAAATTGATAAGCCATTAGCCAGACTCATCAAGAAAAAGAGGGAGAGGACTCAAATCAATAAAATCAGAAATGAAAAAGGAGAAGTTACAACAGACACCGCAGAAATACAAAACATCCTAAGAGACTACTACAAGCAACTTTATGCCAATAAAATGGACAACCTGGAAGAAATGGACAAATTCTTAGAAAGGTATAACCTTCCAAGACTGAACCAGGAAGAAACAGAAAATATCAACAGACCAATCACAAGTAATGAAATTGAAACTGTGATTAAAAATCTTCCAACAAACAAAAGTCCAGGACCAGATGGCTTCACAGGTGAATTCTATCAAACATTTAGAGAAGAGCTAACACCCATCCTTCTCAAACTCTTCCAAAAAATTGCAGAGGAAGGAACTCTCCCAAACTCATTCTATGAGGCCACCATCACCCTGATACCAAAACCAGACAAAGACACTACAAAAAAAGAAAATTACAGACCAATATCACTGATGAATATAGATGCAAAAATCCTCAACAAAATACTAGCAAACAGAATCCAACAACACATTAAAAGGATCATACACCACGATCAAGTGGGATTTATCCCAGGGATGCAAGGATTCTTCAATATACGCAAATCAATCAATGTGATACACCATATTAACAAATTGAAGAATAAAAACCATATGATCATCTCAATAGATGCAGAAAAAGCTTTTGACAAAATTCAACACCCATTTATGATAAAAACTCTCCAGAAAGTGGGCATAGAGGGAACCTACCTCAACATAATAAAGGCCATATATGACAAACCCACAGCAAACATCATTCTCAATGGTGAAAAACTGAAAGCATTTCCTCTAAGATCAGGAACGAGACAAGGATGTCCACTCTCACCACTATTATTCAACATAGTTCTGGAAGTCCTAGCCACGGCAATCAGAGAAGACAAAGAAATAAAAGGAATACAAATTGGAAAAGAAGAAGTAAAACTGTCACTGTTTGCGGATGACATGATACTATACATAGAGAATCCTAAAACTGCCACCAGAAAACTGCTAGAGCTAATTAATGAATATGGTAAAGTTGCAGGTTACAAAATTAATGCACAGAAATCTCTTGCATTCCTATACACTAATGATGAAAAATCTGAAAGAGAAATTATGGAAACACTCCCATTTACCATTGCAACAAAAAGAATAAAATACCTAGGAATAAACCTACCTAGGGATACAAAAGACCTGTATGCAGAAAACTATAAGACACTGATGAAAGAAATTAAAGATGATACCAACAGATGGAGAGCTATACCATGTTCTTGGATTGGAAGAATCAACATTGTGAAAATGAGTATACTACCCAAAGCAATCTACAGATTCAATGCAATCCCTATCAAATTACCAATGGCATTTTTTACGGAGCTAGAACAAATCATCTTAAAATTTGTATGGAGACACAAAAGACCCCGAATAGCCAAAGCAGTCTTGAGGCAAAAAAATGGAGCTGGAGGAATCAGACTCCCTGACTTCAGACTATACTACAAAGCTACAGTAATCAAGACAATATGGTACTGGCACAAAAACAGAAACATAGATCAATGGAACAAGATAGAAAGCCCAGAGATTAACCCACGCACCTATGGTCAACTAATCTATGACAAAGGAGGCAAAGATATACAATGGAGAAAAGACAGTCTCTTCAATAAGTGGTGCTGGGAAAACTGGACAGCCACATGTAAAAGAATGAAATTAGAATACTCCCTAACACCATACACAAAAATAAACTCAAAATGGATTAGAGACCTAAATATAAGACTGGACACTATAAAACTCTTAGAGGAAAACATAGGAAGAACACTCTTTGACATAAATCACAGCAAGATCTTTTTCGATCCACCTCCTAGAGTAATGGAAATAAAAACAAAAATAAACAAGTGGGACCTAATGAAACTTCAAAGCTTTTGCACAGCAAAGGAAACCATAAACAAGACGAAAAGACAACCCTCAGAATGGGAGAAAATATTTGCAAATGAATCAACGGACAAAGGATTAATCTCCAAAATATATAAACAGCTCATTCAGCTCAATATCAAAGAAACAAACACCCCAATCCAAAAATGGGCAGAAGACCTAAATAGACATTTCTCCAAAGAAGACATACAGACGGCCACGAAGCACATGAAAAGATGCTCAACATCACTAATTATTAGAGAAATGCAAATCAAAACTACAATGAGGTATCACCTCACTCCTGTTAGAATGGGCATCATCAGAAAATCTACAAACAACAAATGCTGGAGAGGGTGTGGAGAAAAGGGAACCCTCTTGCACTGTTGGTGGGAATGTAAATTGATACAGCCACTATGGAGAACAATATGGAGGTTCCTTAAAAAACTAAAAATAGAATTACCATATGACCCAGCAATCCCACTACTGGGCATATACCCAGAGAAAACCGTAATTCAAAAAGACACGTGCACCCGAATGTTCATTGCAGCACTATTTACAATAGCCAGGTCATGGAAGCAACCTAAATGCCCATCAACAGACGAATGGATAAAGAAGTTGTGGTACATATATACGATGGAATATTATTCAGCCATAAAAAGGAACGAAATTGAGTCATTTGTTGAGAAGTGGATGGATCTAGAGACTGTCATACAGAGTGAAGTAAGTCAGAAAGAGAAAAACAGATATCGTATGTTAATGCATGTATGTGGAACGTAGAAAAATGGTACAGATGAGCCAGTTTGCAGGGCAGAAGTTGAGACACAGATGTAGAGAATGGACATATGGACACCAAGGGGGGAAAACTGCGATGAGGTGGGGATGGTGATGTGCTGAATTGGGCGATTGGGATTGACATGTATACACTGATGTGTATAAAACTGATGCCTAATAAGAACCTGCAGTATAAAAAAACAAACAAAACAACTAATACTAAACTTTCATTGGGTTATTTGTATGGAAATATGTTAATATAAATGTTTCAGACATTACATGAAATTTCTAAAAATCTTATATTTGTATTTGTATGGAAATATGTATGGAAATATGTTAATATAAATGTTTCAGACAGTACATGAAATTTCTAAAAATCTTATATTTGTATTTGTATGGAAATATGTATGGAAATATGTTAATATAAATGTTTCAGACATTACATGAAATTTCTAAAAATCTTATATTTGTATTTGTATGGAAATATGTATGGAAATATGTTAATATAAATGTTTCAGACATTACATGAAATTTCTAAAAATCTTATATTTGTATTTGTATGGAAATATGTATGGAAATATGTTAATATAAATGTTTCAGACATTACATGAAATTTCTAAAAATCTTATATTTGTATTTGTATGGAAATATGTATGGAAATATGTTAATATAAATGTTTCAGACATTACAGGAAACGTCTAAAAATCTTATATGTTCTGGTATAATGTTATAAGTAATAATCCTAGTTATTACTTTAAAATGTATATCTCAGAAATAACTAATTTTCTTGTCAACTGCATTATTATGAACTTTCATCAAATCTTTAACCATGGTCATTTTTAAGTCTTTTGTCATTTACAGACAGTTCTGGGTGTACTCTGATGATTTTGCAAATATGTTCCTATAAAAGAGTTTCATCTTCAAGAAATTCATGGAAAAGACTCTGACAAGTACAGGTTTCTGGTAACTGACTGTACTGCTGAACTGAATGAATAAGCATTTTCAGAACTCTAATGAAAAACTGATGAACTCATAAAAGTGCTAACAAAAGATCAAGATGAAAAAAAAGAAATTAATTACATGGGACTGAGTGAACTGATGAGGATGAGTATAATTTTTGTGACTTTCTGTCTGAATTAAAAAAAAAAAAAATCCCACAAGGACTCAGAGGAAAAGAATATACAAATCAATTTTCACTGCAAAGTAAAGGAGCTGTTACAGTGGAGGATTACTGGACTGAATGTCAATGTTATGACATAGTATAAGTGTGTTTCATGTTTGGTAATTGCAATCATTGTTGCTTTTGTTGTGGTCATCCATGTACAATGCTTGGTGTCAGTCTATCTATCTCTTGTAAAAATAAAATACAGTGTGTGCGTGTGGAAAAAAAAAAAAAAAAAAAAAAAAAAAAAAAAAAAAAAAAAAGCAACAAATAGGGGCTTCCCTGGTGGCGCAGTGGTTGAGAATCTGCCTGCCAATGCAGGGGACACGGGTTCGAGCCCTGGTCTGGGAAGATCCCACATGCCATGGAGCAACTAGGCCCGTGAGCCACAATTACTGAGCCTGCGTGTCTGGAGCCTGTGCTCCGCAACAAGAGAGGCCGCGACAGTGAGAGGCCCGCGCACCGCGATGAAGAGTGGCCCCCACTCGCTGCAACTAGAGAAAGCCCTCGCACAGAAACGAAGACCCAACACAGCCAAAAATAAATTAATTAATTAATTAATAATAATTAAAAATAAATAAATAAATAAAAGTTAATTGCAATTGCCTAAAGAACCTTCAGAAAAAAAAGCAACAAATAATATGCAAGGGAATCTCCATAAACTTATCAGCTGATTTTTCAGCAGAAATCATGCAGGCCAGAAAGGAGTGGCAGGATATATTTAAAGTGATAAAAGGGAAAAACCTACAACCAAGTATATTCTACCCAGCAAGGCTCTCATTCAGATTCATCAGAGAAATCAAAAGTGTAAAGCAAAAGCTAAGAGAATTCAACACAACCAAACCAAGCTTTAACACAAATGCTAAATGAAATTCTCTAGGTGGAAAAGAAAAGGCCACAACTAGAAACAAGAAAATTACAAATGGAAAAGCTCAACAGTAAAGGCAAACATACAGTAAAGGTAGGAAATCATCTGCACACAAATGATATCAAAACCAGAAATTGTGAGGAGACTACAAATGCAGGATATTGGAAATGCATTTGAAATTAATAAGAGACCAGCAACTTAAAACAATCTTGTATATAGTATATATAGAGACTGCTATATCAAAACCTCATGATAACCACAAAACAAAAGTCTACAATAGATACATACACAAAAAAGAAAAAGGAATACAAACACAACACTAAGGATAACTATCAAACCAGAGAGAAGAGAACAAAAGAGGAAGGGAAGAAAAACACTAATAAAACAAATCCAAAACAATTAACAAAGTGGCAATAAGAATGTGCATATTGATAATTACCTTGAATTTAAACAGATTAAATGCTCCAACCAAAAGACATAGACTGGCTGAATGGATACCAAAAAAACAGACCCCTATATATGCTGTCTACAAGAGACCCACTTCAGATCTGGGGGGACACACAGACTGAAAGTGAGAGGATGGAAAAAGATATTCCATGCAAATGGAAATCAAAAGAAAGCTGGAGTAGCAATACTCATACCAGACAAAATAGACTTTAAAATAAAGAATGTTACAAGAGACAAAGAAGGAAACTACATAATGATCAAGGGATCAATCCAAGAAGACGATATAACAATTGTAAATATATATGCACCCAAAATAGGAGTACCTCAATTTATAAGGCAAATACTAACAGCCATAAAAGGAGAAATTGAAAGTAACACAATAATAGTGGGGGAATTTAACACCCCACTTTCATCAATGGACAGATCATCCAGACAGAAAATCAATAAGGAAACAGAGGTCTTAAATGACACATTAGACCAGATGGACTTAATTGATATTTATAGAGCATTCCATCCACAAGCAGCAGAATACACATTCTTTTCAAGTGCACATGGAACATTCTCCAGGACTGATCACATGCTCAGCCACAAAGCAAACCTTGGTAAATTTAAGAAAATTGAAATCATATCAAGCAACTTTTCCGACACAACTCTATGAGATTAGAAATTAACTACAATTTTAAAAAAAGCTGTAAAAAACACAAACACATGGAGGTTAAACAATATGTTACTAAACAACCGATGGATCACTGAAGAAATTGAAGAGGAAATCAATAAATACCTAGAGACAAATCAAAATGAAATCAAGAAGATCCGAAACCTATGGGACACAGCAAAAGCAGTTCTAAAAGGGAAGTTTACGGCAATACAATCTTCCCTCAGGAAACATGAAAAATCTCAAATAAACAATGTAATCTTATACTTAAAGCAACTAGATAAAGAAGAACAAACAAAACCCATAGTCAGTAGGAGAAAAGAAATCATAAAGATCAGAGTAGAAATAAATGACATAGTGAAAAAAAAAACAATAGAAAAAGTCAATGAAACTAAAAGCTGCTTCTTTGAAAAGATAAACAAAGTGATAAACATTTAGCCAGACTCAAGAAAAGCAGAGAGAGGGCTCAAATCAATAAAATTAGAAATGAAAAAGGAGAAGGTACAACTGACACCACAGAAATACAAAGGATCATAAGAGACTACTACTAGCAACTATATGCCAGTAAAATGGACAACCCAGAAGAAATGGACAAGTTCTTAGAAAGGTACAATCTCCCAAGACTGAACCAGGAAGAAATAGAAAATATGAACAGACCAATCACAAGTAATGAAATTGAAACTGTGATTTAAAAACTCCCAACAAACAAAAGCCCAGGACCATATGGCTTCACAGGCGAATTCTATCAAACATTTAGAGAAGAATTAATACCTATCCTTCTGAAACTATTCCAAAAAATTGCAGAAGAAAGAACACTCCCAAACTCATTCTATGAGGCCACCATCACTCTGATAATAAAACCAGACAAAAATACCACAGGAAAGAAAATTACAGGCCAATGTCACTGATGAACACTGACACAAAAATTCTCAACAAAATACTAGCAAACCAAATCCAACAACACATTAAAAGGATCATACACCATGATCGAGTGAGATTTATCCAAGGGATATAAGGATTTTTCAATATCTGCAAATCAATCCGTGCGATACATGACATCAGCAAATTGAAGAATAAAAACCATATGATCACCACAATAGATGCAAAAAAAGCTTTTGACAAAATTCAACAACAATTTATGATAAAAATTCTCCAGAAATTGGGCATAGAGGGAACCTACCTCAACATAATATAGGCCATATATGACAAACTTTCAGCTAACATCATACTCAACAGTGAAAAGCTGAAAGCATTTCCTTTAAGATCAGAAACAAGACAAGGATGTCCACTCTCACCACTTTTATTCAACATAGTTTTGGAAGTCCTAGCCATGGCTATCAGAGAAGAAAAAGAAATAAAAGGAATCCAAATCGGACAAGGAGTAAAACTGTCACTGTTTGCAGACTTGATACTATACATAGAAAATCCTGAAGATGCTACCTGAAAACTACTAGAGCTCATTAATGAATTCAGTAAAGTTGCAGGATATGAAATAAATATACAAAAATCTGTTGCGTTTCTGTACACTAACAGCAAAAGATCAGAAAGAGAAATTGAGGAAACAATCCCATTTACTATTGCATCAAAAATAATAAAATACCTAGGAATAAACCTACCTAAAGAGGAAAAATACCTGTACTCTGAAAATATGGAGAGTAAAAGGAGCTAGTTTGACTAAAATAATTGCAAGATAAGAACAATTTTGGAGGAAACTTCCTACTTGATTTTAAGATTTATTATAAAGGTACAGTGTAGTATGGGCAAATGATAGACATATAGATCAAAAGAATGGAATAGAGAAACCAGAAATAGATCCACTCAAATACAGTTAAGTTTTTTTGCCATGCAGAAGCTTTTTAGTTTGATGTAGTCCCACTTGTCTATTTTTGCTTTTGTTGCTAGTGCTTTTTGTGTCATATCCAAGAAATCTCTGCCTAGACTAATGTCATGAAGCTTTCTCCTTAAGTTTTCTTCTAAGAGTTGTACAGTTTCAGGTCTTATATTTAAATATTTAATGAATTTTGACTTGATTTTTTGTGTATGTTGTAAGATAAGGGTCCAATTTCATTCTTTTCCATGTGGATATCCAGTTTCCCCACTACCATTTGTTTAAGAGACTATCCTTGAAATCAGGATCATCAAGAAATTATCTGCACTACCATGTTCATTGAAGCATTATTCACAATAGCCAAGATATAGAAATAACCTAAATATCCATCAACTGGTGAATGCATTAAGAAAATATGGTAAAAAAAAAGAAAATATGGTATATACATATAATTGAATATTATTCATCCTTAAAAAATAAGGAAATCCTGTCATATGTGACAACATGGATGAACCTGGAGTACATTAGGTTAAGTGAAATAAGCCAGTTCCAGAAGTTCAAATACTGCATGATTACACTTATATGAGATATCTAAAATAGTCAAACTCAAAAGCAGAGAGTAGAATAGTTGTTGCCAGGAAATCAGGAGTTGCTATTCAATGGGTATAGAGTTTGAGTCATACAAGGTGAATAGTTCTAGAGATCTACTGTAATAGTGCCTATAATTAATAATACTTTATTATGCACTTAAAACATTGTTAAGAGGTTAGATCTCATGTTGTGTTCTTGCCACAATATAAAAAAGCAACTACCAATTGTCTAATTTTTATGTAATATCAAAGAAAAATACAATTATCTAAAAATAAAGGTTATTAGCATATTGCTGTTTTCCCAAGCTACGGTATAGGAGGACAAATTTTCTTCATATATTTCAACCAAGATAACACATTGCAACAGATTGAATGCAGAAGGTATGAAAATACATCTATCTTCTATTAAGCCAGACATAAAAGAGATTTGCAAATTCATAAAACAATTTTTCTTTACCTTCTTTGAGGGGAAATAAAGTTATTTTTATGAAAAATGTGCTATTTATGTTATCATGTAGTAGGTTTATTATTTTCATGTTTAAGTGGGTTAATAAATATATATTATAAAGAAAAAAGAATATACCATGAAATCATTAAATTTAAAAAAGCAAGAGTAGCTGTTACTATTCAGTTAATTAGACTTCAGTGCACAGAAAATTACTACATACAAAAGGGAATTACATAATGATAAAAGATCAATCCCTTAGGAATAGATAATAATCCAAAGTGTATGCATACCAGACAACAGAGCCTCAAAATAAATGAAGCAAAAACTAAAAGGAGAAATAGACAAATGCACAAGTATATCTGAGGACTCCAACATACACTCTCAGGAATTAATAGGATCATTAGACAGAAAATCAGCAACAGTATAGAAGAATTAAACAGCACAATAAATCAGCAGTATCTAATTGATATTTATAAAGCACTACACCCAGAAACAAGAGAATAAATATTTTGTTCTAGTGCCCATGGTATATTTCCATGTCCTGGGCCATTAAACAATACAGTAAATCAAAAGTGATTGACATTAAACATAGTGTATTCTCTGATCCTAATTGAATCAAAGTAAAAATCAACAGAAGAAGGAAGACAGCAAAGTCTCTAAACACTTGGAAATTAAAGAACATACTTCTAAATAATCCATGACTGAAAAAAGAAGTCTCAAAAGAAATTTTGAAAATACACATAGAACTGATTTAAAGTTAAAAAACAACTTCTCAAAATATGAGGGGTGCAGCTAAAGCAGTACTGATAGGCGCATTTATAGCACTACAATCCTTACATTGGAAAAAGGAAAAGTCTCAAATCAGTAATCTAAGTTACCACTTTAAAAAAACTAGAAAAATAAGACCAAAATAAACAAAAGCAAGAAGAAGGAAAGAAATATTAGAGAAGAGCAGAAATCAATGAAAACAGAAAAACAATAGAGAAAATGAATAAAATAAAAAGCTGATTCCTATAAAAGATAAAGGAAATGGATCAACCTTTAGCAAGACTGACAAATATAAAAAGAGAGAAGACACAAATGGCCATTATCAGAAATAAAATAGGTTATATCACTACATATCCTGCAGTCATTTAAAAGCCAGTAAGGGAATACTACAAACAATTGTACTCTTATAAATTTGACTACTTAGAATATATAGACCAATTCCTTGAAAACCACAACCTCCCACAACTCAACCAAGATGAAATAGGCAATCTGAATAGTCCTGTAATCATTAAAGTAATTGAACTAAAATTAAAATCTCCAGAAATAGAAATCTCTAGGCTCAGATATATTCATGTGAGAAATCTACCACCCATTTAAAGAAGAATTAACACAAATTTTACACAATAACTTCAAGAAAACAAAAAGAGAAGGGAGGATTCCCAGCTAATTTTATGAGGTCAGAATTACCCTGATACAAAAACAATACGAATAGAGTATCCAAAAAACCCCTATAGGTCAATGTCTCTCATGAACTTAAATATAAAAATCATCAAGAAAATGTTGGCAAATAGAATCCAACATTGCATAAAAAGAATTATATGCAATGACTAAGTGGGATTCAGTGCAAGTATGTAAGGCTAGATGAACATTCAAAAAAATCAATTAATGCAACCCACAATATTGATAAGCTAAAGAAGAAAAATATGTCAATGCATGTAGAAAAAACACTTCATATATTAAACACTAATTAGTGATAAAAATTATTGGCAAGTTAGGAATAGAAATGAATTACTTAAACTTGATAAGCAATCTTTACAACAAAAACCTATTGTCATTATTACCCTTAAAAGTGAAAGACTTGGACTTCCTGGGTGGCACAGTGGTTAAGAATCCACCTGCCAATTCAGGGGACATGGGTTCGATCCCTGGTCTGGGAAGATCCCACATGCCACGGAGTAACTAAGCCCGTGTGTCACAACTACTGAGCCTGCACTCTAGAGCCCACAAGCCACAACTACTGAAGCCCGTGTGAAGAGCCTGTGCTCCACAAGAAGAAAAGCCACTGAAATGAGAAGCCCATGCACCACAACGAAGAGTATACCCTGCTCTCTGCAACTAGAGAAAGCCTGCATGCAGCAATGAAGACCCAATGCAGCCAAAAATAAATAAAATAAAATAAATAAATTTTAAAAAAGTAAAAGACAATACTTTCCCCCTAAGATCAGAACCAATGTAAAGATGTTCACTCTCTCTACTCTTTTGACATAGTACTGGAAGTGTTAACCACTGCAATAAGGCAGTAAAAGGAAATAAAAGGCATACGGTTAAGAAAAGAATAAATAAAATATTTCCTATTTGTAGATGTCATGATTATCTATATAGAAATTCCCCAAAAGTATAAAAATTCTTAGAACTAACAAGTGAGTTCGACAAGGATGAAGGAACAAGATCAACACAAAAAAATCAATTGTGAGACTTTTACTTCCATCATTAGGAGTTCTGAGAACCCACTCCTCAGTGAAAAAAGCAAAACTGTCAAATATTATTTAAAAAAATAACCTTTTAAAGTCTCTGAAAATTATCCTAATGGGATACAGCACATGAAGCATTTATTCAAAAAAATCAACCAAAATTCAGTAAGAACAGTGAGAATCTGTGGCATTTTTGCCATGATCCTCACTCCTGCTCCCCAAGTTTAGTTTAATGGAACCTCCACTCCAGGTGTGTGTGTGACCAAAAAGATGGGGCTCCCTTCCCCCTGAGTTCACCCAATCAAATGATATGGTACCTCAGTGGGAGGGGCAGATAGTCAGCACCTCACATCCCTTCCAGCTCCAAGTTGCAGTAGCAAATGTAGCTCAGAGGTTGGAGATGCCCTTCCCTCATCCAGTCCCTACCCAGAGGATGAAGGTTATACCCCAGGTGCAGTAGGCTGAGAATACTGAGTTCCTGATCACCCTTACTCCAACTTGCTCAGAGGCCAGAAGTACTACACCAAGATAGGCAAACAGAGAAGACCAGAGGCCACTGCCCCACCCAGCACCCACAGCAGTGGATCAGAAGGTTTGCCCATGGAGAGAAGCAATCCATAAGACAAGAGCCTAAGGGTGCTCTTGAAAACAATAGGTCCACTTAATTAAGAACAACAAGCTAAACCATAGACCAGCTAGTTCACCAGAGAGAATCAGAGAAAGAGCCAATTAAGAAGAGCCCTCCTCGGGTCAGAGCTAACCTCAAAGACAACTTTTGCCAGAGTTTAATTAGATAACACTGCTGAGCAATGTACGCCTTGGGGCAATATAAAAAATAATAGCAATCAGCTAATAATTAGTGGATCCCAGAGTGTAATACCAGATGAGACTGACAGCTTAGTAATCAGGGAAAGAGATAGTCAAAGTGAGCCCAAAGTCTATGCCCTCCAAGAAGTAACACCAAAGGCTTCACACTGCAGAGAAATAGAATTCACTAAAATAGCCTAACCAAGTCACAAAGCAAAGAGTTATATTAGAGTAAGGAAATGACATAAGAAGTTAATTCAAACCCATAGAAAAAATGAACAGAATCAGACAGTAAATATAAAAAAAACTTTATAAATATATATGTGCTCTCCTTAATTTTCTCAGCTTCTTTAAAGCATAAAATTATATAAAATAACAATTATAAAAATATATTGTTGGGGGCTTCCCTGGTGGCGCAGTGGGTGAGAATCTGCCTGTCAAGGCAGGGGACATGGGTTCGAGCCCTGGTCTGGGAAGATTCCACATGCCGCGGAGCAGCTGGGCCCGTGAGCCACAACTACTGAGCCTGCACGGCTGGAGCCTGTGCTCCGCAACGAGAGAGGCCACGATAGTGAGAGGCCCGCGCACCGCAATGAAGAGTGGCCCCCGCTTGCCACAACTGGAGAAAGCCCTCACACAGAAACGAAGACCCAACAGAGCCAAAAATAAAAATAAATAAAATAAAGAATTACAAAAATATATTGTTGGGTTTTTAGCATGTAAAGATATGATATGTATGAAATAATATCACAAAAAAGAAAATGGAATAGAGATACATAGTGGTAACATTTCTATATCTTATTGGAATTAAGTTAGTATAAATCTAAAGTAGATTCTAATAGTTAAGATGTATATGGAAAGCCCTAGAGCAACCACTAAGGAAATATCTCAAAAATATACAGTGAAAAAATTATTAAAGGAATTAAATATTAAACTAGATAACATTAACTTAATGCAAAAGAAAGGAAGAATAGAAGGAAAAAGACATAATCTATATAGAAAATTTAAAAGTGGCACATTTAAATCCAACTACATCAATAATAACATTAAATGTTAATGGATCAAGCAATCCAATCAAAAGGTGGAAAATGTCTAACTGGATTAAAAACAAGATCCAAATATATGATGCCTACAGAAAATACACTTTAGATTCAAAGACACAGATAGATGAAAAGTAAAAGAATGTAAAAAATATATCATGCAAAGACCACCAGAAGAAAGTTGGAGTGGCTATACTAAGAACAGATGCTAAAAAACATTGCTAGAGATATGCAAGGACATTATATAATGACAAAAGGGTCAATCCGTAAGGAATATATTATAATTATGTCTAAGAAGAGGGCCCCACAATATGTGGAGCAAAAACTGACAATTGAAGCAAGCAATAGACAATTTGATGACAATATTTGGAGACATTAAGACGGAACTTTCAATAATGAATAGGACAACTACACAGAAGATAAAGAGAGAAACAGAAGACTTGAACAACACTGTACACAAACCAGTCCTAACAGACATCTATAAAACACTCCACCTCAAAACAGCAGAATATACATTCTTCCCAAGTGCACATCAAACATTCTCTAGGATACATCATAGTCTAAGTCATAAAATAAGCTACAGTAAACGTAAAAGTATTGAAATCATATAAAGTTTGTTCTCCAGTCATAATGGAGTGAAATTAGAAATTAACATCAGAGAGAACTTTGGGAAATTCACAAGTATGGGAACCATAAGGAGGGATATTATAATTTGATCCAGAATAGAAAAGCATTAAAGAAAATCAACAAACCCCAAATTGGTTCTTTGAAAAGATTAACAAACTCAACAAACTTTCAGCTAGATTGACCAAGAAAAAAAGAGAGAAAAAACTCAAATGAATAAATTCAGGACTGGGGAGGAGCTGCAAGATGACGGAAGAGTAAGACGCGGCAATCACCTTCTTCCCACAAATATATCAGAAATACATCTACATGTGGAACAGCTCCTACAGAACACCTACTGAACGCTGGCAGAAAACCTCAGACCTCCTAAAAGGCAAGAAACCCCCCACGTACCTGGGTAGGGCAAAAGAAAAAAGAAAAAACAGAGACAAAAGAATAGGGACGGGACCTGCACCAGTAGGAGGGAGCTGTGAAGGAGGAAAGGTTTCACACACTAGGAAGCCACTTCACAGGCAGAGATTGCGGGTGGCAGAGGGGGGAAGCTTCGGAGCCACGGAGGAGAGCGCAGCAACAGGGGTGCAGAGGGCAAAGCAGAGAGATTCCTGCACAGAGGATCGGTGCCAAACAGCACTTACCAGCCCGAGAGGCTTGTCTACTCACCCGCCGGGGTGGGCGGGGGCTGGGAGCTGAGGCTCCAGCTTCAGTCAGATCCCAGGGAGAGGACTGGGGTTGGCTGTGTAAACACAGCCTGAAGGGGGCTAGTGCACCACGGCTAGACAAAAGGGAGTCTGGGAAAAGGTCTGGAACTGCCGAAGAGGCAAGAGACTTTTTCTTGCCTCTTTGTTTCCTGGTGCACAAGGAGAGGGGATTAAGAACGCCGCTTAAAGGAGCTCCAGAGACGGACGTGAGCTGCGGCTATCAGCGCAGACCACAGAGATGGGCATGAGACGCTAAGGCTGCTGCTGCAGCCACCAAGAAGCCTGTGTGCAAGCACAGGTCACTAACCACACCTCCCCTCCCAGAAGCCTGTGCAGCCTGCCACTGCCAGGGTTGCATGGTCTAGGAACAACTTCCCCAGGAGAACACACAGTGTGCCTCAGGCTGTTGCAACGTCACTCTGGCCTCTGCCGCCACAGGCTCGTCCTGCACTCCGTACCCCTCCAGCCCCCTGGCCTGAGCGAGCCAGAGCCCCCTAATCACCTGCTCCTTTAACCGCATCCTGTCTGAGCGAAGAACAGAAGCCCTCAGGTGACCTACACGCAGAGGCAGGGCCAAATCCAAAGCTGAATCCCAGGAGCTGTATGAACAAAGAAGACAAAGGGAAATCTCTCCCAGCAGCCTCAGGAGAAGTGGATTAAATCTCCACAGTCAACTTGATTTACCCTGCATCTGTGGAATACGTGAATAGACAACGAATCATCCCAAATTGAGGAAGTGGACTTTGGGAGAAACAATAAATATATATATTTTCCTTTTTTCTCTTTTTGTGAGTGTGTATGTGTATGCTTCTGTGTGTGATTTTGGCTGTATAGCTTTGCTTTTACCATTTGTCCTAGGGTTCTGTCTGTCCGTTTTTTTTTTGTTTCTTTTTGTTTTTTTTTTGTTTCGTTTGTTTTTTTTTAGTATAGTTTTCAGCAGTTGATATCATTGGTGGATTTGCTTTCTGGTTTGCTTGTTCTCTTCTTTATTTCTTTCTCTTTAATTACTTAAAATTTTTTAAATAATTATTTTTTATCTTTTATTTTATCTTATTTTATTTTTTTCTTTCTTTCTTTCTTTCTTTCTTTCTTTCTTTCTTTCTTTCTTTCTCCCTTTTATTTTGAGCCATGTGGATAACAAGCTCTTGGTGCTCCAGCCAAGGGTCAGGGCTGTGCGTCTCAGGGGGGAAAGCCAAGTTCAAGACATTGGTCCACCAGAGACATCCCAGCTCCATGTAATATCAAATGGTGAAAATCTCCCAGAGATCTCCATCTCAATGCCAAGACCCAGTTCCACTCAACGACCAGCAAGCTACAATGCTGGACACCCCATGCCAAATAACTAGCAAGACAGGAACACAACCCCACCCATTAGCAGAGAGGCTTCCTGAAATCATAAGGTTACAAACGCCCCAAAACACACCACCAGACGTGGACCTGCCTACCAGAAAGACAAGACCCAGCCTCATCCACCAGAACACAGGCACTAGTCCCCTCCACCAGGAAGCCTACACAACCCACTGAACCAAACTTAGCCACTGGGGGCAGACACCAAAAACAACAGGAACTACCAACCTGCAGCCTGTGAAAAGGAGACCCCCAAAACAGTAAGTTAAGCAAAATGAGAAGACATGGAAATACACAGCAGATGAAGGAGCAAGGTAAATACCCACCAGACCTAACAAATGAAGAAGAAATAGGCAGTCTACCTGAAAAAGAATTCAGAATAATGATAGTAAAGATGATCCAAAATCTTGGAAATAGAATAGATAAAATAAAAGAAACGTTTAAAAAGGACCTAGAAGAACTAAAGAGCAAACAAACAATGATGAACAACACAATAAATGAAATTTAAAATTCTCTAGAAGGGATCAATAGCAGAATAACTGAGGCAGAAGAACGGGTAAGTGACCTGGAATATAAAATAGTGGAAATAACTACTGCAGAGCAGAATTTTAAAAAAAAAGAATGAAAAGAATTGAGGACAGTCTCAGAGACTTCTGGGACAATATTAAACGCACCAACATGCGAATAATAGGGGTCCCAGATGAAGAAGTGAAAAAGAAAGGGACTGAGAAAATATTTGAAGAGATTATAGTTGTAAACTTGCCTAATATGGGAAAGGAAATAGTTAAACAAGTCCAGGAAGCACAGAGAGTCACATACAGGATAAATCCTAGGAGAAACATGCCAAGACACATATTAATCAAACTATCAAAAATTAAATACAAAGAAAAAATATTAAAAGCAACAAGGGAAAAACAACAAATAGCATACAAGGGAATCCCCAAAAGGTTAACAGCTGATCGTTCAGTAGAAATTCTGCATGCCAGAAGGGACTGGCAGGACATATTTAAAGTGATGAAAGGGAAGAACCTACAATCAAGATTACTCTACCCAGCAAGGATCTCATTCAGATTTGATGGAGAAATTAAAACATTTACAGACAAGCAAAAGCTAAGAGAATTCAACACCACCAAAACAGCTTTACAAAAAATGCTAAAGGAACTTCTATAGGCAGGAAGCAGAAGAGAAGGAAAAGACCTACAATAACAAACCCAAAACAATTAAGAAAATGGTAATAGGAACATACATATCGATAATTACCTTAAATGTAAATGGATTAAGTGCTCCAATCAAAAGACATACACTGGCTGAATGGATACAAATACAAGACCTGTACATATGCTGTCTACAAGAGACCCACTTCAGACCTAGGGACACATACAGACTGAAAGAGAGGGGATGGAAAAAGATATTCCATGCAAATGGAAATCAAAAGAAAGCTGGAGTAGCAATTCTCATATCAGACAAAATAGACTTTAAAACAAAGACTATTACAACATACAAAGAAGGACACTACATAATGATCAAGGGATCAATCCAAGAGAACATATAACAATTTTAAATATTTATGCACCCAAAATAAGAGTACCTCAATACATAAGGCAAATACTAACAGCCATAAAAGGGGAAATTGACAGTAACACAATCATAGTAGGGGACTTTAACACCCCGCTTTCACCAATGGACAGATCATCCAAAATGAAAATAAATAAGGAAACACAAACTTTAAATGACACATTAAACAAGATGGACTTAATTGATATTTATAGGACATTCCATCCAAAAACAACAGAATACACTTTCTTCTTAAGTGCACATGGAACATTCTCCAGGATAGATCATATCTTGGGTAACACATCAAGCCTTGGTAAATTTAAAAAAATTGAAAGTATCTTTTCTGACCACAATGCTATGAGACTAGATATCAATTACAGGAAAAAATCTGTAAAAAATACAAACACATGGAGGCTAAACAATACACTGCTTAATAACCAAGAGATCATTGAAGAAATCAAAGAGAAAATCAAAAAATACCTAGAAACAAATGACAATGAAAACACGACAACCCAAAACCTATGGGATGCAGCAAAAGCAGTTCTAAGAGGGAATTTTATAGCAATACAATCCTACCTTAAGAAACAAGAAACATCTCAAATAAACAACCTAACATTACACTTAAAGCAATTAGAGAAAGAAGAACAAAAAGACCCCAAAGTTAGCAGAAGGAAACAAATCATAAAGATCAGATCAAAAATAAATGAAAAAGAAATGAAGGAAACGATAGCAAAGATCAATAAACCAAAAGCTTGTTATTTGAGAAGATAAACAAAGTCGATAAACCATTAGCCAGACTCATCAAGAAGAAAAGGGAGGAGACTCAAATCAATAGAATTAGAAATGAAAAAGTGGAAGTAACAGCTGACACTGCAGAAATACAAAGGATCATGAGAGATTACTACAAGCAACAATATGCCAATAAAATGGACAACCTGGAAGAAATGGATAAATTCTTAGAAATGCACAACCTTCCGAGACTGAACCAGGAAGAATTAGAAAATATGAACAGACCAATCACCAGCACTGAAATTGAAACTGTGATTAAAAATCTTCCGACAAACAAAAGCCCAGGACCAGATGGCTTCACAGTCGAATTCTATCAAACGTTTGGAGAAGAGCTAACACCTGTCCTTCTCAAACTCTTCCAAAGTATAACAGAGAAAGGAACACTCCCAAACTGATTCTACAAGGCCACCATCACCCTGATACCAAAACCAGACAAAGATCACACAAAAAAGAAAACTACAGGACAATATCACTGATGAACATAGATGCAAAAATCCTCAACGAAGTACTAGCAAACGGAATCCAACAGCACATTAAAAGGATCAGACACCATGATCAAGTGGAGTTTATCCCAGGAATGCAAGGATTCTTCAATAGCCACAAATCAATCAATGTGACACACCATATTAACAAATTGAAGAATTAAAACCATATGATCATCTCAATAGATGCAGAGAAAGCTTTCAACAAAATTCAACACCCATTTATGATAAAAACCCTCCACAGAGTAGGCATAGGGGGGACTTACCTCAACATAATAAAGACCATATATGATAAACCCATGGCCAACATCATCCTCAATAGTGAAAAACTGAAACCATTTCCACTAAGATCAGGAACAAAACAAGGTTGTCCACTCTCACCACTATTATTCAACATAGTTTTGGAAGTTTAAGCCACAGCAATCAGAGAAGAAAAAGAAATAAAAGGAATCCAAATTGGAAAAGAAGAAGTAAAGCTGTCACTGTTTGCAGATGTCATGGTACTATACATAGAGAATCCTAAAGATATTACCAGAAAACTACTAGAGCTAATCAATGAATCTGGTAAAGTAGCAGGATACAAAATTAATGCACAGAAATCTCTTGCATTCCTATACACTAATGATGAAAAATCTGAAATTGAAATTAAGAAAACACTCCCATTTACCATTGCAACAAAGAGAATAAAATATCTAGGAATAAACCTACCTAAAGACACAAAAGACCTGTATGCAGAAAACTATAAGACACTGGTGAAAGAAATTAAAGATGATACATAGATGGTGAGATATACCATGTTCTTTGATTGGAAGAATCAACATTGTGAAAATGACTGTACTACCCAAAGCAATCTACAGATTCAATGCAATCCCTATCAAACTACCACTGGCATTTTTCACAGAAGTAGAACAAAGAATTTCACAATTTGTATGGAAACACAAAAGACCCCGAATAGCCAAAGCAATCTTCAGAAAGAAAAACGGAGCTGAACGATTTAGGCTCCTGGACTTCAGACAATACTACAAAGCTACAGTAATCAAGACAGTATGGTACTGGCACAAAAACAGAAATATAGATCAATGGAACAGTTTAGAAAGCCCAAAGATAAACCCACACACATATGGTCACCTTATCTCTGATAAAGGAGGCAAGAATATACAATGGAGAAAAGACAGCCTCTTCAATATGTGGTGCTGGGAAAACTGGACAGCTACATATAAAAGAATGAAATTAGAACACTCCCTAACACCATACACAAAAATAAACTCAAAATGGACTAAAGACCTAAATGTAAGGCCAGACACTCTCAAACTCTAGAGGAAAACATAGGCAGAACGCTCTATGACATAAATCACAGCAAGATCCTTTTTGACCCACCTCCTAGAGAAATGAAATTAAAAGCAAAAAATTGAATGCGACTAAAGGAAACTTCAAAGCTTTTGCACAGCAAAGGAAACCATAAACAAGACGAAAAGACAACCCTCAGAATGGGAGAAAATTTTTGCAAATGAAGCAACTGACAAAGAATTAATCTCCAAAATTTACAAGCAGCTCATGCAGCTCAATATCAAAAGAATAAACCACCCAATCCAAAAATGGGCAGAAGCCCTAAGTAGATATTTCTCCAAAGAAGACATACAGATTGCCAACAAACACATGAAAGAATGCTCAACATCATTAATCATTAGAGAAATGCAGATCAAAACTATAATGCGATATCATCTCACACCAGTCAGAATGGCTATCATCAAAAAACCTACAAACAATAAATGCTGGAGAGGGTGTGGAGAAAAGGGAACCCTCCTACACTGTTGGTGGGAATGTAAATTGACACAGCCACTATGGAGAACAGTATGGAGGTTCCTCAAAACACTAAAAATAGAACTACCATACAAACCAGCAATCCCACTACTGGGCATATACCCTGAGAAAACCACAATTCAAAAAGAGTCATGTACCACAATATTCACTGAAGCTCTATTTACAATAGCCAGGGCATGGAAGCAACCCAAGTGTCCATTGACAGATGAATGGATAAAGAAGATGTGACACATATATACAATGGAGTATTACTCAGCCATAAAAAGGAACGAAATTGAGTTATTTGTAGTGAGGTGGATGGAGTTAGAGTCTGTCATACAGAGTGAAGTAAGTCAGAAAGAGAAAAACAAATACCGTATGCTAACACATATACATGGAATCTAAAAGAAATAAAAAATGGTCATGAAGAACCTAGGGGCAAGATGGGAATAAAGATGCAGACCTACTAGAAAATGGACTTGAGGACATGGGGTTGGGGAAGGGTAAGTTGGGACGAAGTGAGAGAGTGGTAGTGTATATATGGACATATATACATTTCCAAATGTAAAATAGATAGCTAGTGGGAAGCAGTCGCATAGCACAGGGAGATCAGCTCGGCGCTTTGTGACCAGCTAGAAGGGTGGGATAGGGAGGGTGGAAGGGAGGGAGACGCAAGAGGGAAGAGATATGGGGATATATGTATATGTATAGCTGATTCGCTTCGTTATAAAGCAGAAACTAACACACCATTGTGAAGCAATTATACTCCAATAAAAACGTTAAAGTAAATAAATAAATAAATTCAGGAATGAAAGATGGGTATTACTACTGACTTTATGGAAATAAAAATAATTATAATGGAGTGCTATGAGCAACGGTATGCCAACACAGTAGATGACTTATACGAAATGGACAAATTATTAAAGTAATACAAACTCCCAAAACTGACTCAAGAAGAAATCTAATTGATCTATAGCAAGTAAAGAGATTGATTAAGTAACCAAAATAACTTGCCACAAGGAAAAGTCCAGGATTTGATGGTTTTACTGGAGAATTTTACCAAACATTTAAAGAATTAACACCAATTCTTCAAAAGCTGTTTCATAAAATAGGAGGGAATATTTCCTAACTCATTCCTTGAGTATTTCTGTGATACCAAAGGCAGACAAAGATATCAGAGAGAAATAAAATTATAGCCCAATATTTTATGAATATAGATGCAAAAATCTTCAACAAGATATTAGCAAATTGAATCCAGAAAAATATAAAAGATTATACACTGTCACCAAGTTAGCTTTATTATAGGAATGCAGTGTTAATTAGACCTCTGAAAATCAAGTAGTGTAATACACCACATCGTTAGAATAAAGGACCAAAACCACATGATCATCTCAGTGCACATAGAAAAGGCAATTGAAATATTAAACACTCCTTCATAATAAAACCACACAACAAACTAAGAATACAAGAGAATTTCCTCAGTCAGATAAAGGACATCTATGAAAAACTCATGGCTAATATTGCACTTAATGGTGAAAGACTGTATGTTAATCCACTAAAATCAGAAACAAGAGAAGGATGTCTATTATCACTTCATCTTTTCAAAATTGTACTAGAAGTTCTAGTGAGGGTAATTAGGCAAGAAAAAGAAATAAAAGACCCCCAGATTGCGGAGGGAGACACAAGAGGGAGGAGATATTGGGATATATGTATATGTAAAGATGCTAAATAAATAAATAAATAAAATTAAAAAGAAAAAAAAGAAAAGAAATAAAACTATCTTTATTTGCAGATGACATGATTTTACATGTAGAAAATTCCAAGAAATCCACTAAAAATCTATTAGTACTAATAAATGAGTTCAGCGATGTTGCAGGATACATGATCAATATATAAAAAATTATATTTCCATAAAGAAGCAAGAACAAGCAAAATGAAATTAATAAAAACAATTCAATTTACAATAGCGTCAAAAATACTTAGGAATACTTAAAAGAAATGCAAAACTTATACTCTGAAAACTTACACTGTTGAAATTAAAGAGAACCTAAATAAATGGAACAACAACCCATGTTCATGGACCTAAGACTTAATGTTAAGATGTCAGTATTCTCTAACTGGTCTACAGATTCAACACAGCCCTATCAAAATCTCAGCTGACTTCTTTGCAGAAATTGACAAGTTGATCCTAAAGTTCATATGGAAATTCAAGGGGCCTAGAAGAGCCAAAATCATCCTGAAAAAGAACAAAGTTGGAGGACTCACACTTCCCAATTTCCAAACTTAATTTTTAAAAACTATAGTAATAAAGACAGTGTTGTACTGGCATAAGGATATATATATATAAACCATTGAAACAGAACTGAAAACTCAGACATAAACTCTCTAATTTATGGTCAATTGATTTTCATCAAGGCTGCCAAAACAAGTCAGTGGTAGAAAGAAGTCTTTTCAACAAATGGTGCTGGAACAACTGAAAATCCACATGCAGAGAATGCAGTTGGACTCCTACCTCACACCATATGCAAAAATTAACTCAAAATGGGTTAAAGACCTAAATGTAAGAGCTAAAACTATAAAAGTCTTAGAAGAAGAAAACCTAGGCATAAATTTTTGTGACCTTGGATTAGACAATGGCTTCAGGGACATGACACCTAAGGCACAAACAACAAAAGAAAAAATAAGTAAATTAGACTTCATTAAAATTAAGAACTTTTGTGCTTCAAAAGACACTATCAAGAAAGTGAAAAGATAGCTCGCAGAATGGGAATAAATATTTGCAAACCATATATTTGACAAGAGTCTAGTTCCAAGAATATAAAAAGGAAAAATCAACCCAAATAAAAAGACTAATAACCCAGTTTAAAAACGAGCAAAGAATCTGAATAGACTTTTCTCCAAAGAAGATATACAAATGGCCAGTAAGTACATGAAAAGATGCTCAACATCATTAGGCATTAATAAAATGTAAATGGGACTCACAGTGATATATCATTTCATACACACTTAGGATGACTATAATTTTAAAAATGTTAGTGAGGATATAGAGAAATTAGAATGTTCATATGTTGCTTTTGGGAATGTAAAATGTGAAGCCACTTTGAAAACCAGTTTAGCAGTTCCTCAAAACATTATAGATAGAATTACCAGAGGACTCAACATTTCCACTCCTAGGTATATATTCAAGAGAAATGAATACATATGTGCACACAAAAACTTGTGCAAGAATGTTCATGACAGCATTACTCATAATAGCCAAAAGCAGAAACAAACCAAATTTACATCAATTCATGAATGGATAAACAAAATGTGGTGTATCTAGATAATGGAATACTATTCAGCTATAAAAAGGAATGAAGTACCTACACATGCTACAACATAGGTTAACTTTGAAAATGTTATGCCCAATGGAAGAAGTCAGTTACAAAATGCCACATATTGTATGATTCCATTAATGTGAAATGTCCAGAATAGGCAAAACTATGGAAAAAATAAGTAGATTTTAGTGGTTGCCAGTGGCTGAGAGGACAGGGGAATCTGGAACGACACTAAAGGGGATGGGGTTTCTTTTGGGGGTGATGAAATGTTCTGGAATTAGTAATGATGGTATACAACCATGCAAATATACTAAAAACCACTAAGTTGTACACTTTAAAATGGTGAGTTTTATGGTATGTGAATTATGTCTCTATCAAGAACATTTTTCTTATACCAGTCAGAATGGCCATCATTAAAGAGTCTACAAATAATAAATGCTGGAGAGGATGTGGAGAAAAAGGAAACCTCCTATACTGTTGGTGGGAATGTAAATTGGTGCAGCTACTGTGGAGAACAGTATGGAGATTCTTTACAAAGTTAAAAATAGAGTTACCATATGATCCTGTAATCCCACTCTTGGGCATATATCCAGAGAAAAATCTAATTTGAAAATATACATGCATTCCAACGTTCATAGCAACACTATTTACAATAGCCAAGACATGGAAGCAACCTAAGTGTCCATCAGCAGATGAATGAATAAAGAAGATGTGGTACATATATACAATCGACTATTACTCTGCCATAAAAAAGAATGAAATAATGCCATTTGCAGCAACATGGATGAACTTAGAGATTATCATGTTAAGTGAAGTAAGTCAGACAGAGAAAGACAAATATCATATGATATCACTTATAAGTGGAATCTAAAAAAATGATACAAATGAACTTATTTACAAAACAGAAATAGACTCACAAACATAGAAAACAAACATGGTTACCAAAGGGGATAGCAGGGGTGAGGGGGAGAGATAAATTAGGAGTTTGGGATTAACATATACAAACATATATAAAATAGATAAACAACAAGGGCCTACTGTATAGCACAGGGAACTATATTCAATATCTTGTAATAACCTATAATGGAAAAGAATCTGAAAAAGAATACATATATACATATGCTGAATCACTTTGCTGTACAGTTGAAACTAAAACTAACACAACACTGTAAATTAACTTACTTCAATAAAAATGGTTAAAAACATTTTTAAAAAGTGTAAGAAAGATATACCAGGCAAATATAAAGCTAAATAAAGCAAATATATATACATATATATTAATATCAGGAAAAAATTGTAGGACAAAATGCCAATGATACTAGATTACCAGAAATAATTTCCTTACACATTGATAAGTATTCAATATACCAGAAATATGTAGCAATTCTAAATTTGGAACTATTTACAAAGCTTCAAAATTGACATAGTTACAAGGAGACATTAACAAATTTTCCATATCAACAAGCAGACAACATCCTGGAAGAATATAGAGCATTTGAGCCAGATTAACAAACATGACTTAATTGAAGTATATAGTACTCTGAACCCAGTTGTAAAATGTGCATTTTTTCAAGTTCTCATGGAATTTTTACCAAAAATTATCACACGTTGGTCCATAAAGCAAATCTCGATAGATTTCAAACAATTGAAATCATACAAAGTTTGTTCTCTAAGGAGAATGGAATTAAACTGGAAATGGCAAGGGCACTGATCTGTCAAAACAGAAGCTGGCCCAAGGGCTTGGCACCAATTGGTAGAGGCCTCCTTCTGTGTCAGGCATTAACCCTTTAGTTGCTAGATGATAATCTGTAGGTCTTAGCAGTCCTAGGAAAGGGACTGAGGTGGCCAGGGCAACTGAGTAAGTGATGGAGAAACTAAGAAAGCCTGGAGCAGTGCCTATTTACCAAATGGTCAGGAAATATTTTTAAAATTCATATGTCCATACAATTGTGCATCTGTGGAATATCAGCCCTGTTTAGTAGGCCAATAATAGAATCAGATGCTTATATTCAAAAGGAAGAAAGTCTGAAAATTAATAAGCTGTGCATCCAACTCCAGAAATTAAAAAAAGAACAACAGAATAAATCCAAGTAAAGTGAAAAGAAAAGAATAATGATAAGGAAAATAGCTAAATAAAAAACAAAGGACATCACAGAAAGAATCAGAAAGCCAAAAGTTGACTATTTTAAAAAACTTATAAAAGTGACAAACTTTTGGCAAGATTGATCAAGAGGAAGAAAGAGAAGGTACAAATAAACAAGGATAAGAGGATATAATGGCAAATGCAACAGAGGTTTTTTTTTAAAATACGGAGATAAGAAGTTTATGCAAATAAATTTGAAAAATGACATGAAATAGAAAAATTCCTAGAAAACCATAATTTAACAACACTGACAAGAAGAAATAACAAACTAGAATGATTCTATAGCTATTTAAAAGGCTGTATCCATTAAATTTTTTCTTACAAAGAAGACACCAAGCCCGGATGTTTTTACCTGGAAGTTGTGCTAAATATTTAAAGAAAAAATAGTTCCTTGGACAAACTCTGTGAGAAAATAGAATGAAAGGAAATAATTCCCACTTCATTTTATGACACAAAAGTCAAACAGGGAACTGGAACTATGAGAATGGAAAATGTACAGGTCACTCTCATTCATAAACAAAATGCCAAATTCCTGAACAAAATATTAATGAACTAAATCCAGCAGTTTTTATTTATCCTAGGATTGCAAGATAAGTTCCAAACAAGAAAAAATCTCTAATGTAATTCACATTAACAGATTAAAATAGAAAATCAACCTGTCATCTCAGTGGATACAGAAAACATGTTTATAAAATTCAACATCTACTCATCTTTAAAAAATCCTAATAGATAAGTAGGACTACATCAAATTAAAAACTTCTGTATAGCAGAGGAAACAACAAAATGAAAGCCAACCTGTGGAATGGTAGAAAATGTTTGCAAACCTTATATCTGATAAAGAGTTAATATCCAAAATATATAGGGAACTACTACAACCCAACAGCCAAAAACCAAATACCTACTTTAAAAATGGGCAAGAGCCTGAATAGATATTTCTTCTATCTATAAGGAAGACATACAGATGGACAACAGGTATATGAAAAGATGCTCAACATCACCAGTTATCAAGGAAATGCAAATCAAAACCACAGTGAGATATCATCTTACACTAGTTAGGATGGCTATCCTAAAAAAATGAAATACAACTATTGACATGGATGTGGAAATAAAGGAAAACCTCATACATTGTTGGTGGGAATGTTAATCGGTGTTGCTATGGAAAGCAGTATGATGAATCCTCCAAATGTTAAAAAGAGAACTATTATGTGATCCAGCAATCTCCCTTCTGGGTATATATCCAAAGAAATTGAAATCAGGATCTCAAAGAGATACCTACACTCTCATATTCACCGCAGCATTATTCACAATGGTCAAGATATGGAAGTAACCTAAGTGCCCACTGGTGAATGAATGGATAAAGAAAATGTACATATACATGCATATATGTAATGGAATATTATTTGGGCCTTAAAAAGAAAGAAATCCTGCCATTTGCAACACCATGGATGAAACTGGAGAATATTATACTAAGTGATATAAACCAAGAACAGAATGACAAATACTGCTTGATACCACATATGTGAAGGATCTAAAAATGTCAAACTCATAAAAGCAAAAAATAGAATGGTGGTTGCTAGGGGCTGGGATGGGGCAGGGGAAATGAGAAGGTATTAGTCAAATGGTACAAAGTTTTGGTTATGCAAGAAAAATACATCTTAGAAATCTACTGTACAGCATAGTGCCTATAGTTAATAATATTGTACACATTAAAAATTGCTAAGAAGGTAAATCTTTTGTTAAATAATTATTGTTGGATAATAATAATAGTAAATAAAGTAGATAGGAGAAAAAAAAATCCTATTGGCAAACTAAGAACAAATTGGAACTTTCTTAACCTGTTAATGGTATCTACAAAAAAAAAATTATACCAAACTTACTCAATGGTGAAACTTTAAAAGCATTACCTTTAAAATTAGGTTCAACATAAACATGCACAGTACTAACATTTCTATTCGACGTTGGTGTGCATGTATCGAAGGTAGGAGGTCCCAGCAGTGCAGTAATATAAGAAAAAGAGATTTAAAAAAATAAGGATTGGAAGGGAAAAAAGAAAACTGTCATTTACATATAAATTATCAAAAATAATAAGAAAGTTTACCAGGTTTGCTAGTTGCAAATGCAATATACAAAAACCCCACAATTATATTTGTACTCATTAGCAATAAATTGGTATAAAATGTAATTTTCTAAGAAGGTATACAATAGCAACAAAAATAAGCAAAAAAAGTCTTATAATGGTGTATAAGCCCTTTTAACTTATAAAACTTCACTCAAATAACATCAAAAAAGTCTAAATAGAGAGGCACACCATGTTTACAGAAGACTCGATATCATGAAATGTTAATTCTCCTTAAATTGATATACAGATTGACTGTAATTCCAATCAAAATCCCAAAAGTTGTGTGTGTGTGTGTGTGTGTGTGTGTAACTTGAAAAACTGATTCCAAAATTTATGGAGACAAAAATCCTCATTACATAATTGTTCATAACCCAAAATGAAACTACCTAAAGGTACATCAATAGTAAGATGGATAAGTAAATCATGGGATATTCACAAAATGTAATATTACACAGCAAGGAGAATAAACAAACTACAACTGCATGCAACAATATTATACATGGCACAAAAAAACATAACACTGAATGCAAAAATCCAAGTCACAGATGAATATACACAGCTGTTCAAGCACTTTACACACGTTAATGCATTTAATCCTCAAAACCCTCATTAAGTGATTGTGTGCCTCCCCTCCCCCACTGCCCACTGTGGGGGTGGGCAGGTCTTCTAGAGAGGATGCTCCAAGCAGGAGGTAATTCAGATCTTTCTGGGGTAAATAGCCTGGCCTCCTCAGCAAGGGAGGTGAGGCAGACATTGCCCAGGGCACTATCTAAGTTTATTATATCTGCGGTCTGACATAATTCAGTCAATCACTAATGAGTTACTGTCTTGTATACACAGAGCCCCATGCTTGGCTATGGTGAGGGGTAGAGTGGAAGTAGCACAGAGCGACCATTTACTGAGTATCTGCTATGTGCCAGGCTTCGGGCTTGATGCTGGGGATATGATGGGCAAAAAGACCACACACCCACCTTCTTGTTTAAATAATAATAATAATAATAATAATAATATTTATTGAGTATTTACTATGCACTGGACATTCTTCTAAGCATTTTATATGCTTTAGCTCTCTAATCTTCACAACAACACTATTACTAACTTCTTTTGACAGATGAGGAAATGGAAGGACAGGTAAGTTAAGAGAATTGTCCAAGGTCACAGAGGCAGGAGGTGGCAGAGCTGGGACTCAAAGCTAGGCAGTCTGAATCACTGAATCACCTCAACAATATGGGGAAGTAGGTATTAATTCTGTCTTACAGCTGAGGAAAGACGGGCTCAGAAATAAAGTGAGCACATATTTATTTTGCACCCTGTATATGACAAACACTATAATAGGTGATTTATATCTATTATTTCTCCAACCTGAAAGACAGAGTTCCCAGGAATATAAGGGTCCTAACAATGGAGGACCCAGGTATGCAGAGAGTGGCTTGCCTGCTTGCCAGCTAAACCCAACAGCCCCTTAGAAAGGATAAAGAGTGGCTTGGTGAGTGAGGGTGGGGTGTAATTCTCAGTCTCATCCAGGCTCCTAGATCACCAGATGAGAGATTGAAACTGCTGGGGGAGAGGAGGAGGAAGAAGAACAGGAGGTTGGTTTTTACCTCTCTCCCTCTATCCACACCCTCCATTCTACATAGTATATTTAACATCCTACATCTTCCTGGATCCTCCCCTCACTAGCCCTGAGCCTGGACCTCCTCTAGCATTAGCATAGTGGAAGCTTGGTCAGCTGGTCCTTGAGATGTCTGGGTCCCACACTCCACAGTTGTCTTATCTCTGCACACCTTATGGCTCCTCAGGCCAAAATTCTTGGGCTGGCAGCACCTTGATCCGCAACTGTACCCTGTTATCTATGGGAAATGGTATACTCTACTTAAAAAATATATTTTACAGGTTTTGTTTGCTTCCCCTTTGAACCTGCTCTTTCTTAAATTTTCAAAGTGAACATTACACCAGCAGGCTTTCCTTGAATGTTTTCTCCCTCAAATCCCCAGAGCAGCAGAAGTGTTCATATGTGCCAAGAAGGCAATGAAGGAGACAGGACACCCAGCCTTTCCCAACCCAGTCAGAGGCTTATTAGAAGAGGCCTGAGAAAGGGGAGGAGCAAAACCGACCAATGATACGGTACTGTTGTGTACCCAGCACCTGTCCTCTGACAAACAATGCCAGGAACCATCACCTTACTTCACCCAAGCACTATCAGACAGTACTAATTTTCAGACACTTCACTGAGGTCACCAAAATAAAACATTTAGGCTAACACTGAACTAGAAACGTCAAATTTCAAACAAGAAGTATTCCAAACAAGCTCTGGATAAGAAAGAAAAAATTACTAGTCAAAAATCCCTCTGATTAAGATGGTCTTTATATAATCCTCATTCTTTCTCTGTCTTCATCTCTCTCTTTCTGTCTTTCTTTCTCTACCTTTTTGACATTAGCCTCTTGTTATCTATCCTACAGCTATTTCATCCAGCTGCTCATCTATTCCAACTTTCAGGTTGGGGAGGGGGTGGTTGGGGGGCATATCCTTTGCTCTTCTACATCCACTCTACCACCACCACCTTGAAGCCCACGGAAGCAAACCCCACTTACAGCCCCTCCTGCGTTGCAGCCTGCTGTTGCCACCGTTGTGTGGAATCCAGATCTTCTGCAGTCTGGTTTGGGTGAGTTCTCCCATCTCTCGAGACATCTTAGGCGTCGCAGCTAATGACACCACTGTCCACAAGGTACCGGGCCTCACTTTGTCTTATTAGCTGTCTCTTCTGTTGCTGTGGTCACAGCAGGTGGTGGACAGAGTTGTGACAGGGAGGTGTGCTGGGGTTCTGAGCCCTCTAGCAGCCTGTCTCCAGCCCCTCTCCTGTCTCCTAGTCATTGCCTGCCTTGTCTGCCTCTGCTCCTGTATGTACCAGTGGGGGCTTGGGTGCAGAGGAGAGGTTGGACAGAGGTCAGCAGAGGCCTCTGAACTCCAAGGGCTGTGTACATAGGAGATAAGTTGGAGCCCAGCAAGGAAGGCAGCCAGCAAGACAGCCCAGGTCTTGCCAGTCACTTCCCTCCAATGAAGACAGGACTAGTAGAGTATGCAAATAAAAGACCGAAGATCATGTGCTTATATCCTGTGTGGGATGGGGAGGCAAAGGTGATGCAGGCAGATCTCAGCAGCTTTCATAGCTTCGAAATAAAAAACAGGCCCAAGTAGAATGTCAAGTTCCAACCCAGAAACAGAGATCCACATCAGAAATGCAAGATTCCCAAGTACAAACACACAAACACAAAGTCCCTACTGAAAAACGCAATGTTTTGAGCTAGCAATCCTAGGTCTGAACTGGAAGTGGAAGGTTTACTGCCTCAATGCCCTCCCCCGCAAATGGCATTGCAACCCTTGTCTTCCCTGAATTCTGCTACCTTTCCTACCGAAGGGCCTCTCTCTCCTAAAATGTGCTGCGCAGGACACTCTTGAAGAGATGGGCACTATCTGATCATCTTTATGCTCTCTCCAGCCAAAGCTAAATAAATCAGAGTAAATCGGACACCTTGGGAAGAGAAGTGAATGCAGCCATTGCTAGGGGGAGAGATGATAAGCACTGTTCACATGACTGCCGACTGCCATCAGGTCCCCTAGGGAGAAAGGCATTGTGATCTGACCCAGAACCAGACTAAAGTTCTTCATGCCAAGTCATGGGGATGGAGGCTTAGGGGGGAGGCTGCAGCAGGCAGAGTGTGGTGAGTTGGGAGCAATGGCCTCAAAGTAGGACAAGTCCATAGGCCAGAGCCATCCTACCCAGATGTCTCTGCTTTACCCTCCCCCATCCCCCTGGTTGTTTTGAAGCTTTTATGTGTAGTGCTCATCTAACATAGCTTACCTGGAAGACGTCCAAGTGTGCTCTTACTTCATTCTTTTGCAACCTTCCCACCCCTTGATGAACCTCCAGTGATTGGCTACAAGGGAGCTCAATTTCTTCCACTGAGCTGGGCAACACTGGGGCAATCTCATGGGGGTAGCAATCTCCAATCCCTGACCTCCAATGCTCTCAGCTCCACTTTGCCTTTTAAGAAGTTCCCTAAAATACATTCTCAGAATTCTAGTCTACGTAAGGGTTAGATTCCCTCCAGTTGTTGTGTATAAATCATACCAAACTTTCAATACATTTCAAAGCCTGCCCCTCTAGATGAATCTACTGAGGCAGTGGATCACAGTGGTTAAAAGCAATGGGCTCTGGAGTCACACTACTGGAGTGGAATCCCACCTCTGCCCCTTGCTATGAGACCCTGGGTAGAAGACTTTATTTTTCAGTGCCGTGGTGTTTTCATCTCATAAGAGTACCTACTCCCTTAGGGTTGTTGAAGATTCAATGTGTTAACACATATAAAGTAACATGGAAAATGTTCATTATATATTACCTAACACTTGATTCCCTTTGTGAAGTAAAAGGTCAGTTAGCTCTTTGGCTAATCTGCAACTTCTGGTGTAACGCTGAGCATTCAGGAAACTCTCAGTAAAGGAAACTTACAAAATTATGACAAAGGGTTAACATTTATAATAAATAAAGAGCTCATGCCAATCAATTAGAAAGATGAATTCACTTTTACTTTTTTGGTTTTGTGATACAGAAGTCCCCTAGAAATCATTGCATCCAACCCTCTCAGGTAAGAAGATGGAGGCCTAGAGAGGGAAGTATTTTCCTAAGGTCCTATAGTAAATTAAGTCACCAAGTCAGAAATAGAACACTGGGGATCTGATTTCTCCAGTCCAGGGTATTTCTTTGGTTAACTGATCAATCAAGCTTGATTTAAGAATGTGGTCTTCTAGATTAGCTCAGAACATTTAGAGTCTTAGAACTAGAGTTTGGAAGAGATGCAACTCTCTTAATCCTAATAAGTCTCCTAACTGGTATCACTCTGCTAAGGCTAATAATCTGAATAATAACCCTTTACATGTATGTTTTCCATGGCCCACAAAGAAACATATTCCTTATCATAGTTGCTCCTTCCAAACATTCTCACTAGACTCACAGGGAAACTGAGGTCTAGGGAGGGGAAGTGGCTTGTCCGAGGTAATCAATCCAGTCACGTGAACCCCTCTTCTATGTTTACAGTTTTGCCCTCATGACCCTGCCAAGAGGCAGAAAGATAAATTTAGCAGCAGGAAATCTGAGATAGGAGCTTAGCGGGTTTTTGACAAGGTCTGAAAGGGTAAACTTGGGGTCCAGGCTTGAAAACCCAACTTAAAACTACCTGAAACTAGCTGTGTGTGTGTGTGTGTGTGTGTGTGTGTGTGTGTATGTTTTAACCACTGTTATCAATTCTGATCCCCAGAAGTAGGAAAACTAAACAAGCTTTATGGAAAGGCCTCAGCCCTGGCTCTTCTCAATCAAACCTGTCTCTCCAGTCATGTCTCTCTTTAGACCCCTGTGGTTAAATTGTGCCAGCTGACTCACTAGGCCCCCAAACTTACTGTGTATTTTTTTGCCTCTGGGCCTTTGCTCAGCCTGGAATGCCTTCTCTTCCCTTCCATTCTCAGTGAAATCTGACTCACTCTTCAAGGCCAGGCTCAATGCTCACCTCCTCTGAGAAGCCTTGGCTTTGGTTCCCACATTGCCTATATGCTTCTGCTTATCTGAGCAAGTATCCATCTTTTACCAGTCTACTTTCCTACTAGACTGTGAGCTCCTTAAGGATGGGGACTGGATCTCAGTTATCTGTGATCTGTTTCCAGGTGTCCAGCTCAGGCCCTGGCACAGAGGAGACTTGCTCAATCTACATCTCTCTGCCCTAGATGAGATGAATATGTGTACAAATAATCCCCATTCAACAAGGTAAATTTTATAAAAGAGAGCTATGCAGGGAACTGGGTGGGGGAACTAACTTGGTCTGAAGGTAGAAGGTGGTAGTAGGATCTAGAAAGTTTCTCAACCCTGAATGGGGCAGAACAGAAAGACCAAAAGAATGAAGTCCCCACCCCCCAAAAAAAGTTCCAATTAACTGGTTACAGAAAAAATTGTTCACTCAGTATCAGAGACTCACTCAAGACCAAGAGCTGAGTCACAAATTCTAATTTGGGGTTAGCTCTATGGAGGAAAAGCATAAAGTGTGACTACCTGAGGCCCACAGATCCTGACCATCCTCCCAAAGTATGGAGTGTATGGGAGAATCTCATTAAAAGCAGTATCAAGACAGTACTGATGGGTATCAAAATCACAAGTGGGGTCTTCTTATTGGTAATTCTTGGAGTGTGTGGGTGTGAATGCATTTGTGTTAGGGTGAGGAGGGGAGATTGCATGCTTACAGGTCAGGTGCCTATATGTGAATATCAGGCCTTCTGCGGCAGCAGCCTAGGATCCACTTCCTTCTTGGCCACTGCCCTGGCCCACCATCCCCCCACTACTTTCAGCCCCATGCCTGGGGCCGAAGGTTTGCTCTATCCTAGTCCTAGGAGTAGCCCTCCACAGACCATAGTCACTCAGGGAGAAGAGCAGCTAGATGGTTATGGGTGGTATTGCCTGTGGAGGCTACAGAAAAAGTAGGATCACTAAGACAGAGCATGGAAGTCCTGAAATATTTCAGAAGAGCTTTAGTTTCTGTCATCCCACTCCTCTTCACCTTGTGACAGTCCTCTGAGGGAAATAGGAGGGACTTCAATTTCATTTTGGTGAGGAGGCTATTGAAGCCCAGAGGAGCTAAAAGCCTTGTTCAAAGTGCCACAGCAAACCAGCCCTACTTTATACACCAGTTGGGAGGTAAGAGGTACAATCTCTATCATCCAGTTCATTCAAAACTGGACTAGACCACGTTAGAGAGACTTCTAAAGTGCTAGGGAACTGCCCTTTGGGCCAGTGTTCCACAAAGACAGGTCAGAATGGATGATAGATAATGAGATATAGAAATCATGTTATCCCCAACTTCCCATACACTTTAGTGAACAGTTTGAGTGACCACCTATTCCAAGAAAACTTTACAGAGAGCCTAAAGAATGGATTTGGGCTTGTGTTAACTCCTATCTATTTTTCCTTCTGTTTCACCTACCTGTTCTCCTAGAGATTTTTTCTTCCATCGCTAGTTATCCAACACACGACACACGGCTCTCTTGCATTTAGACCCCCAAAGCAGGTCCAGAGAGTGGCATCAAGCAGGGAGCCTGGAGGCACTCGTTGCTTCCCTGGGAAGGCTGGGGAAGTACCCTTGGTAAGAGGGTGTGTGTGCCCGCTGTTGAAATATCAGCTGCCAAAGAAGTTCCTGAGTCACCCAGAGCCTTTTCTCTTCAGGCCAACCATGTGTTCGCCTTGCCCCAAGGGTCAGAACTAATATTAACAAGCTACTGCAGAATGGGGAAATGAAAACCAGCAATGTAAACAGGCAAGATCTGGATTTCCTTAGGGCTGGTTCAGATTGGTCTTCAGTGTAAATCAGCATGATCCCCTACTGGAAAGTGATTTGGCAGTATGAAGCAAGAGCAATAAAAATGTTCATTTCCTTTGTCCTAATTATTCCACTCTGGGGACTCAATCCTAAGCCAATAACCACCAAAACATGGAAAAGCTTAAAGCACCAACATCTTAATTTTAATTGCAGGGCTATTTTCTGATGGCAACAACTGGAATGTAACCTTTAAGTCCTCCAGGAGGAAAAGCGTCTCTTTGGGCCTTTTTTGCAGACACTGAGAATGATGGTTTTAAGGCTATGGAATTCTGGGGGAAAAGTAATTATGCCACAGTTCTGGGTGAGGAACCTAAGGATGCGAAGTTATGCTTTTCCCTGGACATTGGGCATGTCTATTATTTCTATTTTTATGTTATCAAAAACAAGTCACTAACCTGTTGATGCTCTTGCTATTGCCCTTTATTTGTTCATTCATTCAACAAATATTTATTAACTCCTAATATGTGTTATGCACTATATTAGGGGATGGGGCTAACAAGATGAATCAGATATGGTCATTGCTCTCAAGCTGTTAGCAGTCTAGTGACAGAAATAGAAATCAGTGGTAGCTGTGCATTGTAAGTGCTGTGACAGAATGGACCACAGGGTGGTGTGGGGGCCCAGAGGAAAAGATCTAACTGGGGAGGTTAGAAAAAACTTACTCAGGAAAGTATTCCTTGAGCTGATTAAGACAGGGGTTGAATCCTGGCTCTACTGCTTCTGTGATACTGGGGTGAATTCACTGAACCTCTCTTACTTAGCCTCAATGCCCCTTACAGTGTTGCCCTGATAATGAAATGAGATAATGCATATGGAAGAGCCATGGGTTATATTGGAAGACAGTGCTGCTCTGGAACTTGGGTAGCCCACTTAAACTCTCTTGGCCTTGACTTTAATCATCTGAGAAATGGAGCAAAGAGAAAGCACCTGTCAGGCCACATCCTAAGGGATGCTATAAGGCCCAAGACAAATAATGACTACAGGGTGGGCTTGATACAGCTTCCCCCTCCCCCTCCCCCAGCCCAATAAAGCCAGAGGCCCTCTTCTAAATCTTACTCCGTTAGAGTGCTTCTTTTTTTCCCTCATTTTCCCCGTGGTTTATTGAAAAGGTTCAATACTCACTATTCTGCAGCCTGCCACCGCCCAATATGTTTTGGGATCTTTCCATATCACTACACATAGAACATTTCATTATCCCCCCCCTTTTTTAAAAAAAAATATTTTATATTGGAGTATAGTTGATCTACAATGTTGTGTTAGTTTCAGGTGTACAGCAAAATACATCATATACTGTTTATTCTTTTTCAGATTTTTCCCATATAGGTTATTACAGAGTATTAAGTTCCCTGTGTTGTATAGTAGGTCCTTGTTGTTTCTCTATTTTATATATTGTAGTGTGTATATGCATTAAAAAATTGAGGTAAATTTGAACATAAAATTAACAATTTTAAAGTGTACGATTAAGTGGTATTTAGTACATTTTGCAAAGATTTCATTTATATGAAATATCAAAAATAGGTAAACCCACAGGAACAGAAAGCAAATTGATGCCATAAAGGTGCTGGCAGTGGAGGGCATAGGGACTAACTGCTTAATGCATAATGGGTATGTGTTTCCCTTTGGGGTGATGTTTTGGAACTAGGTAGAGGTGATGGTTCCTCATTCCTTTTATTATTATTATTTTTAATTATGGTAAAATATACATAACATAAAAATTTACCATTTTAAACATTTTTAATTAAGATTCTTTTGGCACAAAAGCATATAGATCAATGGAACAGAATAGAAAGCCTGGATATAAACCCACACACCTACTTTCAATTAATCTTGGACAAAGGAGGCAAGAACTTACAACGGAGAAAAGACAGTCTCTACAGCAAGTGGTGCTGGGAAAGCTGGACAGCCTTATGTAAATCAATGAAGTTAGAAGACTCACACCATACATGAAAATACATTCAAAATGGTTTAAAGACTTTCAGACATAACTCCTGGTAATATCGTCTTAGATCAGTCTCCCAAGGCAAAAGCAATAAAGCAAATAAACAAATGGGACCTAATCAAACTTAAAAGCTTTTGCACAACAAAGGAAACCATAAACAAAACGAAAAGATAACCTAAGGACTGAGAGAAAGTATTTGTAAACGATGACCGACGACCAGCAAGATCTTAATTTCCAAAATGGAGTGCGTTTCTTATTGCTCCCTCCTCCGGCCGCAAAGTTCCCTTCGCGCATTCCCCCTCCCACATTTACAAGCGGGGTCACGCCAGCCACTCCCTAGTCGCTGAGTGCCGCAGCCCTCCTCGTACTCAGGGTTGCAGTCTGAACACTGGGGGCGGGGCTTCGGTCGCTGCGAGGTTCCGCTTAAGGTTCCGCCACTTAAAAAGTGGTAAAATCTCGTTTGTAAGTAATCGAAAGCACCAAGGGGACTTTTCAGCAGAGCAGAAACGCACTCAGACTCAGGCACGTAATCCATTGTTGGGTGGTAGGGACAGGAACCCAACCACTGGCCTTCCTCCCACTATTCATTGCCCCTAAGCGACCACACCGCCCCCTGCAGCTTCCGCTTCTCCCGCCAATGAAAACTGAAGGGCTTGAATCCCCGCCCCATGTGTGTCCGACGCTTTTGCGGCACGCACAAGAGCGCCTGCGCAAGTGCGCGCGCAGAAGGCCAGGCCTGGCGGACTTCGTTTTCGGTTTTTTGCTCGCGCCTACGTGGGGCGAGGGCTTAAAGGCATTGCAGTTAGCGGTCAGCATGTTGCGCGTGGTGAGCTGGAACATCAATGGGATTCGGAGCCCCGTGCAAGGGGTGGGATACGAGGAACCCAGCAATTGTACCGCCATGGCCATGGGGCGCATTTTGGACAAGCTGGATGCTGACATCGTCTGTCTTCAGGAGACCAAAGTAACCAGTGAGCGCTCAAGAATTCAGGATCCCTACCACACTTTCCCTTTTCCGCTAACTTTTGCTCTCTGCTCCATATCATTTCACTTTCCCATTTCTCTATCCTTAGAGTCCTCCCCTTAGAGCCCGTCTGGAATCCCGATCCCCCCTCTGTATTTCGCGCTCCAGCTAGATCTCCTAATTCCGACATCATCTCCTGGCCTCAGCAGAACCATAATTCCCTCCCCCTTGCAATCTCCATCTTCTTTCAGATCCTCTAATTCCTGCTCATTCTCCTGACACAGCTCAGTCCCCCAAATTTCCTCCCGCCACACACTTTCCATTTCCCACTCCCAAGTCAGACACCCCCAATTCCCCTTTTCTGACCCCAGTTCATATCCTTTAATTCTCACACCATCTTTGCCCCCAGTTTAGACTCCCTAATTTCCTCCTTTTTAAACTTCTGTCTCAGATCCCCAGTTCCCCTTATCTCTACCGCCATCTCTCCTCCCCAGCTGAGAGCTTCTCATCATTTCCACCTCATGTCCTACCCCAAACTTAGACCCTCTAATTCCCTCTCCCCCACAGCTCAATCCCCTGATTCCTTCCCTCTCCCACCCATCTCCCTCTAAGACCCATTACCTACTTTCCCTCCATCCTCAGTTCAAATCCTTGAATTCCCTCTCCTACCTCCTACTCCCAGCTCAGATTCCCAGTTCTCTCTCCCATATGTCCATTTCCCACCCCCAACTTCCTCCAGCCACCTAGTCACCTAGCCTCCTCCCACGTAATTCTTCACCTCCCATTCAGTAGTCTTCCCCTTTCTCGTAATTCTGATAACAATTCCCTCTGTAGTCCCCACTCTTTTAGCTTCTCTTCTTATCATAGATACTTGATATTCCCTTCTACCCTGGCTCTGATGTGTGCAAGAAATTAGCCTATAGCTGTAATTCCAAGCCTTTCTGTGTCCTGGGTCCTAGTTTTATCTCTGATGTAATCTTACATGTTTTTTTTTTCCAGGGGATGTGCTGACAGAGCCCCTGGCTATCATTGAGGGCTGTAACTCCTATTTCAGCTTCAGCCGCAACCGTAGTGGCTATTCTGGTAAATGGGGCTTTCTGGGGACTTTAAAGTGATGGAGACAGGTGGGAAAGGGTTTTCAATATTTAATGAGAAGGTAATAAGAAATGTAGGCTTTTCATCCACAGAGCTAAAGCCATATCAGGTTGTATGAAGGATAGTTTTTATGTATAATATTGGATCTCAGAAACACAGTAGTGTGATGGTTAGTTGTATGAGCTCTGGAGCCAGACTGCCTGAGTTTGGATCCTAACTCACTTCCTAGCTGCGTACCCTCTGGCAAGCTACTTAACCTCTTTATGCCTCAAATTCCTCAGTTGGAAAATGGGGATAATGTGTACTTCTTAGGGCTATTACAAGGACTAAACTAATTAATCCATGTGATAATAATAATAGCTAACATTTTCTGAGCACCTACCATGTAAAGCACTTAGAATATTAGCTGTTATTAATCTGCAGCTTTTCTAGATGAAGGAACTGAAACTCCAGGGTTTGAGTAGAGTTGCCTCAGGCATCCATGGCCCTTGAGTTGGGGGAGTCATCAAGAGAGCTACACTTGATGAAGATGAGTCGGGTGACCTGTGCAGGGGCAGTAGGCTGTTGGCTGCCAGGCCTGCTCAGAGTACCCTCTCTGTCTCCAGGTGTAGCCACCTTCTGTAAGGACAGTGCTACCCCAGTGGCTGCTGAAGAAGGCCTGAGTGGCCTACTTGCCACTCAGAATGGGGACGTGGGTTGCTACGGAAACATGGATGACTTCACCCAAGAGGAGCTTCGAGCTCTGGATAGTGAGGGCCGGGCCCTCCTCACACAACACAAGATCTGGTAATAGCCCACATCCGCCTGTCACCGAGCATCGCTGGTTCAACTCTGTGAATGTGGTGATTCTAAGGCTTGCCTTATAAACATGCATTCACCATGGAAAACTTCCCAAACTTGCCTTTCCTAGACTTCAGTCCTGGCAAGGCAACCTGCTATGTGACCCTAAACAAATCATATTCTCTTCTGAGCCTTGAGTTCTCTATTTCTATGGCGGGGCGGGGGGAGAGGGAGCCTGGCCGGGAGGACTAGCTCTCTTTTTTACCACAGGTGCCTCAGAAGCAAGTTAACCAACTTTACTGCCCCAGGTTGCTCTCTTTCTGTGTCCTATCTTTGTGAATGGCAGGACCATCACCTGGTTTACCTGAGTGTCATCCTAGATGTAGTCAGTCCTCAAGTCCTGTGTATGCCAGCTTGTTCATGTCTCTCTATCCCTTTCTTTCACTTCCATCCCACAGACAATCATTAAGTGGAAGCCACATGGTGTGGGGAGGGGAAGGGTGGCTTGAAAGTGACCCCTTTTTTGGGGGCCGGTTCTATTCTCCCCAGCACATGGGAAGGGAAGGAGAAGACCTTGACCCTAATCAACGTGTACTGCCCCCATGCGGACCCTGGGAAGCCTGAGCGGCTCGCCTTTAAGATGCGCTTCTATCGCTTGCTGCAGATCCGAGCAGAAGCCCTCCTGGCAGCTGGCAGGTACTGCAAACCTGGGCAGCAAGGCTTCCTTGAGCTTGTCCCGGGTGCCCAGCCCCATGTCAAGGTCCACTGAGAGGGATATGGGATCTTTGTCTTTTGAGTTCATTTACAGCCTAGTTGTAGACACCAGCATGCCCACCAGAATAGGCCCTGCTGTCTATAAGAGCTGTGGGGACCAGGTAAAGTAACACAAATATGGGTTTTGTACTCAGATACCTCTGAGCACCTATCCCAGCTCCTCCTTTTACTCACTGTGAGCCCGAAGGCTAGTGTTGCCTCTATTTTCTCTTTTGTAAAATAAGTGTATGAATCCCTACCTCAGAGTATAGTTTTAAGGATGAAATGAGATGAGGAAGGTAACGTACTTGGGAACAAATGAAAAGTCTTATCCCAGGGAGGGACAGGAAAGTGAGGGTAGGTTGGCGTAATCGAGGGATGCTTCCTAGAGGGAGTGGTACCTGAGCTCATCTTTGAAGGACCAGAAAGATGCCATTAGGTAGAGATAAGTGAGACAATCATGTCAAACAGGGAACAGGGTTACCTTTGGAGATCAGAATTGGGTTGGTCAGTTGTAAAAGGCGTCAAGGTTATACTGAAATTGGAGAGGCAGGCTATTATGACTTGCCGTTGGATCCCACCTTGACCTCTATATGGCAGGTGGCCTATCTGAGATCTTGGGCCCAGGAGAAAGTAGATGGGCCAGGACTACTGCTTCCCTTTCTGGACATTCATTTTATGTTTTTCAGCCATGTTATCATTCTGGGGGACCTGAATACAGCTCACCGCCCCATTGACCACTGGGATGCAGTCAACCTGGTAAGGCTCCCTCTAGGCCTTTGACCTCACTCCTGACTATGGTTCTGTTTAGCCAGCCAATCAATGCTGGTTTTTTGGCCCAGGGGCAAGCTTCCTTCATGGAAAAGCAGAGCTTAGTTTGAAATTCTATTCTCAAAGCACTGAGGATTGTGCTGTGGACTCAGCTAGTAGTCAGTTCTGGCTCGACCCCTCAGAGCTTTCAGCATGGTGGTGGGGTATGGACACATGACCAGTCAATTATAGAATGGTGTTTTCAGGGCTGAGGCAGAGACAGCAGCCCAGGAGGTTAGGAGAGCCCGGAAATAGGATTCGGGCCAGCCAGGACATCGGGGGAGATATCTTAAAATGGCTGAATCTTAAAAGATGAGTAGAACAGAGCTTTGGGGTAGGGAGCAAAGAATTCTAGCATGATGAGCAAAGGCTGCAAGGTGAGAATTCGGCTGGTGTGCATTGGGAACTACAAGTCCCATTCTTGTTAGGGGGTGACAGAGAAGGAAGGTGAGTAGCAGGAGATGGGGCTGGAGAGTTTCAGTCAGATTTCAAGGGCCTGGAACTCCACATTGCCTTGATCATTTCCCTAATATACTATGTTTCCTGCTCATGGACCTTCAACACCTCCCTATTACCTTTGTGATGCAGAGAAAACACACAGGCCTGGCATTCAAAACTCTTTCTTGTCTGTGCCCAGTCTCCGTTTCCATCCTCAGCACCGCTACACACTCCATCCACTCCAGCCAGGTCGTCTCCTCTGCCCATTGCAAAAGTTATTCTCATTTTGGCTTTTCTCACTGTCCCCTGAATTGGTAGGCATCCCCTCCCTCTGTTTTCTTTTCTTGTATGAACCTCTCATCTCTGAGTCCCTCTAGGCCAATGGTTCTCAACCCCTGAAAGTACATTAGTACAAGGAGCTTTTACAAAAATGTCAATACCTTGGTACAACCCTAGACCAATTAAATCAGAATCTATTGGGTGTGGGGCCAGGGTAGCAGTATGTTTTAAAAGCTCCCAGGCTGATTTATTGTATATTCAGGCTTGAGGACCACTGCCCTAGAATCTCCAAGTCAGTTCTCATCATAGCTTGCCTCATAAGGGGAGGGATAAGTAACTTATACTGGCACAGTCCAACTCAGCAGTAGGCTTGGCTCAAAGAAGAGGCTGTAGGAAGATTCCTTGATTAGTTTGCAGAAGAGCCACAGGAACATAGATGTGTCTCCCAGCTGGGAAAATGAGCAGAAATGGGATAATGGGAGATGTGGTGGTGGGGGGGAGGGGGGAAGGGAGTGTACACTACAGACTGCAAGCCTTCAATCCTCCCTACCTTATTCCTTATCCGTGTTTACTTAGTCTGTTTTTGCTGCTTCCTGTGATAGTGTTATATACCTTTATGCCTTCTCTTCTTAGTTTAGAAATATCTTAGATATCTCGAGTGCACTTCCTACATTCTTTTTTTCCCAAGGAAAGAGAACTAATAATACCAGATCACATGAGAAACACAATCTTTCCAAAATAACAGAATATGTCTGCTTCCCACAAGACCGGCTCTTCTAGTCTCATCTCCCTAAATAGTACCATCGTCCTCTTGGTTGCTCCAACCAGAAGCTAGGGAATTGTGTTAGTGTTCTCCTTCTCTACCCACCTCTCCCATTCAATTGGTCAGTGAGTACTGTTGATTCTAGCTCCAAATCATCTCTTAATTTCATTTTGTCTCCTCTGGCACCACCCTAGTCTAAGTGACCATCATCTCTTGATAGTCAGTCCGGTTGCCCCTCAAGTCTTTTGGGTATACTGTCCCCTCCCTCCACAGACCCATCACAGGAGTAGTTCTCTCAATTTGTAACACCCTCTGCCTGGATTACTCTTGCTCAGCCTTCACTTCTCAGCTCCAGATCACTTCCTGAAAGGAAGCCTTGTTGGTCCCCAAGACGAGATCATGGTCCCACTTTGTCTCTAGTATCATGCCTGGCACATAATCAGTGTTCTTTGAACATTTGTTGCATTGAATGAGTGGGCGAGTGGATTGCATGGATGATGAATTAGGGATCAGAGCCAAAGGAAGTATTCAGACCTGAAACCCTGGAGTCCCTCAGCTCAGGAAGGGGGGGTGGTCAGTGAAGGCTTTAACACACACAACAAGAGAAGCCAAATAGTACCAGAGGGTTTACATGAAAAGGCAACAGGCTTCTTAACTCCTAACCTCAGCCCTACTTCCTGGAGGTAACCACTTTTAACTTGCTGTTTTCCATTCTCTTGGTGAGCAGTTCTGAGAATTGCTTTGATTAATTAACAGCAAGCTTTCAGATCTGGAATTTATGGCCCAGTGCAAGGTAGAGGTAGCCTGATGCAGAGGGGAAAAAGAAGCATGGCCTTTTAAATCAGTAAGGGTGGAAAGTGAATCTCAGCTCAGCCAGTTCTGGACTGTATGACCTTGAGCATTCTTCTTTGAAACAACCACATTTTCTTGTCTGTAAAATGAAGCAGTTAATCTAAGTCCCTTCCAGTTCTAGGCATCTAGTTCTGCCTCTTTCTTTGTCTCCTTCCCCTTTCCCCAGGAATGCTTTGAAGAGGACCCAGGTCGCAAGTGGATGGACCACTTGCTCAGTAACCTGGGGTGCCAGGCTGGTTCCCATACGGGACCCTTCATTGATAGCTACCGATACTTCCACCCAAAGCAGAAGGGGGCCTTCACCTGCTGGTCCACAGTCAGTGGCGCCCGCCATCTGAACTATGGTTCTCGGCTTGACTACGTGCTGGGGGACAGGACCCTGGTCATGGACACCTTTCAGGCCTCCTTCTTGCTGCCTGAGGTGATGGGCTCTGACCACTGCCCCGTGGGTGCAGTCTTAAGCGTGTCCTCTGTGCCGGCAAAACAGTGCCCACCTCTGTGCACCCGCTTCCTCCCTGAGTTTGCAGGCACCCAGCTCAAGATCCTTAGATTCCTAGTTCGTCTCGAACAAGATCCTGTGTTCAGGCAGTCAGCGCTGCAGCTCAGCAATCAAACACCGGTACAGATGCGCCAAAACAAAGCCCGTGTGCGCTCGACCAGGTCTCGGCCAAGTCAAGCTGGTTCCAGTAGAGGCCAAAAAAACCTGATGAGCTACTTCCAGCCATCCTCCAGTCGTCCACAAGCTTCTCCTAACTTGGAGCTTCCTAGCCTGGGCACCCTCGTGACCCCAAAGACCTCAGAAGAGGACGTGATGGCCAGTGTGGTGGAGGGGCGGGCCAAGGCTTCAGAGGCCAAGAATGAAAAGGAGGTACGGACCTCATTCTGGAAGTCTCTGCTGGGGGGGCCCTTGCCCATGCCCCTGTGTGGGGGCCACAGGGAGCCGTGTGTAATGCGAACTGTGAAGAAGCCAGGACCCAACCTGGGCCGCCACTTCTACATGTGTGCCAGGCCCCAGGGTCCTCCCACTGACCCCTCCTCCCGCTGCAGCTTCTTCCTCTGGAGCAGGCCCAACTGAACCAACCCAGGCCTAGGGATGTCTGGCATGGTTAACCTTGTACATGGTCTGAGGCCAGCTTCCTCCTAAGCTACCTCCTCCTTCCTCAAGACCTCCTCTTCCTCCTCCACCTCCTCAGGGACCCTTCCCTTTCCTCTTTTTCTTCTTCCTCCAAGGCCTCCCTTCCTCTCTTTTCTTCCTGCCTAGCTCCTCCTCACTGGTGAGCTTCTTTTGCCTTAATGCTGTGACCCAGTCCCCCACCCCACTTCCCACCTTCCTCTCAGAATTACAGAAGAACCAGTTGCCCCAGGAAGTTGTGATTTTAAACCCCTTCCTTCCTTGCTGGGAAATGTATCTGTGCCTAAATAAAGTCCGTGTCTTTGTTGTAGTGCACCATGTTATGTGGACATTTTGGATGTGCTCCATAAAGCTGAGTCAGAGACGTTATCTCAGTCCCGGGTTTGCCAGCTGCCTGTAACCTGATGATATAACTTCCAGGGAGAGGGGAGGAAGGAGGAGTGGTGCTCACCATTAAGGTGCTCTGTTGAGTTGTTGGGGTTCCCCGCACTGCTGAGGTTGGATCAGCAAGGGAGGTGGGTGTGGTGGGGCAGAAAGCTCAGGTGGGCTGTGTAGCTTTAAACCAATGTTTCTCAACTGATGTGTCTCACAGCTGCCACAAATGGGTTACAGGGTGGAAAGAAATGGGTCCCTCAACCCTAGAGTTGCCAGGCAGGACCAGGAATTGCACAAGTGTCAGGAAAGATTGCCTCCTAGACAAGTAATACCATTAATTCACCCAAGCGTGCCATGCAAATGTTTTCAGTGTGTTATGACCTAGAAAGTTTGGGAGCATTGCCTTGAACAAGTTGCTTGCTATAGCCAAGCCTCTTTCTCACCTTGGGAAACAGAACTGATAAGTCTTGTTCTGTAAGGTGCTGTAAGAAGCAAAAAGGATAATGGATTGAGGAGGACATCCATTCTCTCTGTTGGAAAATACCTCCAGAGTTTTGGGGAACCAGTCCTTTCCTCCAGGCAGATTGGTTTGGGCTGATTCCACCTCCTGGCTTCAGAGGCTACCTGGGGCCTGAGTTTCTGGGCCTACGCATGAAGAGTCAATCCCTGGATTTTTGTTGAAACCATGGGGAAAGAGCCATTTGATATAAACCTGCCAAATATCCTGGATCTTTGTGTAACTCACTGTGTAGTTTTTGGCCTCTTCCTCTTTCTGGATCTCAGTTTCGCTATCAGTAAAATGGGACGGTCAGACCAACAGGTGATCAGTGGTTTCCTCATGGCTCTGCCACTTGTCTGAAGGGGTCAGGTATAATGTAGTTGTCTGTTCTCTGTCAAACAAAGGGCTACAAATGCTACACTTTGCTCTTTATTTTCAGGCTCAAGTCAGGTAGAGGCACACAACAAAGCAGAGGACAGGAGGCGGCCCAGCCCCAAGAGAGGTGCAGGTGTGGTGGGGATCCAAGGCAGCTTGTTTCTCAGGCATAGGTGGTGACATACTGGGGCCCCATGTTCCCAAAGTAGGAACGTTCCCACTCACTCATGAGCTCGAAGTGCACAGGACGGCGACAGAAGTTGCAGGCAGCTATAGATACATCCTGGAGGGGCAGCCCCACCTCAGTCCAGGCTGCCAGCAGCTTCTCTGAAGGTAGTGAGGGGAAGGGAGGGAAATAATTGGTTAGAGTAGGTCTTAATCCCTGTGTCACATTACAGATGTGCCAAGATATTGATCCCCTCAACCCTTTGAGATGTCTTGGAACCAGAAGTATCCTCCTCAGTTTGCTCCACTGTGTGCTATGAATGTTAGCATTTGTGTATGGGTGCTGTGTTGTATAAAAGTTTGAGAAGCACTCATGTGACATAATTTGAAGCTATACTGGCCTGGCCTGAACCAAGCCCTAAGTACAGGACATGCTGTGGCTCAAGAAGTGAATCCATCTAGTTGGAAACTCCTAGCCTGGTGAGGAAGATGACACTGACACTACCCACACAGTGTCGTCAGTATTGTGACCTGGGAGCCTGGGGCAAGGGTTTTTCCTAGAGGGAGTGGGAGCCCAGAGGACAGAACCTGACCTTGCTGTCAGAAGTACCTCAGTTGTGTCTCTGTTCCTGGCTTTTTTTCATGCCTACTCCCTGTGTGATCTCATCTAGTTTTATGGCTTTAAATACCATCTGTATGCTGAATGATTCTGAAATTTTCATCTCTAGCCCAAAGCTATATCCTGAATTCTAGACTTGTATATCCAATTGCCTTTCTATATCTCCACCTGGATATCTAGTAGGCATCTGTAACTTAACATGAGCACAACTGAGCTACTGATCTCCATACTCTCCACCAAGTCTACCCTACTTTCAGCCTTACCCATCTCAGTTGATGGCAATTCCAGTTGCTCAGTACAAAAATGTTTGAGCCATCCTTTATTTTTCCCTTTCTCTCCTACCATACATCCAGTCTATCAACAAATACCATTGGCTCTACCTTCAAAATCTGACCACGTCTCATCACCTACAGTGCTATTTTCAGGTCTGAGCCACCATCATTTCTTAACCCAGAATATTACAGTAGCCCCCTAATGGATCTCCCTGCTCCCAGTCTTTCTTTCAGTCTATTCTCGACATAGAAGTCAGAGAAATTCTTTTAAAACCTGAATCAGATATGTTACTCCTCTGCTTAAATCCTTCAGAAGGCTCTCCATTTCGGAGTTAAAGCCATAACCCTTCCAGTGGCCTATAAAACCCTACACAGTCTAGCCCACATTGCCCCTCCTCAGTTTTCTGTCTCTTTCCCTCTTGCTCACACCACTCCATCCACACTCATCTACTTATTGTTCTTCAAATACAGAAGGAATACTGCTGTGTTAGGGTCTTCCTTGTCTTAGGCTGTTCTCTCTGCCTGGCATGCCCTTCTCTTAGATTTCTACCCAGCTAACTCCTTCACCTCCTTCATATCTTTGCTCAAGTGTCACTTTGGTGGTCTCTACCCATAACACTCCATTTAATGCTACAACCCTCCTCCAAGCTAGCCCATGTACCCCCCCAACCAGCACGTTCTATCCCCTTTTTCCTGCTCTATTTTTTTCCATAGTGCTTAAAATTACCATGCTATTTAATTTGCACTTACTTTTTAAAGTGTTTTTTGACTATCTCCTTCCACTAGAATGTAAGTTCCAGAAGGATAGGGAACTTGTGTCTGTTTTGTTTACTACTGGATCCCCAGCACGTAGAACAGTGTCTAGCACACAGTAGATACTCAATAAATATGTGTCGAAAGAATGAATGAAAGGATGCCTGATTAAGTCTAGAAGATGAAAAGAAGTAAACCAGAGTAAAGGGTGAGGGAGGGCATTCCAATCAGAAGGGAGCATCATTAGCAAAATCTCAGAGGTAAGAGGCTAGAGCAAAATGAGGGAACTATAAATCATTCAGTGTAGCTGGAGAAATAAAATGAATGTGGGCAAGAAGTGAGGGCATAGAGATCACCATGTTGAAGGCACTGAATGCCATGCCAAGGAGCTTTGACTGTTCTCCAGGCCAGTTGTCTCCAATTTGGGGGCTTATACATCCTATTAGTATAAAAGTTGTAGTATGTACCTCCAATGTATGTATTTTTATATACTATATACATATATCATTGTCACTCTATATATTAGAGATCAATATCAGTCATGCTTAATTTCCTATTTTTTAAGATAAAAAGTAAACATAAAATTCTAATAAATCCCCTTACCCTATGGATCATCTTGCATACCTCACCTTGGAGACCACTGCTCTAGTCTAGACAATAGGGAAAAATGAAGAGGTTTAGGCAAGAGAGCTATATGGTCAGATTTTTAGAAAAATCCCTCTAGTGGTCAATATGGATAAGGGATTAGAAGGAAGCAAGAGAGAAGCAGGAAAATTAGTTAGGAAGAAATCACGTTGACATGGCTTAAAGAAGTGGCAGTGGAGAAAAGACATTTGAGAGCGATTGTAGAGAACATTTGCAAGATTTCATGATGGGTTGGCTATGACATTGAAGGACTGACTGGTGGAGTCATGGTGGATGCCTCTCATATTTCTTTTCTGCAAAAGCCCAGCATAAATGGACACTTGGAGAACTGAGAGTACTGAGAGGTCTATAATTGAAGCCTGGAGCAAGTGAGAGGACTGAGCAAAAGGTCCAGAAGTCTAGATCATTAGCTCACAGAGGTAGTATATAGATCTAGTGGTATGAGCATGGATGTAGAAACAGACTCTCCAGTTCAAATCTAATAGCTGTGTGACTTTGGACCAGTTATTATATATTTTTATGCCTCAATTTCTACATGTATAAAATGGAAATACTAATAATACCATCTCTACCCCATGAGGATTAGATGAGTTAATACATGTAAAGTGTTTAGAACAGTTCTTGGCACATGGTAAGTACTTAATAAATGTTGGCTAGCATTATTTGATGTTTTTAAATGAATGAATGAATGGCGCCTACCTGTCTTGTCTTCCCGGGACTCATTCTGCCTATGCTCCAGACAAACAGAATGACTGTTGCACATGCATGCCCTCTGTTTTCCTATCTCTAGGTCCATGCTCGTGGAATTCCCTTATTCTGGAATGTCCTTACACCATACCACATGTACTTCAAGGTGCAGCAGGACTTCCTTACCAATAAAGCCTCTTTAATTTCACCCTTCCTATACCCTCTCTAGCCATAAAGGAGCACTCTCCTTCCAGTTCCCAGAGTACTGGAATCATCACACTGGACCAGTACGATCCATGTTTATGTCTGTCTCCTTTGCTATACCATCAACTGCCTATGTGTCTTTGACCCAACAGACCTAGAATGAGAACCTGCTCTATGCCAGGCCCTGCACCCAACAGGAATCCAGTAAACTTTAGGTGAATTGACTAAACTGACATCTTTCAGAGAGCACCGAATCCTAACCACTAGACCACCAGGGAGCGTCTAAACTGGCATCTTTCAGGATAAAACCCAAGCTACTCAGCTCTACAAGCCTCTAAATCTTGTGTTGTCTTTGCAGGTTCATAGATAAACACTCCCCTCCACCACTCCATTCTTACTACCCTACATTCCAGTAACACCTGCTTATTGTTCTTGATAAGTCCCAGGCTACTTCTCACCCTCCTCCTTGCCTTTCTTCATGCTCTTCCTTCTGCTAGGAATACCCCTTCTACACCTTCTTTCTTCTCTTGGTCCAATACCACACAGCTTTGCAAGACTCAGCTCAGGTGTCACCTCCACTAGGAAGCCTGTCTTGAATCCCACAGGTTGGGTCAGGCCGCTCCTCTCTGCTCCCACAACTCCCCCATACATTGTCTTTGTTGAACTTTGATCAGCCCTTGAAGTCATTGTTTGGATCTGCTGTGATCTCCTCAACCAAACTGAAGCCCTATGAGTATAAGGACTGTTTCATTCATTTATGACCCTAGTATAGGGTCTGGCACATAATAGATGTTCCAGGAATATATTTTTAAACTGAATGGCATCCATTCTCAACTTCTTCACATACTGGGGCTGAAGGGAAGGAGAGTACTGTAGGCACCCATGTTGAGGACTTACCCACAAAGTCTTCCATCATCTGAGGACTGTGGTGGGGGGAGGGTGCCAAGCGCAGCAGCTCCTCACCCCGGGGGACAGTTGGGTAGTTGATGGCTTGCACATAGATGCCATGCTTGGAGAGCAGGAGATCACAGATCCTGCTGTTCAGCGCTGCATCACCCACCTGGGCTCAGGAGAAAAGGCTGTCAGTATCTGCCACCCTGGCATCACTATCACTAGCTCCATAAAGTAGGTGGAGGGAGCCAGATCAAGGAACACCACTGAATTTTGGGACATATTTTTTCATAAGAGGCTTAGTCAGTGGCAGGTCTAGAATTTCCATCAAGGAGTTGCTCAGAGGCAGCAAATTTGAGATACATGTACCTCAATGTTCATAGCAGCACATACACACACACACAGTGGAATATTACTCAGCCATAAAAAAGAGTGAAATATTGCCATTTGTAGCAACATGTATGGACCTAGAGAATATTATACTAAATGAAGTAAGACAGAGAAAGACAAATATTGTATGATATCACTTATATGTGGAGTCTAAAAGATAATACAAATGAATCTATAAAGAAAACAGACTCACAGAAAACAAACTTATGGATGCCTAAGGGGAAAGGGAGGAGGGGAGGGATAAATTAGGAGTATGGGATTAACAGATACAAACTACTATACATAAAATACATAAGCAACAAGGATTTACTACATAACACAAGGAACTATAGTCACAGGGAACTATTAAATATATAATACAGGGAACTATTACTATCTTGTAATAACCTATAATGGAAAATAATCTGAAATATATATATATATATAACTGAATCACTTTTCTGTACACCTGAATCTAACACAATATTGTAAGTCAACTATACTGCAATTTAAAAAAAAAAGAAAAGAAAGGACGTGGAGGTGGCACTAGGGACCTTGTCTTTGAAGCTGTTGGCAGAGCAAGCATACTTAGCTAGTATGTTAATTTGGGGTGGTTCTGGGTAAGAAGATAAACCCCCCTCCCTAGCCACCTCTGGGGTGCTGTCACTGGGTTAATTAAAGAAACATATTTACAAAAGCAGTCTTTCAAGGGAACATTGAGTTAGCCCAAGAACAGTGACCATTCTCATCCATAAAGGTCACAAAAAATTGTCCTTACCATACCCCAGCTTACCGACACACACAAATAGATGTCGTTTAAGAAAGAATTAGCGGTCCATTTTTTTGGTTAACATTTTTATTGGAGTATAATTGCTTTACACTGGTGTGTTAGTTTCTGCTGTATAACAAAGTGAATCCGCTATACATATACATACATCCCCATATCTCCTCCCTCTTGCATCTCCCTCCCACCCTCCCTATCCCACCCCTCTAGGTGGTCACAAAGCACCGAGCTGATCTCCCTGTGCTATGCGGCTGCTTCCCACTAGCTATATATTTTACGTTTGGTAATGTATATATGTCTATGCTACTCTTTCACTTCATCCCAGCTTACCCTTCCCCCTCCCCATGTCCTCAAGTGCATTCTCAACGTCTGCGTCTTTATTCCTGTCCTGCCCGTAGGTTCTTCAGAACAACTTTTTTTTTTTTTTTTTTTAGATTCCACATATATGTGTTAGCATACGGTATTTGTTTTCCTCTTTCTGACTTACTTCACTCTGTATGACAGTCTCTAGGTCCATCAAAAGAGTCATGTACCACAATGTTCATTGCAGCTGTATTTACAATAGCCAGGACATGGAAGCAACCTAAGTGTCCATCGACAGATGAATGGATAAAGAAGATGTGGCACATACATACAATAGCGGTTCATTTTTAAAGGCAGTAAACACACACATAGTTGGGAATCCAAAGCAGCAGCTAGCCCCATGGCTTTTGATTCTCTATTTTCTGACTTCAGTTCTCCGTTAAGAAATACATTTCACACCATGACCGTACTATACACACATACACATAAACGTGCATATACGCAACTGAAACAAATTTCTTATAAAATGATACCCTTACTATGTGTGATGTGCTCCAACATTTCCTATTCTATTTCTTCTATTTTTTAATGCTAATCATAATCCACCAAACTGACTTTGTGACCCATTAATGGTCTTGATCCACAGTTTGAAAAAACTGAGGGTCAGGACAGTCTAATAAGCATGAGATAATAGCTAATGCAAAATAAGCATGAGATAATGCAAACAAAAAAAAGGACTGGCTAATCCAGAATGACTGAGAATTTTTCAAAAAGGGTAACAAAACTGGCAATAAGGAGGATGGTTAACAAGAAAGCAGAATTGACAGGGACAGGTGTCGGCTTGCTGGGTGTGAGAAGGCTCCCAGAAGAGATAGGTGAAGAAGGCAATGGGCAGTGTGGGGCTCTCACCCGAATGGGGATGATGTGACTGGGGCATGGGATGACAGGAAGGCCTCTGTCCATTAGTAGCTGACGCATGTGCTTGACATTGCGCTGGTGGGCCCGCCTCAGGGCTTGGCCCTCCTCTCCCTTGAGCAGCCGCACGGATTCCAGAGCCCCAGAGAGCACCATGGGAGGCAGTGAAGTGGTGAAGATGAAGCCAGCAGCATAGGAGCGCACCATATCCACCAAGTCACGGGTGCTGGCGATGTAGCCGCCCACACAGCCAAAGGCCTTGCCTGGAGACAAGGAGGAGAATGAGGAGGATATGCACAGACCCCATTATCAATCCCCCAAGGAACAGAGTCATGCACCAGGTAACACAAGGAGGTACACCAAAAGCTGGAGCTCCAGACTCCCTTCACAAGACTCTGTTCATCTCCCCTGTCCATGACAAGGCAGACAGAGCTGATAATTCTGCTGCTTTGAGATAGGACTTTCAAGGCCTGCCATATGCAATGACTAGATACGCAGGAGCTGGGTGGGGACCATCAACTGGTTAGGCCCAAAAGTGGAGCTAAAATGAAGCTTAGGGCTGGGGTGGGGGAGGAGTTTAGAACCACAACTCTCCACTCACTGAGTTGAACTTGGCTATTTGGCCTGGCTCAGGGGTCTTCTCAGAAAACCCTCCCAGACTTTCTCAGCAACTCTGCAGTGGGGTGGGAGTGGGAGGAGAGAATCCAGGAGTTCCATAGCCTGGGGCTGTGGAATAGCTCCTGCAGTTGTGGGGAGGAGGAAGAAAAGGGTCTTCTAGGGGCTTCCTTTCTGGATTGTATATAAGGCCAACCCAAGGGACTCACTCACCAAGAGTTCCAGAGATGATGTCAATCTTGTGCATAATTCCATCACGCTCCCCAATTCCAGCACCCCGGGACCCATACAGTCCTACAGCATGAACCTCATCCACGAAGGTCAGAGCCCCATACTGGTGGGCCACATCACACAACTCCTCAAGGGGACAGATGGCACCTGAGCAAAGCCAACAAATAGAGGTAGATCATAACCCTTCCGCAGCTCCATCTCCAGCACGGAATTTGTGACCCATGACTACTTTAGGTTGGGAAAGGAGGTGGGTGTGCACTGTCAGTTGGGGTTATGCCAAACCTCTTTATATGTGTTGACTAATTTCACCCCACTCCCACCCAAGCTGTGTGTGTGTGTGTTTTCCCCAGCCTGTGATTAAGGCTTGCCTCTCTTTCTATTTTTACTTCATTCTGATATCTGTCATCTTGTTTATGCTATTTGCCAGCCTCTCTCTGCTTCTTTTTTTTTCCATACAAGTCTGTGTATTTCCATCTAGGATTGGCACTAGCCTATATGATGCCTTTGTTTAAATAAATTGAAAAACAGTAACCTTTTGCTCCAAGTTAATGTAGTCCTGATTTTAGATCCTGCTCACCCCCTCAGCCAAGTACTGTTGGCAGCCCTGTCAATATTGTTATTCTTCACTGGTCCTCCCTATTTCTGTCTTTCTGGCTTTTTGTCACTCTCTCTCTTTTTGTGGCTATTTCCATCTTTGTTTCTGTGTCTCTATTTTTCTATCTCTGCCTTTGTTTTTCTCTCTCCTCTCCCCTTCCTCCCTCTGTCTCTTTGTCAGTGTCTCTCTCACTCCCTCCCTCACCTTCCTCTCTCACTTCTCTCTTTCTTACTGTTTGTGTCCCTTTTTTATCTACCTTTCTGACTTCAGACTTTTTTTCTCTATATCTTTGTCTCTTTCTGAGTTTCTTTGTGCCTCTGTTTCTGTCTTTTCTGTGTCTCTGTGGGAATATATTTCTTTCTCATCTCTGTCAATGTTGTTACCTGAGGGCCCCCACCCACAGACTCAGTCTCAGTATACTGAATGAAAGTGAATTAGAAGTAATCTGTATGTTCCTGTACATTTTCCATGCAGATTTACCATTTTTCCCTGTTATTCTAGACATCTTCTATGCTGATAGTCGTTTATAAGGTCTTCAAATGGCTGTGAATCTCATGTATAGACTTTTTGGCCAGTCTACATATACAAGAACCACACTTCTGCCATTCCCCATCCCTGGAAACTAATGGTACAGGGAGTTGGAATACAGAAGAAACTTCTTCTGGTGGGAACAGGGACTCCAGGCCTGGATTAAAGTATATGAGCTGGGACAACAGGAGGGGAGAAAACCACAGGAGTTGGAGCCCAAGACAAAGAGGACAGTGTGATGGCTCAAGCATCATTTCAGTGGGAGGAATTCAGCCCTATGGTTGACAGTTTAGGCAGGGTTTCCACCAAAAGAATAAGGAACTATTCATTTGCAAATGTAAGGAAGTAGAATGGTTCCAACATGGCTTTCACTACAGAAATAATGAATTAGAGGGAATTCCCTACTGGTCAAGTGGTTAGGACTCTGTGCTCTCACTGCTGAGGGCGCAGGTTTGATCCCTGGTCGGGGAGCTAAGATCCCACAAGCCGTGCAGTGTGGCCGAAAAAAAAAAAAAAAAAAAAAGAATGAATTAGAGTAGTCTCAGTGGTAGAAATATAATCATTGTTAGTTGTAGAACTGTGAAAGAGGGCATGACAATAAGTTCATTATATAAATTAACTTACTTAAATTCTCGCAGCTACTCTATTATTATCATCTCCATTTTTAAAGGTAAGGCAACTGAGACACAGAGCAATTAAGAAACTTGCACAAGCTAGTAAGTTGTCATGCTGGGACTTGAACATGGATAGTTTGGTTCAACAGCCTGTGCATCACCATTGCTTGATGTGACGGCACTTACATTGGCTAAATCAGAGAATACAGTGGACTCTCCTTTGTTTCACTTGGAAAAGTGACAAGTTGAAATGAAATGAGGACCTCTTCCTTTTAATAAATCCAGAAGGTTATGCCTAAAACCCATGATTTCTGCTTAAAAGGGACAACAATAGAATGATTTGAGCACTGTTTCAGTTGGGGAAAGAAAAGAGGTAGGAAGATATTGGACCCTGAAAAATCTCCCAGGCAATGGTTTGTGAAATTTTCTGTTGCAGAAACCAGACACTGGGATGACTGATTTGCACTTCTAATGGAGGGAGTGTCATGTGAAGGAATTGGAATCGTACATCCTAGGGTTCAGGTACTCACTTTGGCACCAATTTACTGAGCCAACCAAGACAAATTGTGTACTGTCTCTGCACTTTAGTTTCTTAACCTTTGAGATCAGTGTAATAGCTGCCTCCATCCTTTGGCATTTACTGGCTGCGTGACCTAGGGCAAGTCACTGCACTTGTTTATGTCTCAGTTTCCTCTTATAAATAAACAGAAATAATGATAGCACCTACCTCATAGAATCATGGTGAAGATTAAGTGAATTAATACATGTAAAATACTAATAATTTTGCTTGGCACATAATAAGCACTCTATAAATGTTAGCTGTTATCATTATCATCATAGTTTTTGTGAGACCAACTTTAGTAAACATACACTCACACATATACATACCATCCATGGAGTGAACAGTCTCAAAGGCCACAATTTTGGGTGTTTCAGGGTTGGATTTCTTTAGAAGTTTCTTCAGGTGGTCAGGGTCATTGTGCCGGAAGACAAACTTCGCTGCTCCACTATTGCGGATACCTTGGATCATTGAAGCATGGTTGCCTGCATCTGAGTAAATCTCGCACCCTGAAGAACCAGATGCATAATGCTTAAGCTTCTGTCCCAGTGTTCACACTTCAACCTCAGGATTGACCTGGCAGGGACAGAGAGCCAACCCTTTCCTCCCGTTAAAGACTCTGCTCTGCTTCTCCATCCTCTGGAAGCCTTTGTAACACCTCTTCCTCTCTTGGAAGAACTCCTCTGCCCTGAAATTCTGACCCCTACACTCTTCCCTCCAGGCATTTCTAACTCTGGTCTGGCCTTTGACTATCTTGAGGTGGAGGAAATTTGAATTTCCCAAGAAGCTCCAGAGTTTCCTGAGGACAGGGCCTATGTTCCTTCTCCTAGACACCAAGATTAAGCCTTGGAAAGGAGTTTATCCCAGGGAATGTTTGCTGATTTGGACTGATGCTAGATTCTTCCTGATCTAGATGAAATCCCACCTCTTCCAGGTATCATCCCTCTGCTTATAGTTACAGGGTAGACACTCATCAGACTTTCACAATTTGAATCATAAGCTCATGACAAGTCAGAGCTGGAAGGGCCATTGGTGACCATGGAATCTAATCCCTTTACTGTACAAGTGAGGAAGCTAAGGTCCAGAGAGGTCTCTAGGACCTGAGGAATGCAGGGCTTTTTACTGGACAATGCTGGGAGAACAGGTAGAGATGGGACGTTGGTGGATGGAGTTGATTCCTGGGCCCCAAAAACTGCACTGACATCAAGGAACTGTGGCCTTTCATTAGAGTAAGGGATCACTTCTACCTGTGGAAATCAGGCATGACTTCCTGGAGGACCTGCTGTGAAAGATAAGTAGACTGGGAGTTTCTAGGGAGCAGGAGCCACATCTTTTTATCTTTCTGTCTCTGGTACCCAGATTAAGGCTAAGTGTACTTTAGATGCTAAGCAAACCTTTCCTGAATGAATAGATAAAAAACCAAATTCCTGATTTTTAAGTGAGTGAATGAATATATGAATTAATATATTACTGAATGAAAGAGTGAGAGGAGGGGTGTCAAAAGATGAGCCTGAAGAGATAGGTAGAGGCCAGATTTTGAGGGCTTTAGAAAGCATTATAAAGAGTTTGGATTTGGTCCTAAGGGCAGTGGGGATCTATTAAAGGGTTTGGGGCAGGAGAGTAACAAAGATAGGTTTGCATTTTAAAAATATGATCTGATTGTTGTGAAGAATATATTGTAGGAGGGCAAAGGTGAAATCAAGAAAATGATGTTGGTCTAGGTGAGGATGGTTGCAGAGGAAATGGAAAGAAGTTGAATTCTAATGGCTGAAGAGGGGGTTCACTGAAAACATTCCCAAAGATGTTGGCTTTAGCTGGGATTATGTGTGATCTCGGAAAAAGTTTCTGAGAAGCAGTGGAGGTGTTTACAGTGTGCTGAAAAATCGACAGGAAGTGAGGAAGTGGATAACAAGTGTGGAGACTTCTCTCAAGCAGTTTGCCTGTTATAAGGAGGAGAGAGAAGGGCAGTATCTAGAGAGTGATGAGGGAATTTTTTTTTTTGATGCAAAAGACTTCAACATTTTTAAAGAGAGGGAGAGGCTAAAGATACAGGAGGGAGAGAGAGAACTCATAGATCAAGGTTCCTGAAGAGGTAGAGGACACAGAGCACCAATGTAAGAATTAGTCAACAAGAAAAAGGGCACCTCTTCTACTGTGACAGGAGAGAAGGAGAGAGGAGAGGACATGGGGGAATGCTCATGAGTCTATAAGTAGTTTGAGGCAAGAAGTTGAGGACTTACTGCGTGGGGTCTTCTATTTTCCGTGTGGTAGGAGGTGAAGTCATTTGCTGTGGTTGAAGGTGAGGTGGAGGTGTAAGAAGGCTGAGGAGAGCGGGGTTTGGCAAAGTTACCTTGGAGACTTGGAGAGCTGACTATGAAAACAGGATTGCCAGGCAGCATAGAGGACCTGGTAGAGGTTGGGGATCATGAATTTTTAGTGGCTCCCATCTGAGCAATTATATAAGACCAGGATTGACATAAGGAAGGTAGAGAGTTATATTCATCCAGGGTTGGGCTATGATGGAAGGATGACAGGCATATTAGTTGAAGACATTATTGGCTAGAGAATGGGGGAGTGGGAAGATGGGATTCAGAGGGAATCTAGTGTATAAGTGAAGGGATTGGCTTTAGGCAGAAGGAGAGATGCGCTTTCAATTTGTAGAAGGAAAGAATGAAAGAAGGGTACATGAACAGTCAGATGAATTTGTGGATTTGGTGGCTATAAGTTAAAGGAGCTCCTGTCTGGTGGCTTCTGTTTTCTTTGTGTTGTAAGATGTGAGGTTATTTGCTAAGAGTGAAGGAGGAGGTAGCTACAGGTTTTAGAAGGGGGAAGAAAGTTTGAAAAAGTTGATGTAGGGACATAAAAGGACTGTTTATAAGTGTTAAGAGTGCAGTTGAGTTGGGAAATGATAAATTTATGATGTTACCCTTCTGTGACGTTGGGATATAGTCATCCAGTGTTGAGGAGATGCAAGGTTGGTTAGAAGGAAGGGCAATGGGAGCAAGTGAACTCAGAAGACAGGGAAGGAGTGATGGAAGCAGTAAACCTGGATGCTGTAGTGCAGGATACCACCCACTGAACAAAGCTCAGGCCCCAGGCTTACCTGGCAAGATCTTGGCCAAGGTGAAGAGAGTAGAGTCATTGGCCACAAAGCATGAAGAGAAGAGCAGGGCTGAGTCCTTCTGGTGAAGCTCAGCCAGCTCTTGCTCCAGCTCAACATGAAACCTGCTGGTACCCGAGATGTTGCGGGTGCCACCAGCTCCAGCTCCATGACGCTGCAGGGTCTCTCTGACCAGGAGAAAACAGAGGGGGGACAAGGAGAAGAAACTCTTGTCAGATTCTGAGGAACTGGGGAGGTTTCTCTTCCTTGAAGGGGGTCAGTATTGACTTAGTGATTCTCTATGAGCTGTGTCCTATATGACCAAGTAGAGGGGAGGCTGGGGACAATGGGGAGAAATGGACCTTCCCTCTCAGGCTGAAAGCACTCAGGGATGGAGGGAGAAGCCAGGTTGAGCTTGATTAGCTTGGAAGACCTTCTAGAGGAGTTCGCACATCATCTCTGGTAATACTCATTCTGCAGCCAGAGTAAGAACTCATAGAGAGTGGGCCTTGCTCGGTTTCTCATCCTTTCCTTTGTAGCACTGGACACCAAAGAGTTTGGAAAACATGGCTTGTTGACTTAGTCCATGTCTGAGGATTAGATTTGCTGGAGGACCTTGGACAAAAGGGGTGTTGCGTGGAAACAAGGTTTCCACTGTCAGCTCTGCCTTTTCCTTCCATGCGTGGCTTTGGCTCTTCTCTGGATGTCTCCCCACAGCTCATGGCTCAGACCCTACTACTCACTGTGTGGCTTGCAAGACCCGAGGGTGCCGGCTCATGCCCAGGTAGTCATTACTGCACCAGACAGACACATCCTTTGAAGCCACAGATGCCTCAAAGAAGTGTTCAGCAAAGGGGTATGCATCAGCCCAGCGGTTCACAGTCTTGAAAACACGGTAGGTGTGGTCCTGTTTCTTCTCCATGATCTTGTTCCTAAAAAACTGGTCATAACCAAAGACATGGTTTCCTGCAGGAGTAGAAATGGGGATGAGAAGAATTCATTTTAAATTACTTCCTGGCTAGTCCATATTTTATTCATGCTGTTGATTTGGTGTTCTCCAATTCTCTTTCCATTTATTCATTTATTTGATCAGTCATTAACTTACTGGGTCACATTAACTCTCTACTATTTCATTCAACCATCCCTTTGCTTACTCACTGGCTCATTCACTTAGTAATTTATTTATACATTCACTCAGGCTTCCTACACTTGGCATGGCCTCATCTCTTTTCCCAAGGTTAGTATGGCACCCTCCTTACTAGAATCACTACTTCTAGTTTCAGTGGAAGAATATTGATAGGTCTAGTTTCTAGTCATAGCTCTGGCACTTCCTAGTTGTGTGATCTTGAGCAAGTCATGAATCCTCTTAGTTTTAATTTCCTCATCTGTAGAATGGGATTAATAATATCTTCCATGCAGAATTGTGACCATCTGATGACAAACAGAATGTAGTACACCCAAACTAGTGTCTGGCACATAGTAGTAGTATTGTGATTATTGTAATATAGTAGTAGTAGTAATAATAATAATAATAATTTAAAATAATATTATTATAGCCAACATTTAATAAGTGCCTATTACATCTAATACCCTCTCTTAGGAACGTATAAATATTATTTTATTTATTCCTCATAACAACCCTATATGGAAAGTTCTATTAGTATCTCCATTTTACAAGTGCAGAAACAGAGGCTTATGGAGGTTAGGTAACTTGACCAAGATCATACAGCACATAAGTGGCCTACAAATAAGTGACCTAGAGTCTACTTCTTTAACCATTACCACTACAAAATGGAGCAACCCTACTTTTAGGATAAATTGAAATAATGTATGCCAGTGGGCTTGTTGAACTCCAGAACTCTATCCATGAGACAAAAATCATGATTGTTTCAGATGGCAACTTATATGGTAGGGGTGTAAACTGGAAACATCTTTGCTGCGGGGATGTTTGGAAATATGTACCAAAAGTTTTTAAAATGCACATGCTGACATACCTAGGGGAATATTTGCAGCATGTTTAACAGAAAAATTGATATCCAGAATTTATTTTTTAGAAACTCTGAACAATTACTATGGAAAGTTTTAACCCAATAGAAAAGTGGGCAAAGAATATAAACAGACAATTCAATAAATGTAGAAAAAGATGCTTAATCGGGGAAAATCAAACTGCAAAAACAAATTTTCACTCATCAAATTGATAAAGATTTTAAAATGTGATAATACTAAGTGCTGGAGAGCGTGTGAGAATATGGATTCTCTTTGATAACTGGTACACCACTTTGGAGGACTAATTGGCAATATTTATTAATATTGAAAATGTACACACCCCTATGTCCTGAGAATTGTCACCTCTTAGTGTCTATTCTAGAGGAACACTTACCTATGTACATGAAAAGGTACATTCAAGGATGTTTGTTGCACCTCTGTTTGTAATAGGAAAAATTGGAAGCAACCCAATATAGGAATAGCTAAATACTCTCTAGTACAGCCACACTAAGTCTAAGATAATACTATATATTATCTTTGGATACATTTATATGTATGTAAAACCAACATACAATGCAGAGTGGAAGAATACACACAAAAAATTGGAAACAATTACCTGAAATATAGGTGCTTGGTTAACTAAATGATGTTGCATTCATGCTACAGAACACATTTCAACCATTAATAATTATTATGCAGCTCTATGTTTAGGGACATGGAATAATGCCCATGAGATATTGTTAAATGAACAAAGCGTAATAACAAACTCCAGGTGGAATAAGATCACATTTCTAATAAAAACATGTGTGTGGAGGGAAGTGTAGTTTTGTGTGTGTGTGTGTGTGTGTGTGTTTAGTCATAGGAAAATATCTGGAAAAAGTATGACAAAAAGCTAATGGTGGATGGTGGAACTCTGAGTGCTTTAAATTTCCCTTTTTATATTATTTTTATATTGGGAAAATAAAACAAATTCTATTATGAAAAATGAATAAAAACACATATAAGAGAGGGGAAAAAGGCTCTCTGCGAAGGATGAGAGGTTTTGAGGGAAACATGGAGAAGAAATAATAGGAATACACCTAATATTTAATGAAGCTTCATAACAAGTTAGAAGCACTTCCATAAGTGTAATTTTATTTCCTTCTCATAATAACTTGCGTTATTAAAATCTCACTGGAGGTAAGTGACTTACTTTCTAACGCATGCAGATACAACAAGTGCCAGCATTAAAACTTAAACTCAGACTCCCTTTGGCTCTAAAGTGCTTCCTTGCCATTGCCTCTACTGTGTCAGAAGCCCTTTCAGCATTCCTTCCATATTCCTACCCCTTTTACTTCCTCCTCAGCGAACTCACCAGCCATGTTGTTCTGAATCAGGTGCGTGACCTTCTCTGAATTTTTCTCTGACTCCTGGGGACTGAAGAATGGCTTCCTCAGGCTGGTTGAGGCCAGGAAGATGGGCAGGTCTGAGAAGGAGTATGGGATTCATTGGCCATGAAAAAAGGGGGGAAAAGGAAAGCATGTGATATCTTCTTTAAACGCAATACAACATATAAAAATTCAAGGTTAGGAAGTAGGGAAGCCTTGTGCAGAGAGAAGAAATATTCTGCAAAGTGAGCCCTTTCTCATCTCCCCAAGTGGAGACTTATATGTCAGAAAACCATCCATAGGCTGAATTACACTTCTCTTCACTAGGACTTTCCCTTGGGTGAGATAACTGGAGCAGCAATGCTGAGTCTTGCACATGGAAGGTAGATGCAGGACAGTGTACCTTACTCTTCGTTTCTGAAAGTCATTAAAATTCAATTTTGAAATTTTTACTCTTAATTATATCCCAAAAGGGTCTATGAAAGATGTTGACTGTATGGCCAACTCTCAAGTGTGGCCAGCTCTCAAGTGTGGCCTTCAGTGGTCTGCACCAATTGAGTTCACCTGGGCTCCATACCCTTCTAAAGAATGTACCTGCTTCCAAAACTCACTCTTTTATGCAAATCCAGATTGTCATAGAGTGGTATTGCTTAAATCTGGGAGCCCAGCCTGTTGGAATCCATTTAGCCACTTGGGAGAGAGGAGGCAGAACTCTAGAAGGCTCATTTTAGACTAATAGCTAAAAGTTACAGAAGCATGTATGTGTGTTGGGGAGGGTGCATTTCAGTGCACAGTCTATGCTATTGAGTACCATGGTTCCCCTGGAAAAGACTGGACTTCCATCATGAAATGTATACTAGCTGCCCTGAGCTGCCTAGCTCAGGATCGTAATAAAGTGAAATCAAGCATTAGGTGTAGAGGTTACATGAGGTGGAACTTAACTCCAACCTGTCTTGAAAGTCTTCACATCCTCCTGGACTTCTGGGGCTGCTTTCTGCACAATTTTACTCTTCCCATCCTGGAGTTCCAACAGCATGAAGGGACAGTGGCTCTTGGCCCAAGATGGAGAGTCTATGCAAAGTTAAGAGAGTAAGTGGCAGTGAGCTTCTAGCTGTAAGTTTAACAGTGGTCACTAAGAAGTACTATATCTCAAAGCTCTATCTCAGGCTATGGTAGAGACACAGAGATGGTTGTATCTGGTCCCTAGGGGAGTTCCTGAGTTGTTGGGAATGGCACATACTGAAGACACATTATGAACAGTGCTGGGATGGGAGGGAGGACATGGGCTAGAAGAGGAAAGGGACATGACCCAGAATTGGATTTGGACAGGCTGGAAGTCTAGCTAGACTTCATAGAGGAGATGATGCCCAAGTTAAATGTTGCATGAGAAGTATGAGATACTCTAGTAAAGATAATGGGAGAGAGTCATTTGACAGGTGCAAAGACACAGAAACTTAAGAAAACAGAGTTAATCCAGACAACTTTAAGTAGTTTCAGCATGACTGGAGTATATAGAATGTGAGGGGCATGAGAGTGAAACTCCTTTTAGAGATACTGCCAGAAGTCAGAGGCCAGTGTATTTTTAGGCAAGCTCATTCTTCCTTGATACTTTTCACATGAACCCTTCCAATTATTAGGTAATGATGACCAGTATGACTTGGAAACTTATCTCTAGGACCCAGACATTCTCCCCCATTTACCAGCAGTGACTTCTTACCCCCTCCAGCCTTGGTTGCCTTAAGGTGGATTTGAGAACAGGTTGTTCCTTGGATGGCCAGGATGGGACAGCGTCCAATACCAAACAGGAACTGGTGAGTCTTAATCATCTTGCCCAGGAGGGCTGTGGGGCTCCGGATAAGCACTGGGCAACGCTGTAGCAACATGGCTGCTGCCACCCTCTTGAGCCCGAAGTTCTGCATAAGATGTGGAAGAGATGAGATTCTACCATGAAGACCTGGCTGAAAGCCAAGGGTCATTCTTGTGTTTGATCCTTTGCCTTTAGCTTCTCACCCAGCTTGCCTCCCTCCCCAGAGATGCCTTTATTGTCATTTCAGGGTAAGAACTTTCCAAATATTAAAATGTACTAATAAGGCATCAGAGAGGAAGAAACAGGAAACTGATCATTAGACAAAAGAGGTGAAGAAAAGAGTTCCCACTGGAGGGCAGAAAGCATGAATTCTGATTCAGACTCTGCCACTGACCCCCTCTGTGATAATAAGGATCATTGAAGTGTGATTATGTGTGGCAGGATGAGAGTTGACAACCCACCAACCCTTTGATCAACACTTAAGGCTAAGACTCTCTCTAAGAATATTGGCCTCAGCCAAATGAAGATTCAACTTGCTAATGCAGACAGATGCCATTGACCAGGGCTCATGAGGCTTCACTCAGTGTTTCCTGAGCAGGCCCAGTCAGAGAGACAAGGAGCTTGAGGCCATAGGTACCAGCTTAAGTAGATTCAGGGAATAGGACAAAAGGGCACCATGTGCCACCAGACAGGTATTTTACTGCCTTTGGATTTTCTCCTGGATTTTGGAAAAGCAGATAGAGATGTAGGTGAAAGCAAGACCCAAGGAATCTGGGAAACAAGTCTATGGGTGAATGAAAGAGGCAGAGGCTAAGACAGAGGAGAGAATCAGGGTGGGGAGAATATAATAAAAAAAAAATACACATAGTAGGTATTCAATAAATATTTATTGAATTTGGGAGTAAATTAATGAATGAGCAGGGACTCAAATGGAGGAAAGAGAATAGAGGAAGAGTCATAAAGAAAGAAAAATTAGGAAAGATAAAAGGAGGAAAGTAATAGAGAACAAAGGTGCAATGGTAGTAGTGGAGTTACAACAGAAATTGCGGGAGAGAGAAAGATCAAAGCCAGAGGAAAGGGGACAGGTAGAGATAAGAACAGGGAGAAGAGGACTGATCCAGAAAAGCAGAGGACAAGAGGATTATGGGAAATACAGAAGGTAGGGAAAGAGACTGAGATGAGAGAAAGAGAGAATGAAAGAGAGAAGATGAGAGAAGAGAGAGAGAGAAACAGAGCAGAGGTAGAGTTAGAGACAGATAGACAGAGGGACCAAAAAGGGATATGAGGCGAAATCAAGGAGCATGGAGGAATATACAAAGACTCAGAATACTGAGAGCAGGAGAGGAGAGAATCCAGCAGAGGCAGAGTCAGTCAGGCACAAAGGTAAAGGAGAAATTCTATCAGAGATTGTGTGGGTGGGGGAGAACAACAAAGAAGAGTTAGGGGAAGAGGATCTTGGCCCTCCCTACTGAAGGAGATGAGAGTGAGACTGAGTTAGAGCTAAGATCAAAGGATAGAGACAGAGAGATGGCTATTGTGGGTTGGGGGTTGGGATGAGGGAGGGCTGAGACATATAAAGACAAAGAGAGCTAGAGATAGCAAGAGGGAGAAATAGATTAAAAGAAAAAGGACAAACTAGAGATCCAGCATCAGAGGGTGAGACAAGATATGGGACAGGATAATGGGAGAGAGATGGAGGAATGTGGCAAGACTAAGGCCCTCCCACCACCAGGAGAGCTACTTAGTAGAACCTAACAGCACCTCTAGTATTTAAGGCTTTATGTTGTGGGGGGAAAAGTGAACAGGAGGAGCTCGTGGCCATGTCATCATATGACAACCTCCTTCACCTCTTACAGAGCAACACCCCTCCCTTCTAGATCTCATAGAGCAAACACCCTCCTCCTAACTCACAAAGCAACCTCTTCCCCTTGTTCCACCCCAGAGCAACCTCCCTCCAACTCTCACAGGCTGTCATAAGAGCATAGGTTGGTATGTGGGGTAGGGTGTGTGGGTCCTGAAATTGGAAAAGGCCAAGGGGTGTTGAAAGGACTAATGAAACTCATGTTAAGACTTTAGGAAAGTGCCTAAAAGAAAATCTTAGCTTTTCTTATTTCAATTCCAGCTCCCCAGCTCCTTGTTGGACGTTCTTGGAAAGTCACTTCCCCTCTTTGGGTCTCAGCTTTCATCAACTGTCAAATGTAAGGTATTTATGTCTACCTCATATGATAGGTAATGAATTGGATTTGATGCCTACCTTATATCTGGAGATATGAGTTTCCCTTCTCCTGCCTTCCTGCAAAAGCTAAAGTGCTTGGGACTGAGCCTGCAGACCACAGATAAGGCTCCCAGAGTTTATCACGTTTAGGGTCTGACCACTCCCCAAGCTGAGACCAGGGTGTGGAAGAGGAGAGGAGTTCCTTTCTAGAATCATGTCTGTGCATCTGGCTGGGGCTGACCCTAGCTATTGGTGGTGAGGGGGTGGATGGCCCAGGGAGAGGAGGCAAAGCAGATGGTCAGGTTCCAGGCTCCTGCAAATTCCTTTCCCCAACATTAACAACAATAATGACAACATTGGGGTATGTAATGTGAAGAAAAACCCCCAAGATTGGAAGCAAAGTCCAGTCCTGCCTTGGGATGATGGTGAATCCCACCCCCAGGTATAAAAACAGAAGTTCAGTACACACATCATCTCTAAGGGGCTTTTAGCCATGATATTCTCAGGGACCTGGGAAAATATAGGCTACTTCTTGGAATTTGTTGAATTATCAAGTTCTTTCAAGCTTCAGTTCCAGTTTCTCTGTTCTGACACTCCTTTCCTGGAATTTGCCCTGCCTCACTCTGCCTGCCCATCTTGGGTTCTGTTTCCATTCTATCTTACTACCTATCATGAGACTGGAGTGAGTAAAATCGAATCAAAGGAGTATTTTAGGCAATTTAGGGTATTAAGAGCACAGCTTCTGGAGCCAGACTACTTGCATTTGAATCCTGGCTCTACCACTCACTAGCTCTGGGACATTAGAAAAGTCATGTCTCTGCTCTATGTCTTATATCTTTAAAATGTAGATAATAACAAGGACAATCTACTTCACAGGGATGTTGTGAAGATTCAGTAAGATAATCTATATAAAGTATATAGAAGAGTGCCTATCCTAGAGTAAATGCTGAAAAAGTGTTATCTGTTATTTTTTTATATTCTACATTTTCTATGTAGGGAAAGTGAAGGTATAGCCAAGGGAAGTAACATCATGAATACACCAGACCAGGTCTGGAAAGCTGATTCTTGTCTCAATCTTGATTCTTGTCCTGATTCTGTTACAACTTACTATATGAACTTGGGCTCTGTATTTTCCCTCTCTGGGCCTCAGTTTCTCCAAAATCATTGGACTAGATAGCTCCATAGATTCCGTCTGGTTCTAACAGTCAAACACTCACAGAGTTCTCACTGTGCCATACCCCTTTGTAAATGCTTCACATACATTGACTTATTTAATCTTCATGACAACCCTGTGAGTTATATACTAATATCAACTTTATTTCAAAGATGAGGAAACTGAGGGCCCAAAAGATTAAGTAACCTGTTCAGGTCACAGAGCTACTAAGTAGGAGAACCAGGATTTGAACCTAGTCAATCTGGTTCCAGAGCCTACTAAATTAACCACTGTGGATCTATGATTCTAATATTACTACACATTATCCTGATTGAGAGCCTGACTCCAGGCCTAAATCTACTCTCCTACACTAACAGGTCCCTTTCTGGGACACTTGATTTTGAGTTGTAACCAATGCCTTTACCACAGGAACAGATTTCTAACTGAAGCGGAAGTTCAGGCACTGGTGAACATTCATTCATTCGTACATTCATTCATTCCATTATTTAACAACTTATGCACCAATCTTTGCCAGGGTCTTCTTAAAACAATGCTTTTACCCAAGGAGAAAACTGTGAAATTTTGGGCCAAGTGATAGAACATTACTAGAAGATTTTCCCTACACCTTAAAATCCTCTCTCGTGTCAGCAGCCAATCTGCAGTCCCAGAGATCAGAGGGGCCAACCACAACTCTACCCCAGCAGAGAGCCAGAAACCACTCATTGCAGCATTCCTCGATCCCTCTCTCCCCTTTGTGGCCTGCTTTGAAAGAATCAGTTAAGTCTGGAGGGGATGTGGTCACTTCTCTTCAGGAGTTGGAAGCATCAGGATTTACTTCCCTTCCTAGCACCCTCTCCCCATCATGGAAGAATCATAAAGAATTTTAGATTCCTGGAATCAGAATCAGAAATTCTTAGAAACAAAAATTTAGAAGACCATGAAATCAAACTTAGAAGAGGTTGTGGAAATCATAGGCCAAGCCCTTTTTTTTCAAAGGGTGAATGATTTGCCTCACAGTGAATTAGGATGAGAAAACAAATCAATTGACTTTCAGCATAGGGCCCCATTCTTCTCCCACCGTCTCTCCTTATTTCTGCTAATTATTCATCTCTCAATTCCCTCAAATCTCTCCCTTCCCAATTCATCATTCCCACCACCCCACATTCACTTTGTTTTCTCTCCCTACCTCTGGCCCTCTGGGGTCTGACCCATTGAGCTCTGCTGTCAGCCAAGGAGAGAGAAGGAGTCAAAGTGAGAGAGGAATGGAGAATTGCCAAAAAAAAAAAAATACCAAGACCTCTTCCTGGGAGACAGAGAAGGAATGGAAGAGATAGAAAACAGCGAGACTGAGAGATACAGAGTAGAAGAAAGAGATGGAAAGGGAGAGAGAGATTTAGAGGAAAAGATACATATAGACCTCAGACGAAGGAAAAATAAGAGAAAGCTAGAGTGTCAGAGAATGATGAAGTAAAGTGAGTGATCTTGAAAACTAACAGAGGAGAGGAAACAAGGAGGAAAAAAGACAAAGGAAAGCTGAAAACTGGGAAAGACAGGAAGAGACATAGGGGGGGAACAGAAAATGACAGAGTGACAGATTCTAAGGAACATACAAAGTCAGATCTAGTCAAGCCAGAGAGTCAGCATATACAGCCTTGAGGTGGGCAAGCAGACCAAGAAAGAGGGCACCAAGCTGAAAGCAACACTTACCTGTTGCCCTGCACTGAGGACGAACGAACGACGGGTTGAGTGCTGTGGGTCAGGACCTGGTTTTTATCCCTTCTCCCTTGGCTTAGCTCCACCCACCCCGCCTTCTGCTGGCCTGGCCCTGCATTGGCCCCAAAGGTATCTCAGGCCCTTGCTAGAGATAAAACCCAATGTAGTCCCCTCTTGTCTCCCCCCTCACCCAGCACCGGCTCTCCCCTCTCTATTTTCTTTCCCTTCTCCCTCTGGAGTAGTAAAATGAGTTTGCTGGGCTTTGGAATTAGACCATCCCTATATGGCTATGGCACCTTGAGCAAAACCATCTATCTCTCTGACCCTCATTTTCCTCAACTATAAAAGGAGGGCAGTAAAAGTCAGAAGCAACTGTAGCACAAGAGGGAAGGGCTCTGTAACAGTTAGCTTCCATAGATGACATCCAGGTCATTGTAACAATTCAATAACATCATGTACAGAAAACACAACACAGTGCCTGGTCCAAAGAAATAACAGCTAATGTTGATTGAGTGCTTACTATGCACCTTTGTTAAGTGCTTTACATGGATTAATTTAGCCCATCCTCATAAGGACCTTATGAGAAAGGTACTATTATTCCCATGTTACAGATGAAGAAACTAGGGCTCAGAGAAGTGAGACAACTAACTGATAATTACCCAGATAGTAAGTTCAGAGTCCAACTATGAACTCAGGCAGTCTGGTTCCAGAACCTATACTCTTTAAGCACTATTCTCCCTTTCAGGATATACAGTTAAAAATTTGAAGTTCTCTATTTCCTCTTTTTATTACCAACTCCTTATCCCTTTGTAATTTTCTTCTCCTCACTATCTTCTCTTTTCCTTCTCAATCCTAAGGCAGTAGGACTATGTCGTAACCAGGCAATTTCATCTGTGGAGCAGATTATCATCATTAATAGTATATTAACATAAATGGAATCATACTCTATAATGATCTGCAATTTCCTTTTTTTCCATTTGACCACATGGCAATATGCCATGTAGGTCTTTCCATATAAATTCTTTCTTTTTCGTGGAGTCATACTATTCAAGAATCTGAATGTTAACATAATTTATTTAAACACTCACTTATTAATGGAAATTTAAGTGACTTCCAGGGATTTCCCCCCTCCATTATGAATAATGTTGCAATAAATATCTTTGGGCTTATGTGAGGATATTTTTTATATAGTAGCACCAAAAAAAAATTCCTGGGTCAAAGGATATATAGACATTAAAATTTTTGATACTGCTAATTTGCCCTATACATTTGCTATACATCCCCATTAATGGTGCATAAGAGTATGTGTGTCTGCACCGGTCAGAATGGCCATCATCAAAAAATCTAGAAACAATAAATGCTGGAGAGGGTGTGGAGAAAAGGGAACACTCTTGCACTGTTGGTGGGAATGTAAATTGATACAGCCACTATGGAGAACAGTATGGAGGTTCCTTAAAAAACTAAAAATAGAACAACCATACGACCCAGCAATCCCACTACTGGGCATATACCCTGAGAAAACCATAATTCAAAAAGAGTCATGTACCAAAATGTTCATTGCAGCTCTATTTACAATAGCCAGGACATGGAAGCAACCTAAGTGTCCATCATCGGATGAATAGATAAAGAAGATGTGACACATATATACAATGGAATATTACTCAGCCATAAAACGAAACGAAATGGAGGTATTTGTAGTGAGGTGGATGGAGTTAGAGTCTGTCATACAGAGTGAAGTACGTCAGAAAGAGAAAAACAAATACAGTATGCTAACACATATATATGGAATCTAAGGGAAAAATAAAAGGTCATGAAGAACCTAGTGGCAAGATGGGAATAAAGACACAGACCTACTAGAGAATGGACTTGAGGATATGGGGAGGGGGAAGGGTAAGATGTGACAGGGTGAGAGAGTGGCATGGACATATATACACTACCAAATGTAAAATAGATAGCTAGTGGGAAGCAGCCGCATAGCACAGGGAGATCAGCTCGGTGCTTTGTGACCACCTAGAGGGGTGGGATAGGGAGGGTGGGAGGGAGGGAGACACAAGACGGAAGAGATATGGGAACATATGTATATGTATAACTGATTCACTTTGTTATAAAGCAGAAACTAACACACCATTGTAAAGCAATTATACTCCAATAAAGATGTTAAAAAAAAAAAAAAAAAGAAGTCTACAGGGACTTCCCTGGTGGTCCAGTGCATCCAATGCAGGGAGTATGGGTTTAATCCCTGGTTGGGGAGCTAGGATTCCACATGCCTCTTGGCCAAAAAAAAAAACATAAAAAAACCCAGAAGCAATATTGTAAAAAATTCAATAAAGACTTAAAAAAAAATGGTCCACATCAAAAAAAAAATCTTCAAAAAAAAAGAAGTCTACAAATTACAAATGCTGGAGAGGGGTGGAGAAAAGGGAACCCTCCTACACTACTGGTGGGAATGTAAGTTGGTACAGCCACTATGGAAAACAGTATGGAGGTTCTTCAGAAAACTAAAAATAGAACTACCATATGATCCAGCAATCCCACTCCTGGGCATACATCTGGACAAAAATATAATTCAAGAAGATACATACACTCCAGTGTTCATAGCAGCACTATTCACAATGGCCAAGACATGGAAACAACCTAAATGTCCATCGACAGATGAATGGATAAAGAAGATGTGGTACATATATACAATGGCATACAACTCAGCCATAAAAAAAGAACAAAATAATGCCATTTGCAGCCATGTGGATGGAACTAGAGATTATCATACTAAGTGAAGTAAGTCAGACACAGAAAGACAAAACCATATGATATCACTTATATGTACAATCTAAAATATGACACAAATGAACTTTTATTGAAAGAGAAACATACAGACATAGAGAACAGACTTGTGGCTGCCAAGTGGGGGAGGGTGGGAGAGAGATGGAGTGGGAGTTTGGGATTAGCAGATGCAGTAAACCACTAGGTCCTACTATTCAGCACAGGGAATTATAATCAATATTCTATGATAAACCATAATGGAAAAGAATATGAAAAAAAAACATATATATAACTGAATCACTTTGCTGTACAGCAGAAATTAACACAACATTGTAAATCTACTGTATTTCAATAAAACTAAATAAAAATTGTAAAACTAAAAAAAAAGAGTATGTGTGTCTGTTCTCTCATAGACTTGCCAACACCATTTAAAAAATTTAATTAATTACTTAACTGAAGTATACTTAATTTACAATATTATAACTAATATTTATTATTTCCTTCCCTCTGCTAACTTTGGATTTAGTTTGCTATTTTAATTTCCTATTTCCTTAAGGTGTAAAGTTAGGTTATTGGTTTGATATATTGTTTCTTTTTAAAAATATGTTTTTATAACTATAAATCTCTGTTTGAGCACTGCCTTGCTGCATCCCATATGTTTTGATAGGTTGTATTTTCATTTTAATCCAGTTCTAAGTATTTTCTAATTTCCCTTGTGATGTATTCTTAGACCTACTGATCGTTTAATAGTGTGTTGCTCCATTTCCACATATTTGTGAATTTTCCAGTTTCACTTGTTATTGATTTTCAGTTTCATTCCTTTGTCACCACAGAAGATATTTTGTATGATTTTATTCTTTTTAAATTAACTGAGACTTGAGGCTCAATTTATGGTGTATCCTGGAGAATGCTCCGTGTGCACTTGAGAAAAATATGTATTCTGCTATTGCCAGCAGAGCATTCTGTATATGTTATTTGTTCTAGTTGGTTTATAGTGTTTTGCAAGTTCTCTATTATTGATCTTCTGTTTATGGGTTGTTGTTCTACCCATTACTGACAGTGGAGTATTGAAGTATAGAACTATTATTGTAGAACTATTTCTCCCTTCTGTTTTGCCTGTTTTTGCTTCATATATTTTGTGATGGTCTTGTTAGTTGTGTGTATGTTTATAATTACAGCTCCTTGGTGAATTGACCTTTTAATCAATATGTAATGTCCTTCTTTGTACCTTGAAACACATTTTGAATTAAAGTCTGTTTATTATGATATTTGTATAACTACCCCAGTTCTCTTTTGGTTACTATTTGCGTGGAGTATTCTTTCCATAATTTCACTTTCAACCTACCAGTTTCTTTTGATTAAAATGAGTCTCTTGTAGGCAGCATATAGTTTGATAATAATTTTTTCATCCATTCTGTCAATCTATGCCTTTTGATTACAGAGTTTACTCTATTTACATTTAAACTTATTACTGATAAGGAAGAATTTGCTTCAGCCATTTTGCTATTTTTTTCTATATGTCTTATAGCTTTTCCTTCCTCATTACCTCCATTACTGCCTTCATTTGTGTTTAATTGATTTTTTGTTGTTGTGTTCCATTTTGGTTCCTTTCTCATTTTCCTTTTTGTATATTTTTGAGTTATTTTCTTCGTGGTTATCCTGGGGATTATAAGTAACATATTGAATTCATAACATTTTAGTTTGAATTAATACTAACAGCTTCAGTAGCATGCAAAACTCTGCTCTTATACTCCTAGACACCTCTGTCCTTTCCCCTTTATGATGTTATTGTCATAACTTGCATCTTTATACAATGTGTATCCACTAGCATTGACTTATAATTATTGTTTTATGAATTTGTCTTTCAAATCATGTAGTAAAAAAGAAAAGTTACAAACCAATAATAAAATAATACTGAATTTTATATTTACCTATTTAATTACCTTTACCAGTGTTCTTTATTTCTGTGTATGGCTATCTAGCATCCTTCCCTTTCAGCCTGAAGGACTCCCTTTTGCATTTCTTGTAGGGCAAGTCTACTGGTGACAAATTCTTCTGATTTTGTTTGTTTGGGGCTGTCTTGATTTCTCCTTCAGTTCTGATGAACAGTTTTGGCAGATACAGAATTCTTAGTTGACTATTTTTTTCTTTTCACACTTTAAGTATGCCTTCTGGCCTCCATGGTTTTTGATGAAAAATCAGCCATTAGTTTCTGGGGAAAACTGAAATGCAGGAGAACCCTGCTTCCCCAACACACCCCCCAAAAAGTTCAATGATTGAACAGCTATCCATGAATAAAAACAGCTCTGGAAAACATCTAGAGTCCACCTAGGAATTTTAGCAACACAGTGGAACAAAAAACTGAGAATTTTTGAGAACCACACAAGCAGAGATAGAAGACAACTTCATTCCACCTGCAACATCCCATCTCCCAAAGCAGCATTGTTCAGCACCAAGAAAGAACTTCCACCAAGAAAGAGTTCCTCTCTCTAGGAAATGAAGAGTAGGGGTGAGCAAACAGCTTATCCAGCCTCTTGAGGCATTGCAGAAAGTTCCCACTTTGGTTCACCCCACCTAGACCAGAAAAGCTGAAATGTATAGAGCCAGCTAAGAACAAGGAAGAAAAGCAGAGGCTATTATTAGCAGACATGCAGCAGGAGCAATCATAGTTCACAAAGACCTACTCTGCAGACGAATTCAGCAAATTTCACCACTGAGGAAACCAACAGCCAGCACAGTTGCTGTGGATTGCCTGCATATTTCACCAGCTTTCACTCCACAGGTATTTGCATTTGCTGATGCCAGCCATCTGAGTTCCTTCCCACTCCTTTCCTCCTCCCACCCCTGCCAGAGCCCAGGAACCATACCAACAGCCATCCAGGATCCTGAAGCTATGCAAGTATAAGTTGCCAGCTGCCTGAGTCCCTCCCTGCTACTGCCAGAGCCCAGGAGCCACACCCATAGCCGTGTTGAGCCTCTGCATCTGCATGAGTGCAAAATGCCAGCCTAAGCACCCTGGATGACTTTCACCACTGTGCTTCTGCTTGGGGCCTCCAGCTGTGCATCTACATGGAACTAGCCTGATGCCTCCACTGTAGCTTTCATACCCTGAGGAAGAGCGTGCAGCCACAGTGGGCACACCAAAAACCAGGGCTTGTGGAGCAGCTTCTGAGCCCAGATCAGACCCTGTCTTCTGTCACTGTCCAGCACTACCACACCCACCCGTAGCTAACCTCTTCAGCTGTGCGCCTGCATGCTCCCAGCCTGGATCCTGTCATCAGCCATCAGCTTCCACTGCAGTACACATGTCCAGGGTGAGAGGGGCAGGGAGAGTTGGAGCCACAGGTGATCACATGGAACGCCACAGCCCCTGCAGCTGTTTGTGGGCCTAGATTAATCACTGGCTGGCAACATCACACCTACCCATAGCTAGCCCTTCTAGCTGTGTACCTTCATGTCCCTAGCCCAACTCCCACCATCAGCCTCCAATGAAGCACACATGCTTAAGGAAAAAATGTGCAGGCACAGATGTCTGCAGCTAGCCTCTGCAGCTGAGTGTGTGCACACCACTGGCTCTGACCAGCACCACTGCCTGCCCTGGTCCCTAGCTGCTAGATCTGGAGGTGCCACTAAGGAGTCCAATAGTCCTTGCATCCACTGCGTACCCTCCCCACACACTGTTCTGTGCTCACCAAGGACCACATAGTTGTCAGTGCTGTGGACCAAATTGGCCTAAACTGAAGAGACATCATGCTTCCCAGATGCAGTGCCACCACAAACCCCCATACTTGGCAACCTGGACCACTAGACCCAAGTCACAGCATGATACAGTGTGCCTCTATTCATAGGTGAAATGCTTCTGTTACTGAAGTCAGTCCATAAAGTCTAGAAGAGTTGACTACTCCTTCAAATGTGCAGATACATAGTCAAGGTTACAGGAATCATGAAAAAAATCAGGAAAATACATCTCTACCAAAGGAATACAGTAAACCACCAACAACTGCCCCCAGAGAAATAGAGCTCAAGGAAGTGTTCAACAAAGAATTCAGAATAATTATTCTACAGATGCTCAGAAAGCTACAAGAGAACACAGATAAACAATTTAATGATGTCAGGGAAACAGTGCAAGAACAAAAGGAGAAGTTCAATCAAGAGATAGAAAACATAAAAAAATAAACAAACAGAAATTTTGGAGCTAAATACAATCGCTGAATGGAAGAATCCAATAGAGAGCTCCAACAGCACACTTTAACAAACAGAAGAGAGAATCAGTGAGCTAGAAGGCAGATCAATTGAAATTATCCAATCAGAGAAGAAAAAAAAATGAATGAAAAGGAATGAAGAAAGCCTATGGAAATTATGAAATACCATCAAAAGAAATGTTATACTTAACTGGAGTCCCAGAAGAAGAGATGGAGAGAGGGCTGAAGGCTTATTTAAAGAAATAATGGCTGAGAACTTCACAAACCTGGGAAGGGATATAGATATTCAGGTTCATGAAGCTAATAGGTCACCTCAAAATTTCAGTCCAAAACAATGTTCTCCAAGATACATAATAATAAAATTGTTTAAAACCAAAGACAAAGAGAGAATTTTACAAGCAACAGGAAAAAAAAAAATTTCTCCGATGAGGGAACACCCATAAGGCTATCAGTGGATTTCTCAGCAGTGAACTTACAGGTTAGGAGAGAGTGGGATGATATACTCAAAGTGCTAAAAGAAACTGCCAACCAAGAATACTTTAGCCAGCAAAGTTGTCCTTCAGAAATGAAAGAGAGATAAAGAGTTTCCCGGGCAAAAGCTGAGGGATTTCATCACCACTAAAGCTACCTTACAAGAAATGCTGAAAGGAGTTCTTGAAGCCAAAACAAAAGAATGCTAATTACTAACATGAAAACATAAGAAAATAAGCAACACATTGGCAAAAGTGAACATATAATTAGACTCGAAACAGCTTGATACTGTAATATGGTGATGTGTTAACTAGTTAACTCTAGCATAAAGGTTAAAAAACAAAAGTACCCAAAATAGCTATAGCTTCAACAATTTGTTAATGGATACACAATAAAAAAAGATTAAAATAGTGACATAAAAAGTATAAAAGGAAAGGGGATTAAAGTATATAGTTTTTGCATGCAATCAAAGTTAAATTGTTATCAGTATAAAATAGACTGTTATATATATAAGAAGATTTATGTAAGCCTCCTTGTTAACTGCAAAGCAGTTACAAAAAAAGATAGAAAGAGGGGAATCAAATGATATCACTTTGGAAAAGTATCAATCCTCAATGATAGACAGCAAGAAAGGAAGAAAAGAACAATCAAGCTACAAAACAGCCAGAAAACAATTAATAGGATGGCATTAGTCAGTCTTTACCTATCGTTTACCTATTAAGAATTACTCTAAATGTAAATGGATTGAATTCTCTAATAAAATGGCAAAGTGTGGTTGTATGGATGAAAAAATAGGACCCAACTGTATGATGCCTATGGAGACTCACTTCAACTTTAAGGACACACATAGGCTCAAAGTAAAGGGATGACAAAAGTTATTCCATGCAAGTGGAGACCAAAAGGGAGGAGGGGTAGCTATATGTATATCAGACAAAATAGCCTTTAAGCAAAAAATAGTAACAGAAGGCAAATATGGTAATTATGTAATGATAAAGGGATCAAGAAGATATAACGATTGTAAAGGATGCATGAACCCTGATGTTCATTGCAGCACTATTTACAATAGCCAGGACATGGAAGCAACCTAAATGTCCATTGACAGAGGAATGGATAAAGAAAATGTGGTACATATATACAAGGGAATATTACTCAGACATAAAAAGGAATGAAATAGTGCCATTTGCAGAGATGTGGATGGACCTAGAGATTGTCATACAGAATGAAGTAAGTCAGAAAGAGAAAAACAAATATTGTATAATATAGCTTATATGTGGAATCTAGAAAAATACTACAGATGAACTTATTTGCAATGCAGGAATAGAGTCACAGATGTAGAGAACAAACTTATGGTTACCAAGGTGGGAAGGGAGAGTGGGACAAATTCGGAGATTGGGATTGACATATATATGCTACTATGTATAAAATAGATAACTAATGAGAACCTACTGTATAGCACAAGGAACTCTACTCAATGATCTGTGGTGACCTAAATGGGAAGGAAATCTTAAAAAGAGTGGATATATGTATATGTATAACTGATTCACTTTGCTGTACAGTAGAAATTAACACAATATTGTAAAGCAACTATACTCCAATAAAAAATAAAATAAAATAAATTAAATTAAAAAGAAGATATAACAATTGTAAATATATATGCATCTACATATATTAAGCAAATACTAACAGTTCTGAAAAGAGAAATAGACAGCAATACAATAATAGTAGGAGACATCAATGCCCCACTTTCAACAACAGATAGGACATCTGTACAGAAAATAAATAAGGAAACATTGGATTTGAACCATACTACAGAATAAATGGTACTAACAGACATGTACAGAATATTCCATCCAAGAGCAGCAGAATATTCTTCTTAAGCACACACAGAACATTCTCCAGGATAGATTATATAATATGTCACAAAACAAGTCTTACCAAATTTTAAAAAAGATTGAAATTATAGCTAGTATATTTTCTGACTACAATGGTATGAAATTAGAAATCAATGGCAGGAGGAAAACTGGAAAATTAACAGATAGTTGGGAATTAAACAACATGCTCAGTGGGCATATATACACTACCAAATGTAAAATAGATAGCTAGTGGGAAGCAGCTGCATAGCACAGGGAGATCAGCTCGGTGCTTTGTGACCATCTAGAGGGGTGGGATAGGGAGGGTGGGAGGGAGATGCAAGAGGGAGGGGATATGGGGATATATGTATACGTATAGCTGATTCACTTTGTTATACAGCGGAAACACAATATTGTAAAGCAATTATACTCTAATAAAGATGTTAAAAACAACAACAAAAACAACAACATGCTCAGCAACAATTGATGGGTCAAAGAAGAAATTAAAAGTGAGGTCAAGAAATATCTTGAAACTAAAATTGAAGCACATCAAAACCCATGTGTTTCTACGAAAACTGTTATAAGAGGGAAATTTATACTGATAAATGCCTACATCAAGAAACAAGAGAGGGGAGGAGTCAAGATGGTGGAATAGGAGGATGCGGAATTCGTCGCTCCTCAAGTATATCAAGAATACATCTACAAACGGAACAGTTCTCATAGAGCACCTGCTGAACATTAGTGGAAGACTTTGGACACCTAAAAGGACAAGAAACATCCCCTCACAACTGACTAGGATGAAAGAAAGAAGAAAAAAAGAAAAGAGGAATCAAAAAAGGGACCAACAACCCTGGTGGGAAGCTGAAGGTGAGGGGAGGTCCTCACACTCAGAAAAACTCTCTCATGGTGGGGAAATCAGCTGGGACAGAAAAGGACCTTCAGGGAATCAAAGGAGAATGCAGTGGACAATCTGTGGAAGGCAGGAAAAAGTAAGAACTGCATGGTCTACACTGCAGCTCTGCACATTCCAGCTTGAGTCATGAGTCACCTGTTGCGAAGGGAGGCTGGGTGCTGGAAATTGGGGTTTGGAGCACGGACCCAGGGAGGGGACAGCTGTTGGCTGTGAAAAGATAGCCTGAAGGGACAAGAGTAAGGAGCTGCACAACCGGGAAAGTCTGCAGAAAAAACCTGGGACACCATAAAAGAAAGGTGTCATTTTCGAGTGGCGTACAAGGGGCAGAACTGCCATTATAACCCCTTTCCCCACCTACCAGCTTCTTCAGCCTCCATGGGCATTGGGAAGGGCTCCCATCTGAGCGGGCACGCTCATCCCTCAGGCCAGGGTCTCCTCTGCCCATGTGGGCTCCAGGGGCCTGAGTGCTGCCCATCCCAAAGCCTCCTTGGGAATCAGCCCTGGGCTCCCCTGCCTGGGATGAGAGTCTGCCGATGCTGGCTGGGGCTGAGTGCTAAAGTGTGGGGTTGGGAGAACAGATCCGGGCAGAGGAGTGTTGTAAGCTGCACGTATATAGCAGTGGGGACAGGAGTGAGGGGATGCGCAGCTGGGAATGCCCCTAGAGGAAGCATGCACTGCCTGGAAAGTGGGGCACCATTGCTGAGAGGCGTGAGGGGGACGGGGCCACCACTGTCCCCACATGCCAGCTCCTGCCTCTGCAGGCACTGCCAGGCACTCCCACCAGAGTGAGCATGCCCCAGTCTGTTGCAACTGCCTGCTGGTCCCTGCTGCTGCAGGCAACTCATGAACACCCCAGTTATGGCTGCCATACCCCTCCCTGGCCTGAGTAAGTGTGCCCCAAGCAGCTACTGTTTCACTCACTCACACCTGGGCAAGGAACAGATGCCTGAGGGTGGCACACATGCAGAGGTGGGGTCAAAACGAGAACTGAGTCCCAGGGGCCATGCGACTAAAGAAGAGGAATGGAAATCTTTCCATGCAGCTGCACAAGCCATGGATTAAATCCCCAAGATTGGCTTGGTAAATCCAGCCTCTGTGGAATACCTGAATAGACAATGAGTGTTCCCACAATTGAGACTGATCTAGCCTTCACAGCACTGGAGTTTGAGGGAACATACATGTGGGAGTCAAGCCAGGTCAGAGTCTGAGCTGGCCCCACAGTGCCCACAGCAGGTCCAGAGACCTACCTAGAGGTATTGGAGGTCCTCATGGGAAGGTGGGGATTGGCTGTGGCTCACTGAGGGAGCAAGGACACTGACAGAGGAGGGCCCAGGAAAATATTCTTAATTCTATTATTCTTTTTTTGTTTGTTTCATTTTGTTCAGTTGTTGGTATTGTTCCTTTTATTATTTTTTATCATTTATTTTTATTTTTTAAATATATATATATTTTCTATTTTTACTTGTTTTGTTCTTTGCTTTTTCATTTTATTTTTTCTTTATTTTTTTGATTGTTTATATGTGTATATTTTGTTTTCTTCACTTTTCTTGATGTTTGTTTGCTATCTGTTTTTGTTTTATTTTTCATTTTTTATTTTTGTTGGTTAAGGCCTTATTGACTGTTCTCATGTTTGAATTCTTTTGTTTGTTCTCTTGTTTTTTTTAATTTTTTTATTTTATTTTATTCTGTGTGTGTGTGTTGTGTTGTTGTTGCTGCTGTTTGTTTGCTGTTCTTTTTGCTCTTTGCCTTGGGTTTCTTTTCTGTTCTTTCTTTTATCTCTGGCTACATTGGGCAGCTTGTGGGCACTTGGTTCCCCATCCAGGGGTCAGGCCTGGGCCTCTGGGGTGGTAGTGCCAAGTCCAGGACACTGGACCACCAGAGAATACCTGGGCCCAGGGAATATTAATCGGTGTGCGTACTTCCAGAGGTAACCATATCAACACCAAGACACAGCCCCACACAACAGCCTGCAGGCTCCAGTGCTGGACACCTCACACCAAGCAACCAGCAAGACAGGAACACAGCCTCACCCATCATCAGACAGGCTGCCTAAAGTCATACTAAGATCACAGACACCCCAAAACACACCACCTGATGTGGCCCTGTCTTTCAGAGGGAAAAGACTCAGCTCCACACCCCCAAGCACAGACACCAGTCCCTCCCACTGGGAAGCCTACACAAGCCCCTGGACCAACCTCACTGACTGGGGGCAGACAACAAAAGCAAGAGGAACTACAGACACTGCAGCCTGAGGAAAGGAGACCATAACAGTAGGTTAGACAAAATGAGATGACAGAGAAATATATTACAGAAGAAGGAGCAAGGTAAAACCCCACAAGACCAAATAAATGAAGAGGAAATAGGCAATCTACCTGAAAAAGAATTCAGAGTAATCATAGTAAAGATGAACCAAGACCTCGAAAATAGAATGGAGGCACAGATTGAGAAGATACAAGAAATATTTAACAAAGACCTAGAAGGACTAAAGAACAATCAGTGATGGAGAACACAAAACTGAAATGGAAAATACACTAGAAGGAATCAATAGGAGAATAACTGAGGCAGAAGAACGAATAAGTGACATGGAAGATAGAATGGTGGAAATAACTACTGCAGAGCAGAATAAAGAAATAAGAAGGAAAAGAATTGAGGACAGTCTCAGAGACCTCTGGGACAACATTAAATGCACCAATATTCGAACTATAGGGGTCCCAGAAGAAGAAGAGAAAAGGAAAGGTACTGAAAAATATTTGAAGAGATTATAGTTGAAAACTTCCCTAATATGGGAAAGGAAACAGTCAACCAAGTCCAGGAAGCACAGAGAGTCCCATTCCTACAGGAAAAATTCAGGGAGAAACACACTAAGACACATATTAATCAAACTATCAAAAATTAAATACAAAGAAAAATCCAAGATTTTGGATCATTTTTACTATCATTACTCAGAATTCTTTTTCAAGTAGACTGCCTATTTCCTCTTCATTTGTTTGGTCTGGTGGGTTTTTACGTTGCTCCTTCATCTGCTGTGTGTTTGTCTGTCTTCTCATTTTGCTTAACTTACTGTGTTTGGGGTCTCCTTTTCCCAGGCTGCAGGTTGGTAGTTCCCGTTGTTTTTGGTGTCTGCCCCCAGTGGCTAAGGTTGGTTCAGTGGGTTGTGTAGGCTTTCTGGTGGAGGGGACTAGTGCCTGTGTTCTGGTGGATAAGGCTGGATCTTGTCTTTCTGGTGGGCAGGTCCGCTTCTGGTAGTGTGTTTTGGGGTGTCTGTGACCTTATGATTTTAGGCAGCCTTTCTGCTAGTGGGTGGGGTTGTGTTCCTGTCTTGCTAGTTGTTTGGCATAGGGTGTCCAGCACTGTAGCTTGCTGGTTGTTGAGTGGAGATGGGTCTTAGCGTTGAGATGGAGATCTCTGGGAGATTTTCACTGTTTGATATTACGTGGAGCCGGGAGATCTCTGGTGGACCAATGTCCTGAACTCAGCTCTCCCACCTATGAGGCTCAGGCCTGACACCCAGATGGAGCACCAAGACCCTGTCAGCCACATGACTCAGAAGAAAAGGGAGAAATAAAAGAAAGAAAATAAATAAAGTTATTAAAACTAAAAAAGTATTATTAAAAATTTTTTAAAGTAAAAAATAAAAATGAGAGCAACCAAACCAATAAACAAATCCACCAATGATAAGAAGCGCTAAATCTATGCTAAGATAAACATAAAAATCAGAAACCAGTCAGTTGCATACAGCAAACCCCAAGTCTACAGTTGCTCCCCAAGTCCACCACCTCAATTTTGGCATGATTCATTGTCTATTCAGTTATTCCACAGATGCAGGGTACATCAACTTGCTGTGGGGATTTAATCCGCTGCTCATGAGGCTGCATGGAGAAAGTTCCCTTTCTCTTCTTTGTTTGCACAGCTCCTGGGGTTCAGCATTGGATTTGGCCCCGCTTCTGCATGTAGGTCTCCTGAGGGCGTCTGTTTTTCACCCAGAAAGGAGGGGGTTAAAGAAGCGGCTGATTAGTGGGCTCTGGCTCACTCAGGCTGGGGGGAGGGAGGGGTACGGAATGTGGAGCGAGCCTGTGAGGGCAGAGGCCCGTGTGCCGTTGCAACAGTCTGAGGCATGCCATGTGTTCTCCCAGAGAAGTTGTCCCTGGATCACGGGACCCTGGCAGTGGTGGGTTGCACAGGCTCCAGGGAGGGAGGTGTGGATAGTGACCTATGCTTGCACACAGGATTCTTGGTGGCTGCAGCAGCAGCCTTAGCATTTCGTGCCCGTCTCTGGTGTTTACGCTGATAGCCATGGCTCAAGCCCATCTCTGAAGCTCATTTAGGTGGTGTTCTGAATCTCCTCTCCTCGTGCACCCCGAAACAATGGTCTCTTAACTCTTAGGCAGTTCCAAACGTTTTCCTGCACTCCCTCCCAGTTAGCTGTGGTGCACTAGCCCCCTCCAGGCTGTGTTCACACAGCCAACTCCAGTCCTCTCCCTGGGATTTGACCTCAGAAGCCCGAGCCTCAGCTCCCAGCCCCCACCCACCCCAGTGGCTGAGCAGACAAGCTTCTCAGGCTGGTGAGTGCTGTTCGGCACCGATCCTCTGTGCAGGAATCTCTCCACTTTGCCCTCTGCACCCCTGTTGCTGTGCTCTCCTCCATGGCTCTGAAGCTTCCCCCCCACGCCCATCCCCCCATCTCTGCCAGTGAAGGGGCTTCTTAGTTTGTGGAAACTTTTCCTCCTTCACAGCTCCCTCCTAGAGGGGCAGGTCCAGTCCGCATTCTTTTGTCTCTGTGTTTTCTTTTTTCTTTTGCCCTACCCAGGTACGGGGGGAGTTTCTTGCCTTTTGGGAAGTCTGAGATCTTCTGCCAGTGTTCAGGAGGTGTTCTGTAGGAGTTGTTCCACATGTAGATGTACTTTTGATGTATTTGTGGGGAGGAAGGTGATCTCCACGTCTTACTCCTCCACCATCTTGAAGGTCCTCCCAGCATAGTTATTTTTAATTCTTTTGTTTTTATAACCTTTACACTCGAGTTAAATGTGATTTACACACCACCATTAAAGTTTTGTAGTATTTTGAGTTTGACTACAAACTTACATTTACCAGTGAGTTTTATACTTTTAGTTTTATACTTTTATAGGTTTACATGTTACTAATTAGCATCATTTTGGTTCAGCTTGAAGAACTTCCTGTAGAATTTCTTGTAAAGGCAGGTTTAGTTGTGATTAATTACCTCACTTTTTGTTTGGCTGGCAGTTTTATCTCTTCTTTATTTCCACAGGACAGCTTTACTGGGTAAAGTATTCTTGGTAGGCTTTTTTTTTTTTCTTTCAGCATTTTGAACGTATCATCTCACTCTCTCCTGGACTGCAAGGTTTCTACTGAGAAATCTAGAATCTTATGGAGTTTCTTTTGTATGGAATGAATCACTTTTCTGTTGGTGAATTCAAAATTCTGTTTGTCTTTGATTATTTACAGTTTGATTGTAATGTGTCTTCGTGAAATTCAATTTGAGTTGAACCTCTTTGGGCACCTTTGACCTTCATGTTCCTGGATATCCATAAATAGCTCTTTCAAGATTTGGAATTTTTCAGCCATTATTTCTTTAAGTAAGCTTTACATCTCTTTCTTGCTCTCTTCTGCTTCTGGGACTCTCATAATCTGTATATTAGTTCCCTCGTGGTGTCTGATGAATCCTGTAGGCTATCTTTGATCCTTTCACTCTTTGTTGTCCTCTGACATGATAATTTCAAATGACCTGTCTTTGAGTTCACAGATTTTTCTTCTACATGATGAAGTCTGCTTTTGGTGTTCTCTATGGAATTTTTCTTTATTCGATGTTTTCTTCAGCTCTAGAATTTCTCTTTGGTTCTTTTTCATTATTTCTATTTCTTTATTGAAATTCTAATTTTGTTCATGTATGGTTTTCCTGATTTTGCTGAGTTATCTATCTGTGTTCTTTTGTAGCTCACCAGCTTCCTTAAAACAACTATTTTGAATTTTTGTCAGACAGTTCATAGCTCTTCATTTCTTTGGGGTCAGTTACTGGAATATTATTATGTTCCTTCGGTAGTATCATGCTTTCTTGATTTTCCATTAACCTTGAAGTCCTGTGTTGCTGTTTTCACATTTGAAGATGCAGTCACCTCCTACAGTTCTTATTGACTGGCTATAGGAGAGAAACACCTTCACCAGTCAGCCCAGCTATGGATTTTGAGGCACTTTCAGACCATTTCTATGGATGCATCAACTCTGCACTTCTTGTTCCCTCTTAGGAGGAGGGAATTCTTAAGATTTTATGCCTCTCTTGATCCCACAATACCAGGCAAGGTGCTGAGAGCCTCCTGTTTGTTTTCTATAGTGCAGTGCCCTGAAATGTTCAAGTTTGTGTGCCTTCTCCCAATTCTGCAGAGTTGAGATGGCCGTTGACATGTTTTCTCAAGCTGTCTGCAGAGGATCACACTTGCCATCTGTGGAGTCAAGCAATGGGAGCTGGACACAGGGGAGGCTGAATAGAGCTGTGTTTTGGGAATTCCTGTGGGCCAGTTGGGAGAGGGAGTGTTCTGAAGGTGAGGCATACCAAGTGACTCATGGGTATGCCTCCTGTTGCAGTCTGTGAAGCTGACAATAGGATCTATGGCCCATTATTGAATTCTGAGTGCTGGTTGTTGTGAGTCCCCACTTCTTTTCCCTGCACCCAAACTCTTCCACCTACCTCAGTATTCTGGGTGGGGTAAGAAAGAAGTGGACTTCTTGCTGGGGAAGCCATGAGTTCACTCACTATGTTTTCACTCTCCCTTGTGGGAGAAATTGTGTTGACGGGATCTCTCTTGGCACTGAGCTGTGCTGCCTTGGGGGAGGGGTGATGTGGGTCAGGTGAAACTGTGCTTCTTACCCTCTTCAGTGTGTCTATTCTTGGATTTTTTTTGCTCCATTGGTGTGCTGGAACTTCTCTGGACTCCAGGACTTCCACAAAGGTACTCTTATGCTGGGGTGATTATGAAAATCTATACCTCTGTGAGAAGAGAATGGTAGAAAGGATGGTATTCCACCATCTTGCTGAATGTGATATTAACTGTAGGTTTTTGTAGATGAACTTGTCAAATTGAGGAAGTTCCCATGTTCCTACTTTGCTGAATGGGCATTGGATTTTGTTCAATACAATTACTGCATATATATATATATATTCATATATATTCATGCAATTATCTTCTTCAGACTGTTGATAGGACAGATTACATCAATTGATTTTCAAATTTTGAACCACTCTTGCATACCTGAATAAATTCAAGACCAGCATGTAGGTCTGGCCCAGGCTCCTACAAAGTCACTGCTTTTGCCCTGGGTCCCAGTGCAAATGAGACCTTGTGTTCATCCTCCAATATTGGAGTCTCTGTTTCCCCCACTCTTCTGGAGCTCCTGCGAACAAGACCTGGTGACCTTCAAAGCCAAATGCTTTTAGGGCTCCTCCTCCTGTAGCCAGACCCCCAGCCTGGGGAGCATGACATGGGGTTCAGAACTCACACTCCCATGGGAGAACTTCTGTGATATAATTATTCTCCAGTTTGTGGGTCACCCACCAGGGGGTATGAGATTTGATTATATTGTGAGTGCACCCCTCCTACCATCTCATTGTGATTTCTTCTTTGTCTTCGGTAGGTTCCAGTCTTCTTTATTGTTGATTGTTCAGCAGTTTGTTGTGATTTTGATGTTCTTGTGGGAGGAGGTGAACTCAAGATCTTCTACTCCACCATCTTGTCTTCTCTCCTCTGAAACAGAGTCATTCCAGACACCCCTGCCAACATGGCACTGTGAGCTGTGTGGCAATAACAATTTAATTTTGATTGCATACAAAAACTCTATACTTTTACTTTACCATCACGTTTATGTTTCTGATGTCACGATTTATATTGTTTTACTTAGTGTATCCATTATCAAATTATTTAGCTAAAGTTATTTTTAATTTATTTTTGTGTGTGTGTCTTTTAACCTTTACACTCGAGTTAAATGTGATTTACACACTGTCATTACAGTTTTGGAGTATTTTGAGTTTGACTATATAGTTACATTTACCAGTGAGTTTTATACTTTTACAGGTTTACATGTTACTAATTAGCAAAATTTTGGTTCAGCTTGAAGACTCCCTTTAGGATTTCTTGTAAAGGCAGGTTTAGTGGTGATTAATTACCTCGTTTTTTGTTTGGCTAGCAAAGTTTTATCTCTCCTTTATACGCAAAGGACAGCTTTGCTGAGTAAAGTATTCTTGGTAGGCATTTTTTTTTCTTTCAGCATTTTGAATACATCATTCTCTCTCCTGACCTGTAAGGTTTCTACTGAGAAACCCAGTCTTATGGAGTTTCTCTTGTAGGGAATGAGTCACTTTTCTCTTGGTAAATTCAAAATCTCACATGTTCATGATATATGCACTGTTCTTATAAATTATAGTATTTGATTTACTACTATTTTATTGAGGATTTTGCATTTGTGTTAATGAAAGATATTGATGTGTATATTTTTTATAATGTTTTTGCCTGGGCTTGGTATTAGAACAAGGCTGGCCTCATAGAATGAGTTAGGAAGTATTCTACCTTGTTCTATCTCCTGGAGTAGCTTTTACAGAACTGGTATAATTCCTTCTTCAAATATTTGTTAGAATTCAATGGCCAACCCATCTTGGCCTGTGGTTTTCTGCTTTGGAAAGTATTAATAATTAATTTAACTCCTTTAATAAATAGAAGCCTATTCAGATTGTCTATTTCTTCTTGTGGATAATTGTGTCTTTTTAGGAATTGGTCAGGGTTATCAAGTTTGTGGGCATAGAGTTGTTCACTATATACTGTTACCCTTTCAGTGCCTATGGGATCTGTAGTGATCTCCTCTCTTTCATTTCTTATATTAGCAACTTATATCCTCTTTTTTTCTTAGCTAGCCTGGATAGAGGCTTGTCAATTATATTGGTCTTTTCAAAGTATTTGCTTTTGGTTTTCAGATTTTCTCCAATGATTTCTTATGATGTCTTTTTACAGTAAATTGTAAACTGAGAATTAGAAAGGTTAGATTTTTCACCAAATTAAGCAACAATATTACAACTCTTTGGGCCTTGTGTTACATCTCAATGCCTGAATATTAATTTTCAAACATAAATTTCCTTTGAGGCTAGGTCCATATTGCAATATTCTGATGAATGACAACATGAAATGACTTGTTATTTCTCCTGTACAGTCAGTGCAATTTGGCAGTTTATTTAATGAAATTAGCTATTTAGTGCTGGACTTTCATAGTGGAGGCTGAGAACATAGCAGCCCTAATCCTCATTATCATTGTTAGTTTAAATATTAGTCTAAATATTAGTTGAGCACATGTCTGCTAGCAATTGAACATATGTCATACCACTATACCTTCAGAACTTTCCTAGAATGTAGATATTCTTGTTCCCATTTTACAATGAAGAAACTGAAGGGTCAAGAAGTTGACTTGTCCCAAATTGAGTGACAAACCTAATTTTGCTAGATTTTCTCCTTTTGATATTGTGTCAGTGGCTAATCCTCAGTTTCTTATTCAATAAAATAGGGAACGTTCCTATATGATCTGCCTCTTCTGTTCTTACGTTAAATAGAACATATTGCTTCAGTGTCTGTGTGGATCAAAGAAGATCACACATGTGAGGCAATTTGGGCATCAATTGCACAGAGTAAAATGCTCAACAAATCATATTAATTCTAGTCAGTACTATGGTTATGAGTAAGTCCACTACTGTAAAAATTTCCAGACTGTGGTCAACTGATGGTGAAAAATACACTGCATTCTATGGAGAATAAGCTTTCTTTTAAAAACATTCTTTTTTTAAAAAAAAATGTTCCTTAAAATGCATCTTGATAGTAGTGACATCAACAAAAATGCCAGAGTAGGGAGTTCCAAAGGACCATCCCTCTACAAAAACACTGGTAAAATGAACGTCAAAATCAACTTTTCAGATGTCTGGAAAACAGTCAAAGGTTTATAGCAACCAATCAAATGCTTAAACGAGAAAAAGGTGACTAAAACCTGGTAGGAGTGCATTGTGACATTTTAACTTACTTTTGTCCCACCCCACCTCCCGGGTTTGATGTCAACCCATGTTCCCAGTGTGGTTTCCTGGTGCTGGTGAAAGCAGCAGATCCTTGTTCTCAAAGAATTGTGATTGTCCATTTGGAAATGTCTGGTGGCTCCCTGAAGGTCTAATGCAAAGGACTTACCTTTTTTTCACCTAATTCTGATCTCTCTCATGTCAGAGAAGTGACTTTGGGGACAGTGTTCCTCAAAAACATTTACATGCAAATTGTGATAGTTAATATTTTTTGTCAACATGCCTGGCTATGGTGCCCAGTTGTTTGGCCAAACACCAGTCTGGATGTTGCTGTGAAGATATTTTTAGATGTGATTAATATTTACAGTTAGTAGACTTGGAGTAAAGCAGATTACTCTTCATTATTTGGGTGGGTATCATCCAAAGCGAAGCTCGAAGGGCAAAGTCTAAGGTTTCCTGAACAAGCTTTTTTTTTTTCCCTCAAGTCTGCTGCATAGAAATCCTGCCTGAGTTTCCTACCTGATGGCCTTTCCTGCACATTTCAGACTCAAGACTGTAAAATCATCTTTCACCTGAATTTTCAGCCTGCTGTTCTGTCTTACAAGTTATATGCTTCAATTCCTTATACTAAATTCTTCTCTCTCTTCCTCTCTTTTTATGTATGTGCAGTGTGTGTGTGTGTGTGTGTGTGTGTGTGTGTGTATAAACAAGAAATGAAGGTGAACGCAGAGTTGTAATCTGCCTAGGTAAATGTTGAAGTTGTGCCCAAATACACACACATAGCCTACCTGAAAAGACTGAGTGTTTTTTTTTTATCCAGACATTTAAGGGGTTCTATGTGAAAACACTGGCTAATGAAATAAAAGCTAATGAACAAATAAATGAACTAATAAAAGCTAATGAACAAAGGTAATGAGATAGAGTCTTCAATGACCACATATGGCAAAGGGTAGAGTCTCTCAAAAATAATTTTAAAAGTTCCTAAAAATACAAACAACAATAAACTCAAGAAAGGGAGGAGAATCTCATCTCCAGAGTTGCCTCTTTATAACATTCCAAATGTGGTTTTCAACAAAAATTTCAAAGCATGAGAAGAGATAAGAACCTATGTACTGTCAACTGAAAAAAAATGCACAAGCTAACAGTTGAGAAATATGTTTTATTCAGCAGACATAATGAGGACTTAAGCCTGGGAGACAGCCTCTCAGCTCTCAGGGACTACTCCAGTGAGGTAAGGAAGGAGCCAGGATATATAGGAGTTTCTGCCAAAAAACACTAGGTAGTTGGAAGGAAAAACCAGACATCTCAAGTTAATGAATTAGGCACTTTTCTATGTATGGGAAGATGCAAGAGTTGGGGCTCATTGAAATCATTCCTTTGATGTGCACCTTAACTGTCTAGGAGCAGTATCCTGTTTTCTCCATCCTGAATCCCCTCAGGGTACACCTTCAGGGTGGGGGGCATCTGCAGTGGTTGATGGCTTGATGGCTGCAACATCCTTTGTTTACTGATATGGCAGGTGACATTCTTTCTCCACAGTACCATTTACAAAATAAATAATTAGTGGAAACGGTCCCTGAGGAAGAACAGATATTGGAATTACTAGAAAAGGCATTTAAATACGTGCTTTAAATATGCTCAAAAAGATAAAGGAAACTATGAATAAAGAATTAAAGGAAATCAGGAGAACAATGTCTCACAAAATAGAAAATTGTAACAAATTTTGAAAATTTGAAAACAAATTTTGAAAAACAAATATCGTATATTAATGCATGTATGTGGAACCTAGAAAAATGGTACAGATGAGCCGGTTTGCAGGGCAGAAGTTGAGACACAGATGTAGAGAATGGACATATGGACACCAAGGGGGGAAAACTGCGGTGGGCTGGGGATGGTGGTGTGCTGAATTGGGCGATTGGGATTGACATGTAAACACTGATGTGTATAAAATTGATGCCTAATAAGAACCTGCAGTATAAAACAAACAAACAAACAAAACAACTAATACTAAACTTTCATTGGGTTATTTGTATGGAAATATGTTAATATAAATGTTTCAGACATTACATGAAATTTCTAAAAATCTTATATTTGTATTTGTATGGAAATATGTTAATATAAATGTTTCAGACATTACATGAAATTTCTAAAAATCTTAAAAAGAAAAAGAAAGAAAATTGTAATAAATAGATTGAAACTGTGAAAAGGAACCAATAAAAATCTGGAGGTGGAATGTCAGATAACAAATGAAAAATTCACTACATCACAGAAATTAACTAAAATAGATTGTAGGCCTAAATGTAAAATGTAAAACTGTAAAACTCATAGAAAATAATGTAAGAAAAAAAGTCTAGAAGACTTTAGATATGGCAGTGACTTTTTAGATACAACAGCAAAGGCACAATCCATTAAAAACAATTGATAAGTTGGACCTAATTAAAATTTAAAACATCTTCTCTGCAATAGACACTATCAGGAGAATGATAACACAAACCATAGACTGAGAGAATATATTTACAAAAGCATATCTGATAAAGGACTGTTATCCAAAATATACAAACACTTAAAACCCAACAATAAAAAACCAAAAAACTCAATCAAAAAAATGGGCCAGGGCTTCCCTGGTGGCGCAGTGGTTGAGAATCTGCCTGCCAATGCAGGGGACACGGGTTCGAGCCCTGGTCTGGGAGGATCCCACATGCCGCGGAGCAACTGGGCCCGTGAGCCACAACTACTGAGCCTGCGCGTCTGGAGCCTGTGCTCCGCAACAAGAGAGGCCACGATAGTGAGAGGCCAGCGCACCGCGATGAAGAGTGGCCCCCGCTTGCCGCAACTAGAGGAAGCCCTCGCACAGAAACGAAGACCCAACACAGCCAAAATAAATAAATAAATAAATAGTAATTAAAGGTGCTAATAATTAAAAAAAAAAAATGGGCCAAAGACCTTCACAGACATCTCATCTCAGAAGATATGCAGATGGAAAATAAAGGTAGGAAGAGATGCTCCGCATCATATGTTATCAGGAAAATTCCAATTAAAACAATGAAATACCACTATACACCTATTAGAATGGGCAAAATCTGGAATACTGACAAGAACAAATGCTGGTGAGAATGTACAGCAACGGGACCTCTCATTCATTGCTGGTGGAAATACAAATGGTATAGCCAACTTTTGAAGACAGTTTGGCAATCTCTTATGAAACTAAACACACTCTAACATATTATCCAGGAATCACACCCCTTGGTATTTACCCAAAGAATTTAAAAACTTATGTCCACAAAAAAATCATGCACATGTATGTTCATAGCAGCTTTATTCATGTTTGCCAAAATTTGGAGGCAACCTTCAAGTTCAACCTTCAGTAGGTATAATGGAAACATAAACTGTGGTACATCCAGACAATGGAATATTATTCAGTGCTTAAAAGAAATGAATTGTCAAGCCATGAGAAGACAATGAGGAACCTTAAGTGCATATTACTAAGTGAAAGAAACCAATCTGAAAAAGCTACACACCTGTAAGATTCCATCTTCATGATATTTTGGAAAAGGCAAAACTATGGAGACAATAAGAAGATCAGTGGTTGCCAGGGTTTCAGGTGGGGAGGCATGAATAGGTGGAGCACAGAGGAATTTTAGGGCAGTGAAAACACTCTATATGGTTCTATAATGATGGATACATGTCATTTATACATTTTTCCAAACCCATAGAATGCACAGTACCAAGTGAACCCTCATACAAACTATGGACTTTGGGTGCTTATGATGGATGTGACAATGCGAGTTCACCAACCATAACAGATGTACTACTCTGGTTAGGGATGTTGATAATGCAGGAAGCTATGCATATGTAGAGGCAGGGAGTAATTGGGAAATTTCTGTACCTTTCTCTTAATTTTGCTGTGAAGCCAAAATTGCTCTTAAAAATAAATAAACATGCACACCACACACACACACACACACACAGGAACATATAACATGAGCCACATAGGTAATTTTAAATGTTCTTGTGGCCACATTAAGTAAAAAGAGGTGAAAGAATTTTTTTTTTAATTCAGTAGAGGTTTTCAATAGCAGATTTAAAATCGCAGAAGAATCAGTAAATATGAAGGTCAGGCACTTGAGATCATCCATTCTGACTAGCAGAAGGAGAAAATAATGAAGCAAAATGAAAAGAGACCAAGAGAACTATGGTGCACCATCGTTAGCACCAATGCATGCATTACAGAAATCCCAGAAGGAGGAGAGAGAGAAAGTGGCAGAAAGAATATTTGAAGAAATAATGGAAAGAGCTGTGTAGGAGCTGTATTTTGTACACTATTGAAGCTAAGTAGGTATTAATTAATTTGTCCTAGCAAATTGACCCTCAGCCCTGGTACCATCCAGACCTGCTGTCTACCTGAACAGCTTCCCCAAGAGCAGAAAAGAGAGAAGAGTCATCAAGGGAGAATTAGACAAATCAAAGTCCTCTGAGCAACTGATAAAACAACTGTTGATAAATAGAATATCAAAAGGAATATTGTAGATCTGAAAAAACAGTCAACTAAAACACGATCTAATTGACATATATAGAACACTCCAGTCAATAAAAGGCAGGATACATTTTTTTCAAGTTCCCGCAGAACATTAACCAACATAGACATTTATCCTGGGCCATGAAACAAACCTTAACAAGTTGAAAAGAAATGATATCATTCATACAGAATGTGTCCTCTGACCATAATGGAACAAAATGGGAAATCAATAATGGAAAGACAACAGGAAAAATCTCTGAACACATTGAAATGAAACAACATATTTATAAATAGTCCATGGCTCAAGAAGGAGATCACAAAGGAAATAAAATATACATGGAACAGAATAAAAATGAAGTCGCTGGAACAGTGCCGACAGGGAAATTTATAGCACTAAATGCTTATATTAGAAAAGAGAAAAGGTCTCAAGTAAACGTTTCTATCCCAAGAAACTAGGAAAAAAGAGAAAAATAAACCAAAAGAAATCACAAAAAAAGAAATAATAAACATCAGAATGGAAATCAAATTGAAAATAGGAAAACAACAGAGACTATCAAAGAAATTGTTATTTTTTCAAAACTGTCACTGAAATTGACGACCCTCTAGCAAGACTGACAAAAATACCAGACAGATGACACAAATCACCAGTGCCAAGAGTTAAACAGAGGATATGGTTCCAGAGTCTGCAGCTATTACAAAGTATAATATGGGAAAACTATGAATACGCTCATAAACTCAACAATTTAGAAGAAAAGGACCAATTCCTCGAAAACCAAAAAGTATCAAAACTCAAATAAGACTAAATAAATAGACATCTGAATAGCACTAAAACTATTCAAGAACTTGAATTTTTAATTAACAAAAAAATTTCCAAAAAAAATTCCAGGCCGAGGGATTAACCAAGATGGCGGAGTAGAAGGACGTGCTCTCACTCCCTCTTGCGAGAGCACCAGAATCACAACTGGCTGCTGGACAATCATCGAGAGGAAGACACTGGACTTCACCAAGGAGGATACCCCACGTCCAAGGACAGAGGAGAAGCCACAGTGAGACGGTAGGAGGGGCACAATCAGAGTAAAATCAAATCCCATAACTGCTGGGTGGGAGACTCACAGACTGGCAAACACTTATACCACAGAAGTCCACCCACTGGAGTGAAGGTTCTGAGCCCCACGTCAGGCTTCCCAACCTGGGGGTCCGGCAATGGGAGGAGGAATTCCTAGAGAATCAGACTTTGAAGCCTAGTGTGAATTGATTGCAGGACTTCGACAGGACTGGGGGAAACAGAGACCCCACTCTTGGAGGGCACACACAAAGTAGTGTGTGCATTGGGACCCAGGGGAAGGAGCAGTGACCCTGGGGGAGACTGAACCAGACCTACTTGCTGGTGTTGGGGGGTCTTCTGCAGAGGCAGGGGGTGGCTCTGTTTCACCGTGGGGACAAGGACACTGGCAGTGGAGGTTCTGGGAAGTGCTCCTTGGCGTGAGCCCTCCCAGAGTCTGCCATTAACCCCACCAAAGAGCCCAGGTAGGCTCCAGGTTTGGGTTGCCTCAGGCAAAACAACCAACAGGGAGGGAACCCAGCCCCACCCATCAACATTCAAGTGGATTAAATTGTTACGGAGGTCTGACCGCCACAGCAACAGTCAGCTCTACCCACCACCAGAGCCTCCCATCAAGCCTCCTAGATAGCCTCAACCACCAGAGGACAGACATAAGAAACAAGAAAAACTACAATCCTGCAGCATGTGGACCAAAACCCACAGTTAAAGAAAGATAGACAAGATGAAAAGGCAGAGGGCTATATACCAGATGAAGGAACAAGAAAAAACCACAGAAAAACAACTAAATGAAGTGGAGATAGGCAATCTTCCAGAAAAAGAATTCAGAATAATGATAGTGAAGATGATCCAGGACCTCGGAATAAGAATGGAGGCAAAGATCGAGAAGATGCAAGAAATGATTAACAAAGACCTAGAAGAATTAAAGAACAAACAAACAGAGATGACCAATACAATAACTGAAATGAAAACTACACTAGAAGGAATCAATAGCAGAATAACTGAGGCAGAAGAACGGATAAATGACCTGGAAGACAGAATGGTGGAATTCACTGCTGCAGAACAGAATAAAGAAAAAAGAATGAAAATAAATGAAGACAGCCTAAGAGACCTCTGGGACAACATTAAACGCGACAACATTCGCATTATAGGGGTCCCAGAAGGAGAAGAGAGAGAGAAAGGACCAGAGAAAATATTTGAAGAGATTATAGTCGAAAACTTCCCTAACATGGGAAAGGAAATAGCCACCCAAGTCCAGGAAGCGCAGAGAGTCCCATACAGGATAAACCCAAGGAGAAACACACCGAGACACATAGTAATCAAAGTGGCAAAAATTAAAAACAAAGAAAAATTATTGAAAGCAGCAAGGGAAAAACGACAAATAACATACAAGGGAATTCCCCTAAGGTTAACAGCTGATTTCTCAGCAGAAACTCTACAAGCCAGAAGGGAGTGGCATGATATACTTAAAGTGATGAAAGGGAAGAACCTACAACCAAGATTACTCTACCCGGCAAGGATCTCATTTAGATTTGATGGAGAAATCAAAAGCTTTACAGACAAGCAAAAGCTAAGAGAATTCAGCACCAGCAAACCAGCTCTACAACAAATGCTAAAGGAACTTCTCTAAGTGGGAAACACAAGAGAAGAAAAGGATCTACAAAAACAAACCCAAAACAATTAAGAAAATGGTCATAGGAACATACATATCAATAATTACCTTAAACGTGAATGGATTAAATGCTCCAACCAAAAGACACAGGCTTGCTGAATGGATACAAAAACAAGACCCATATATATGCTGTCTACAAGAGAGCCACTTTAGACCTAGGGACACATACAGACTGAAAGTGAGGGGATGGAAAAAGATATTCAATGCAAATGGAAATCAAAAGAAAGCTGGAGTAGCTATACTCATATCAGATAAAATAGACTTTAAAATAAAGAATGTTACAAGAGACAAGGAAAGACACTACATAATGATCAAGGGATCAATCCAAGAAGAAGATATAACAATTATAAATATATATACACAAACACAGTAGCACCTCAATACATAAGGCAACTGTTAACAGCTATAAAAGAGGAAATCAACAGTAACACAATAATAGTGGGGGACTTTAACACCTCACTTACACCAATAGACAGATCATCCAAAATGAAAATAAATAAGGAAACAGAAGCTTTAAATAACACAATAGACCAGATAGATTTAATTGATATTTATAGGGCATTCCATCCAAAAACAGCAGATTACACGTTCTTCTCAAGTGCACACGGAACATTCTCCAGGATAGATCACATCTTGGGTCACAAGTCAAGCCTCAGTAAATTTAAGAAAATTGAAATCATATCAAGCATCTTTTCTGACCACAAAGCTATGAGATTAGAAATGAATTACAGGGAAAAAAACGTGAAAAGCACAATCACATGGAGGCTAAACAATACGTTACTAAATAACCAACAGATCACTGAAGAAATCAAACAGGAAATCAAAAAATACCTAGAGACAAATGACAATGAAAACACGATGGCCCAAAACCTATGGGATGCAGCAAAAGCAGTTCTAAGAGGGAAGTTTATAGCTATACAAGACTACCTAAGAAACAAGGAAAATCTCAAGTAAACAATCTAACCTTACACCTAAAGAAACTAGAGAAAGAAGAACAAACAAAACCCAAAGTTAGTAGAAGGAAATAAATCATAAAGATCAGAGCAGAAATAAATGAAATAGAAACAAAGAAAACAATAGCAAAGATCAATAAAACTAAAAGCTGGTTCTTTGAGAAGATAAACAAAATTGATAAGCCATTAGCCAGACTCATCAAGAAAAAGAGGGAGAGGACTCAAATCAATAAAATCAGAAATGAAAAAGGAGAAGTTACAACAGACAGCACAGAAATACAAAGCATCCTAAGAGACTACTACAAGCAACTTTATGCCAATAAAATGGACAACCTGGAAGAAATGGACAAATTCTCAGAATGGTATAACCTTCCAAGACTGAACCAGGAAGAAACAGAAAATATGAACAGACCAATCACAAGTAATGAAATTGAAACTGTGATTAAAAATCTTCCAACAAACAAAAGTCCAGGACCAGATGGCTTCACAGGTGAATTCTATCAAACATTTAGAGAGAGCTAACACCTATCCTTCTCAAACTCTTCCAAAAAATTGCAGAGGAAGGAACACTCCCAAACTCATTCTATGAGGCCACCATTACCCTGATACCAAAACCAGACAAAGACACTACAAAGAAAGAAAATTACAGACCAATATCACTGATGAATATAGATGCAAAAATCCTCAACAAAATACTAGCAAACAGAATCCAACAACACATTAAAAGGATCATACACCACGATCAAGTGGGATTTATCCCAGGGATGCAAGGATTCTTCAATGTACGCAAATCAATCAATGTGATACACCATATTAACAAATTGAAGAAGAAAAACCATATGATCATCTCAATAGATGCAGAAAAAGCTTTTGACAAAATTCAACACCCATTTCTGATAAAAACTCTCCAGAAAGTGGGCATAGAGGGAACCTACCGCAACATAATAAAGGCCATATATGACAAACCCACAGCAAACATCATTCTCAATGGTGAAAACTGAAAGCATTTCCTCTAAGATCAGGAACGAGACAAGGATGTCCGCTCTCACCACTATTATTCAACATAGTTCTGGAAGTCCTAGCCACGGCAATCAGAGAAGAAAAAGAAACAAAAGGAATACAAATTGGAAAAGAAGAAGTAAAACTGTCACTGTTTGCGGATGACATGATACTATACATAGAGAATCCTAAAACTGCCACCAGAAAACTGCTAGAGCTAATTAATGAATATGGTAAAGTTGCAGGATACAAAATTAATGCACAGAAATCTCTTGCATTCCTATACACGAATGATGAAAAATCTGAAAGAGAAATTATGGAAACACTCACATTTACCATTGCAGCAAAAAGGATAAAATACCTAGGAATAAACCTACCTAGGGAGACAAAAGACCTGTATGCAGAAAACTATAAGACACTGATGAAAGAAATTAAAGATGATACCAACAGATGGAGAGATATAACATGTTCTTGGATTGGAAGAATCAACATTGTGAAAATGAGTCTACTACCCAAAGCAATCTACAGATTCAATGCAATCCGTATCAAATTACCAATGGCATTTTTTACGGAGCTAGACCAAATCATCTTAAAATTTGTATGGAGACACACAAGACCCCGAATAGCCAAAGCAGTCTTGAGGGAAAGAAACGGAGCTGGAGGAATCAGATTCCCTGACTTCAGACTATACTACAAAGCTACAGTAATCAAGACAATATGGTACTGGCACAAAAACAGAAATATAGATCAATGGAGCAGGATAGAAAGCCCAGAGATAAACCCACGCACCTATGACCAACTAATCTATGACAAAGGAGGCAAAGATATACAATGGAGAAAAGACAGTCTCTTCAATAAGTGGTGCTGGGAAAACTGGACAGCTACATGTAAAAGAATGAAATTAGAATACTCCCTAACACCATACACAAAAACAAACTCAAATTGGATTAGAGACCTAAATGTAAGACTGGACACTATAAAACTCTTAGAGGAAAACATAGGAAGAACACACTTTGACATAAATCACAGCAAGATCTTTTTTTTTTAAACTATTCACTATTTTTTTTAATTTATTTATTTTATTTATTTTTGGCTGCATTGGGTCTTCGTTGCTACACACAGGCTTACTCTAATTGCGATGAGCGGGCTTCTCATTGTGGTGGCTTCTCTTGTTGCGGAGCACGGGCTCTCGGCACGCAGGCTTCAGTAGTTATGGCTCAAGGGCTCTAGAGCGCAGGCTCAGTAGTTGTGGTGCACGGGCTTAGTTGCTCCACGGCATGTGGGATCTTCCCGGGCCAGGGCTCAAACCCGTGTCCTCTGCATTGGCAGGCGGATTCTTAACCACTGCGCCACCAGGGAAGCCCGCAAGATCATTTTTGATCCACCTCCTAGAGTAATGGAAATAAAAACAAAAATAAACAAATGGGACCTAATGAAACTTCAAAGCTTTTGCACAGCAAAGGAAATCATAAACAAGACAAAAAGACAACCCTCAGAATGGGAGAAAATATTTGCAAATGAATCAACAGACAAAGGATTAATCTCCAAGATATATAAACAGCTCATTCAGGTCAATATTAAAGAAACAAACACCCCAATCCAAAAATGGGCAAAAGACCTAAATAGACATTTCTCCAAAGAAGACATACAGACGGCCATGAAGCACATGAAAAGGTGCTCAACATCACTAATTATTAGAGAAATGCAAATCAAAACTACAATGAGGTATCACCTCACACCAGTTAGAATGGGCGCCATCAGAAAATCTACAAACAACAAATGCTGGAGAGGGTGTGGAGAAAAGGGAACCCTCTTGCACTGTTGGTGGGAATGTAAATTGATACAACCACTATGGAGAACAATATGGAGGTTCCTTAAAAAACTAAAAATAGAATTACCATATGACCCAGCAATCCCACTACTGGGCATATACCCAGAGAAAACCATAATTCAAAAAGACACATGCACGCGAATGTTCATTGCAGCACTATTTACAATAGCCAGGTCATGGAAGCAACCTAAATGCCCATCAACAGACAAATGGATAAAGAAGATGTGGTACATATATACAATGGAATATTACTCAGCCATAAAAAGGAATGAAATTGAGTCATTTGTTGAGACGTGGATGGATCTAGAGACTGTCATACAGAGTGAAGTAAGTCAGAAAGAGAAAAACAAATATCGTATATTAACGCATGTATGTGGAACCTAGAAAAATGGTACAGATGAGCTGGTTTGCAGGGCAGAAGTTGAGCCACAGATGTAGAGAACGGACATATGGACACCAAGGGGGGAAAACTGTGGTGGGGTGGAGATGGTGGTGTGCTGAATTGGGCGATTGGGATTGACATGTATACACTGATGTGTATAAAATTGATGACTATTAAGAAACTGCAGTATAAAAAAACAAACAAAACAACTAATACTAAACTTTCATTGGGTTATTTGTATGGAAATATGTTAATATAAATGTTTTAGACATTACATGAAATTTCTAAAAATCTTATATGTTCTGGTATAATGTTATAAGTCATAATCCTAGTTATTACTTTAAAATGTATATCTCAGAAATAACTAATTTTCTTGTCAACTGCATTATTATGAACTTTCATCAAATCTTTAACGGTGGTCATTTTTAAGTCTTTTGTCATTTACAGACAGTTCTGGTTGTACTCTGATGCTTTTGCAAATATGTTCCTATAAAAGGGTTTCATCTTCAAGAAATTCATGGAAAAGACTCTGACAAGTACAGGTTTCTGGTAACTGACTGTACTGCTGAATTGAATGAATAAGCATTTTCAGAACTCTAATGAAAAACTGATGAACTCATAAAAGTGCTAACAAATGATCAAGATGAAAAAAAAATTAATTACATGGGACTGAGTGAACTGATGAGGATGAGTATAATTTTTGTGACTTTCTGTCTGAATTAAAAAAAAAATCCCACAAGGACTCAGAGGCAAAGAATATACAAATCAATTTTCACTGCAAAGTAAAGGAGCTGTTACAGTGGAGGATTACTGGACTGAATGTCAATATTATGACATAGTATGAGTGTGTTTCATGTTTGGTAATTGCAATCATTGTTGCTTTTATTGTGGTCATCCATGTACAATGCTTGGTGTCAGTCTATTCATCTCTTGTAAAAATAAAATACAGTGTGTGTATGTGAAAAAAAAAATTTCCAGGCCCAGATGATTTAAATAGAAAATTATATGAATCAGTTAAAGAAGTCACACCAATCCACACAACCTCTTTCAAAAATTAAAAGGAGGAAAATCTTCCCAACTCATTTGATGAGGCCAATATTAACCTGACACCAAAACCAAAGACAATACCAAAAAAGCCATTATGTATCAAATCTCTCATGAATATAAGCACAAAAATTGTTAACAAAATATTAGCAAGCCAAATCTAACACTGTATAAAAAAATTATACATCATGACCAAGTGAGAGTTTTTCCAGGTTTGCAGTGTTGTTTCAACATTCAAAAAATCAATTAATGTAGTCCACAAAGGCTAAAGAACAAAAATAATATGATTACATCCAGGAACAGAGAAGATTATTGACAAAATCCAACACCAATTCATGATAACAAATTTTCAGAACATTAGGGATAGTGATGAATTACCTAAGCTTGGTAAAGAACATTGACAAAAACCCTACAGCTAACTTCATACTTAATAGTGAGAGACTGAATGGTTACCACTAAGATTGGGAACAAGGAAAGGATGACCAACCTCTCCACTCTTATTCAAAAAAAGGAAGTTCTAGCCCCTAAAATAAGTAAGATAAGAAAAAGAAATGAAAAACATATAGATGGGAAATGAAGAAATAAAACTGCCCATATCTGCAGATGACATTGTCTACATAGAAAATAGCAAGAAAACTACAAAAAAGAACCTAAACAAAAAAAAACACTCCCAAGCACCTACAAACCCCCAAAACAAAAAGCAAAAACAAAAATTGAGTTAAATCAGGTCTGTGGATATAAAATCAGCACTCAGAAGTCAATTGTGGCTTGGAGCCTAGGCCTGCACTTCCTGGTCAAGAGCCCTAAGAACCCTCAGAACTTGGACAGGATTGTAACTGGTCCTAGTGGCCCTGCTCCCTGGCCCACACCTTTGCCTCTGCTCCAGGGCACTGCACGGGGTGGGTAGGACAGAGCCAAGAGGGTGTGAGGGGTTCCTGCCCCTCCCTGGGGCAGTCACCTGGGGTCCAGGGCTGCTGGTGCTGGGGCAGTGACCTCATGGCACATCTGGTCAGGCCCCCAGCGCCTGGGAAGCCCAGCACCAGCCAGAGAAGCTATGTCTGGGGTGGTGCCCAGAGGTGGCTGCAGGGCCATTCCTCCACATTCAGGGGGATGCAACCAGGTGGAGCTGGCCTGCTGGGAAAAGTATAGCTAAGAGGAAATGCACTGCCTTCCTCCACACTTGTGCAAGTGACTCGGAACTTATTCACCGGGCATTGTGGTGTAGCAAAATGAAATGCAAGGAATCAAAAGTAAGATAATTGAAGGCAGTAAAGCTGAAATAAAACATAAACATCATCAGAAAGACCCACTGGAGAAAGCAAAGGATGGAAAATAAAATAAAGCAGTGTTTTATCATATGTATTTCAGCAGGCCTTTTGAAATTTAAAAAACATGACTACTTTTTCTTTAGAGGACTGCTCTTTTCACTGCCACTTCAATCAAACCAACCAGACCCTAGATGTCAGCTGTTTGTTATTCTTGATTATACTTGGGAACATATTATTAAATATCTTCCAGCTAGGAATGAGAAGAAAAAAACACATAACAGAATTTTACAGGTTTTTTGGTTTGTTTGTTTTCTTTTCTTTTTTTGCATCTCACTAGCATTCGTCTTTTATTTTTGGTAAACATTTCCATGCTATCGTACTTCATGGAGTCTTGTACTTTTAGATATTAGGTTTACTAAATACCACATCTGCCTATTTTCTCAAATTATTTCCTTTACTTATGGCTTTTTCTATTATACAGTTTTCCTGAGAGTTTGTACAAGTTATTACCTGAATCTCTCCAAAACTGCCAAGCTTCCATTTAATCGTCAAAAATGATTTTATTTCTTCACAGTAATTTGAATTTATATTTCAGTCCTTGCTTATCTTTTGGGAGATGCAGCTATCTACCAAAGCCTGAAGGCACAGAATGTTTATTCTTTTCAATGTCCTTTCTACTTCAGTGTTCAGTTACTGTCTGTCATTTTCCATGGTGATGATTTTACCTGTGGCTTTTATAACCTCTTGGTCAGAAGTCATTACCTTGGTACAGGCTATTAGGATAACTTCCTATATGAATGAGACTATCCTATATTTTCCCTTTCATTCTGCTAGTTACACTGTGAGCTCTAAACAAGTATTCCTGACCAAGCTAGTATCTGTTTTCTTGGTACCCGGTTGCCATTTGCACTACTTCAAGTAACCATCCTTTTACCTAAAGTACACATTCCAGCCTACACTAAGATGAACATACCCTGGCTGTATTTTCTCAATAGTTTTCTCATTGCTGCAGTTTATTGGTTTGATTGCCACAAGCTTACTTTGGGAGATACCGCATTACCTGTAGATCCACTTATCAACTGGAAATGCTGCTTCATTCCACTTACAATTCATAATCTTGAGCAAACTGAAAAGCCTACACCAAAAATAATTTATTATATGCCGTTCATATTTCAGTAAAGCTGGGAAAAATTAATTTGTTAATATGTTGTCATGTTAAAATGAATCAAAACTTACAACTACAATAAAAATCATACTTTAACAAACAGGAAAGAATGACGACTGAGACATGTGAAAAAATGGAACTGAATCTTCCTCTCCCCTAATTTTCATAACTTTTCAGAATGTACCTTTTGGGGCTATGATATTATTTATTAAATAGTGATTTTAAAAGCAAAACAAAATAATTCCAGTGTTTATAACTGCTCAGTAACACTTTATATTACAAATATTAGTTTGTTATTAACACTAAAGTGAAAAGAATTAACCTTTTGGCCATGTTGATATTTCTGTTACCCAAAACACTGCTGGTTGCAAACTGTTCTGTAAATCTGAGATTCACTGCTATCTTTAAAATATGACTTTAAATAAACATTTTTATCAAGGTTAAAAAATAATTGCATTTCTATACGCTAAAAATGATTAGTGAAAACCAAAATTAAACCCACATTACCATTTAAAATCACTCCAAAAAAAATGAAACACTTACCTATACACTTGATAAAACATATGCAGGATCCACATGATGACAATCATAACATATTGACGAATGACACTAAAGAAGACCTAAACAGAGAGACCTACCATGTTCATGGATTGGAAGGTTCTACTAGAAAAGAAGTCAAGGCTCTCCAAACAGACTTATAGGTTTGATGTGATTCCTATCGAAATCCCAGGAAGGATGTTTTGTAGATATAGATGAATCTATTCTAAAATTTATATGGAAATTCAGAGGCCCAAGGACAGCTAAAATAATCTTGATTAAGAGTAAAACAGGCGTTATATTAAGACTTACTATTTAACTACAGTAATCCAGACAGTGTGACACTTGCTGAGGGATAGATACATATGTGAGTGGAATAGATAGAGAGCCCAGAAATAGAACCACACAAATACACTGAATTGAATTTTGAGAAGGGTACAAAAGGAATCCAATGGAAGAAGAATAGCTTTTTCAATAAATGATTCTAGAGCAATCAGATGTCCATAGGCTCAAGAAATGAATCTGGACCTAAACTTCACACAATATATAAAAGTTAATTCAAAATAGATTATGGATATAAAAGTAAAACATAAAACAATAAAAATATTTCAAATACATAGAAAAATCTTTGAGGTCTAGGGCTAGGAAAAGAGTTCTTAGGCTTGACACCAAAAGCATGATACATAAAAGGAAAAATGATAAATTGAACCTCATCAAAATTAAAAACTTTTGCTCTGAGAAAACTCATGTGAATATGATGAAAAGACAAGCTACAGACTGGGAGAAAATATTTGCAAGCCACATATTTGAAGAAGGATTAGTATTTAGAATACATAAAGAATTCTTTAACAAACAAAGTTAAAAAATAAACCAAATAGAAAATAGACAAAAGATATGAATGGCTATTTCACTGTAGAGGATATAAAATGGCAAAAAAAAAAAAACCCACACACACACACATGAAAATATATTACACACTGTTAGCCACGAGAAAAGCAAATGAAAATGACAAAAAGATAGCCCTACACACTTATCGGACTGGCCAAAATAAAAACTAGTGACAATCCAAACACTGGTAAAGATGTGGATAATCTGGATCGCTCATTCTCATACATTTTCCATAGGAGTGTAAAATGATACTGCCACTCTGCAATACAGGTTGGCTGTTTCTTCAAAACTAATTATGCAATTTCCAGAGGTCCTAGCAATTTTATTCTCAGGCATTTACCCCAGAGAAATAAAAATATATGTTTACACAAAAATCTGTTATACAAATGTTCATAGCAGTGTTATTTGGAATAGCCCCAAACTAGAAACAACCCAGATGTCCTTCAACAGGTGAATGGTTAAACAAACTGTGATACATCTATTTCACAGTGTACTACTCAGAAATAAAAAAGAACAAACTCTTGATACACTCAACAACTTGGATTAATCTTTGGGGAATTATGCTGAAGGAAAAAAAGAAAGACAACCCCAAAGGTTACACACTGTATGATTTCATTATTGCATCATTTTTGAAATGACGAAATTTTAGAAACGTAAAACATATTTGTAGCTGCCAGGTTAAGGGGTTTAAGGTTGGTAGGGTGGGGAAATATGTGTCATTATCAAAGAATCATAGGTGGAATCCTTGTGATGAAGGAACACTTCAGTATCTTTATTGTGGTGTTGGATACACAAACCTACACATGTGATAAGATTGTATAGCACGAAGTACACACACACACACACACACGCACAAATGAGTACAACTGGGAAATTTGAATAAGATCAGTGGACTCCACCCATATCAATTTGTGACGTTGTACTGTAGTTTTACAAAATCTTCTCGGTATTACTTCTTCCAACTGCATGTGGATTTACAACTGTTGCAATAAAATCTCAAAATAAAAAATAGGAAGGCAAGAATCAAAGGAAAAGCAGGACCAAGTTGAAGTAGAGGTGGTGAATGTGGATTGAAAAAGAGGATAATAATCAGAGGGAAGGGAACTTCCCTGGTGGTGCAGTGGTTAAGAATCCGCCTGCTAATACAGGGGACACGGGTTTGAGCCCTGGTCCGGGAATACGCCACATGCCGCAGAGCAACAAAGCCCGTGTGCCACAACGGGCCACAACTACTGAGCCTGCACTCTAGAGCCCGCGAGACACAACTATTGAGCCCGCGTGCCATGACTACTGAAGCCTGGGTGCCTAGAGCCCGTGCTCAGCAACAGGAGAAGCCACCGCAATGAGAAGCCTGCGCACCGCAATGAAGAGTGGCCCCGCTCGCTGCAACTAGAGAGGGCCCACACGCAGCAACAAAGACCCAATTCAGCCAAACATAAATAAATAAATAAATATTTTTTTTTTAAAAGAGGGAAGGATTCTTGTAATGTATGGTGCATTTTCATAGTACTTTGCGTTTAAACAGGCTTAGGTGGATAACCGTCTCCATCACTGTCTGGGTATATAATGCTGAGTGAATGAATTAACCTCTCTGATCCTCAGTTATCTCATCTGTAAATGTGAGTAGTAACATTATATTACTCCCTCTGTGAAGCTGTTCCAGACCACCTGGATTACATGGTTCTTATCTGTGTTCTGAGAGTCCCTAGCTCACTCCTGCCACAGCTCTCATCACATTTATTTTTCAACTATTTAATTTGTGGCTGTCTGCTTACTAGACTATGAGCTATTCAAATACTGTTTCCCTGCAAGAATCATCACTGTGTCTCCAGGTCCTGCTTGACCCAGTGCCTGGAGCCTGGTACCCAGCAGATGAGTGATGGTGACACATGTTACTCACCCAAAACACTATAGCTATTATTATAGGTTCAGTTTGTTCATAAGAAATAATATATTGAAAATGAGTGAACATAGAAAGTCTCTGCTTAAATTTATGTTCATGAGAATGTGGTTAGGGGTGGTAGTGATTGGTGATGGCTTGTATCCCCATATTTTGTCCAGAATACTCTGATACCATTGTATTCTCCACTTTTTCCCTTTCATAAACCTAAATACAAAATGACTGATGAACAGAGTTGGGCTTCAATAAATACTTGTTTGATGAATATAACACTGCCATCAGGTTACTTTAGTTCTTCAGTGAGTGGTTGTAGATGTCACTCAGGCTTACAACAGCATAATCAAGGACATGACCTCAGTGCTCAGTGACCTTGGATGAGTGCAGGTGAGCTCTTTCAAACTCAAAACGAAACTTCACTCTTTGCCTTCCTCCTGCTTCTTTGGCCACAACTTCTGTGTGTGTTTTCTTACAGGGTCCCCTTCCCCTGTGTCCTTTCTTTGCACTTCCACTGCTTTTCTGTTTATATGTCTATCTGCCCCAAGTGATTGTTAGATCCCAGATGCCAGGGACTAGGATCTATTCTTCTTTCATTTCCCACTTCTAGAATATCCCTGGAACATGGTGGGCATAACTATTTGCTTACATTACAAAGACAAATTTATCTTTGTGATGGCTCTGATAGAAGGAATACCCGATTTTTTCTGTAAATTCTAATGTAGATATTATCTGTGTAGGTCCTAGGTGCTAGAGAGGCTCCTGTATTGAGTTGTGAATACCTTGCATGGCTACAACTTTGACCTTTTTTGGCCATCTCACACAGAGAGAATCACAGTTTTCAGTACCCAGAATAGCTTAGGGCCGCATATACCAGGCTTTGGTAATTTAAAATCCACCTTCACTCATAAGCAACTGCAAAACCTTTCTGCTCAGAAAAACTGTGCTTTGTTTTAACAATGTACAATGTCATTACAGACGACTTCCCAGGTCAACCGTAGGCTTATTGAAGACAGTGACCACAATGCATCACTCTTATGTACCTCTGACATCCAGTTAAGTGGATGTAGGCACATTGTAGGTACTCAAGTAGCACTGATTGACTCACTTATCTGGGCTTTCTGTTTGTCTTTAAAAATCGACCCTGTGGAGATTCTCCTTCCAGGAATGATGGTGTGAGGAGTTTGCACAATTCATGTTCACAGAACACAAGTAAAAACCTGGGCAAAATTATTGAAAACAACTATTTCATGGCACTGACAGACAATAACCTGAGAAGTGTTTCTTTATGAAACACTGCTACTGTGTTGGGTAAGAAGATGACTTTGTGGCCTTTTTCCTGGGGGTGGTCTCATCCTTACACTCCAGCTCAGAAGGTAAAAATCCACACCTTTACTGTATAAAGGTGGTGGACTCAATCTGGGGATGTTGGCAGGCCAGATAGAAATTTTACAGGGAGAGTTTGGAAGTGAAGAGTCATGAAAGGGCCAAGAAGTTAAATTCTCCACCCCTCTGACTGCTAAAATATGCATGCATGCGGGAGACCCCAGGGGGCCAGGCAAAAATTGAAAGTCTGGGACAGCTTGTGAGGGGTGGATGTTGCTGTGCATTTGGATGTATTCCTCAACCCACATGCCACTTGTGTGGCAGAGAGAGGCGACCTTATGGCTTGAGTAGGGTTGCAAGATTTAGCAAATAAAAATAGAGAATGCCCAGTTAAATTTGAATTTTAAAGATATTAAAATAGTATTCATTGCTTATCTGAAATCCAAATTTAATGGGGCATCTGGTATGTTAATCTGGCAACCCTAGGATTGAGGTGTATGAACATAAACTCTACCCAGATGATTAGCTGAATACAAAACTACACAGGTGAAGGGGAGACTGCCAAAGTTCTAGGCAAAAAAAAAAAAAAAAAAAAAGCCAAGTGGAGATATCACTACCTACACAGGATGTGGGAGACAGTTTTAGCAGTATGAGTCCAGGTGAGGTCACGACGATAATTATCTGTTAATACAAAACAAAAAAAGCCAACAACGTTCAGAAACACAAAACAAAGTCACTAGAACATTTTATCTATAACGTTCATCTTTCAAAAAATTAACAATAGTGAAAAAAACTGGAAGGTATAACCCATTGTCAAGAAAATAAATGAGTCAATAGAATCTGACTCTATGTGAGACTAGATTTTGAATTTAGCAGATAGCGTGTTCAATGCAGTTATTATAAATATGTCAAACCAATTTAAGAAATAAATGTTTAAAAATTCAAGGAAAACAATTGTGGATCTGGGTCAAAAATCGGGAATATCAACAAAGAAATAAAAATCTATGAGAGAAAAACAATTGAAATTCTAGAGGTGTACAGTGTAATAACTGAAATAAAAAAAAAACAAACACTAGATTTGCTCAGGAGCATAATTGAGATGGCAAAAGAAACAATCACAATCACTTTGCTGTACACCTGAAACTAACACAACATTGTAAATCAACTATACTTCAATAAAACAAACAAACAAAAGAAACAATCACAAAACTTGAAGATAGATCAATAGAAATTATTCAATCTGAAGAACAGAGATTAAAGAGTGAACAAGGCCTCAGAGATCTGTTGGAAAATATCAGACATCCCAACATATGTGCAATTGTAATACAGGAAGGACAGGAGAAACAGAAGGGGCAGAAGAGATTTTTTGAAAAAAAATGGCCAAAAAATTCCCAAATTTGGTAAAATGATTAAATTACTGATCAAGGAAATAAATAACTCTAAGCAGGAGAAACAAAGAAAAGCACAAGCTGAAAGTCAAAGCCTGAAAGGAAAATTTGAAAGCATCAATAGAAAAATAACACATCAGAGAAACAGAAAATTGAAAATCCTTATGAAGGAAACAAGTTTGGAATGATGAAGGAACAGTTAAAGACCAGTGTGGCTAGATTGTACTGAATGAGCGGAGAGGTTGGAGAGGTAGGCAGAAGCCAGAAAGTGTAGGGTTTGGCAGGCCGCGCTAAGGAGAATGGATTTCATTCAAAGGAAAATGGGAATTCCTTGTAGAATGGTGGTAGTAATAGCTGCCCTCAGGATATATTTTGAATATAGAATCAATAGGACTTGCTGATGGATATTAGTAAAAAACAAACAATATACAACAAACCCAAGAGATCTGTTTCAGACATGTTGAGTCATCCAAACAGGGAAGTCAGGTAGGTTAGACAAGTCTGGGTCATTTGGATGGATTCCATGTTTTGATTCTTTACCACAGTTCATCTATTTTGCCTACTTTTCTGATTCCTCAGGTACATACATGCTTTGTGTATTTGTCTAGAGTCTTTAGTTGTAATCAGCAGGAGAGATAGGCTGTACTGGGCTTACTCCATGGTAGCCAGAAGCAGAATCTCCTCATGGGAGTTTATGGAGGATAAAGCTCAATTGAAAGTTGTGTCAAGCTGGTGGTCTGAATACATTTTTGGATTCTAGATTCTATTTGAAGTTATAAAATACTAAGATGGTGAGTGGATTATTTTAAATTAGTGTGTCCTAAAACTCACTAAAACCCTCCTGGGTTCCACTGAAGGTCAGAACTTAGGAGCAGTGACTCAAACATGGGAAAAAAAGATATAATCTGAGTGAATGACTAAACCAAACCCAAAACCAGGCATTGGACAGAAGAAGTGCCTTCAGAGACAGGCAGGTGGTACACTCTCCCCGCAGTGGGAATCAGAGATTCCTCCCCACAGTGGTGAACCCTGGCATGTTGTGGCTCCTGCTCTTAGCTGGGAAGCTTCAGACGCCAGTCCTTGTGCCTGGGTGTTCCCCTGTGGGATGAAAGGAATAGAATTGTCACGCTGGCTTCATAGATACTAGAGCATGTGCATATACATTAGCTTATAGATGTGTATCTCTACTTTTCATGATGCATGACGGATTATATTGATTAACTGGTTTTCTGTAGCGTCCTCTGATAGGCACTCAGCCCAGATCACAATATTCTTCTGATGGGCAACTAGATTGGCACAGAGAACTTCTTCCTGGTGAACACCAATGATTATTACTTTAAGCCTAAAAGCAAATATAAAACATGTAAATTAACAGGGACTGGAAAGCACCCTTGTGACCTCATCAGAGAAGCTAGGAATTTAAGTGTCCAGCGATCCATCCATGCCTGCATGATATCATGACTCCATCCATCTATCCATCCAAAAACTATGTTTTGAGATCCTCCATAGGCCATGAACTGAACTACAGTCCGCATGGCACTAAAAAGCTTCAGCATCATCCTATGAGGGACCCTTTGAAAAGACTTTTTCCCTAATTTTGAAATTCTGATCCTCTGTGGTCTCTTCTGGGCCCATTGCCTCCTTTGAGTTTTCTGTGACATATTTGTCTCCAGCTCATAAACAAAAGATTTCAGATGCAACCAGGCTTTTTACACATCTTTCCAGGTGGTAGATCATTGGGCTTCCTCCTACTGACCAAGAGCAAATAACTAGAAAGTCCCTAGTACCACATGACCTAAGAGCCACATATCCACGTGAATGATGCTTTTCAACTCATATGCATCCTGGAGCAGGAAGTGCAACATCTAAAGCCGTGTTCAAAAAGGTACAATTTGGGGGTCAGTTTTTTTTTTTTTTGGAAGTGTAGGTTAAGTCTGCTGCTGTATTGAACAACCGTCTCACCATCAATTTGCTCATTCGGTTTATCACTAGGTAAATTTCCAGCCTGATTTATCTGAAGAGAGGATATGTTTGCTTTTTCTGTTCCTAAGCTGTTTGGAAGAGGGCTGCACTTTCTTTTAGATGAAGTTGGTTTAGTGTAGAGTTTTCTCTAAATAAATAGTTGTAAATAATTGTAGATAAGACTCTGAACCTAATGCAACGTCAACGTAAGTCTTGGTGGACATCACATGCCAAAAAAAAAAAAAATCTAGACACAGACTTTACAACTTTCACAAGAATTAACTTTAAATGGATCACAGACCTAAATGTAAAATGCAAATCTATAAAACTCCTAGAAGACAACGTAGGAGAAAATGTAGGTGACTTTGTGTTCGCAATGAATGACCTTTTAAAAACACCACCAAGGGGGCTTCCCTGGTGGCGCAGTGGTTGGGAGTCTGCCTGCTGATGCAGGGGACACGGGTTCGAGCCCTGGTCTGGGAAGATCCCACATGCCACGGAGCAGCTGGGCCCGTGAGCCACAATTGCTGAGCCTGCGCGTCTGGAGCCTGTGCCCCGCGACGGGAGGGGCCGCGGTAGAGAAAGGCCCGCGCACCGCGATGAAGGGCGGTCCCCGCACCGCGATGAAGAGTGGCCCCCGCTTGCCGCAGCTGGAGAAAGCCCTCGCACGAACCGAGGACCCAACACAGCCAGAAGTGGATGAATAAATAAATAAATAAATAAGAAAATCCTTTAAAAAAAAAAAAAAAAAAACCACCAAAAGCACAACCCACAAAAGAAAAAAATTGATAAATTGGACTTTGTTAAAATTAAACATTTCTGTTCTGTGAAGGACACTGTTCAGAGGATGAAGTGACAAGTCACAGACTGGAGAAAATATTTGTAAAAAATACGTGATAAAGGACTGGTATCCCAAAATATACAAAGAACTCTTAAAACTCAAAAATGAGAAAACAACACGATTTTAAAATGGGCAAAAGATCTGAACAGACACCTCACCAAATAAGATGTACAGATGGCAATTAAGCCTATGCAATGATATTCAATATCATGTATCATTAGGGAACTACAAATTAAGACGACAGTGAGATACCACTACACACCTATTTGAATGGCTAAATCCAACACACTGAATATATCAAATGGTGGTTGAAGATGTGGGTTAACAGGAACTCTCATTCATTGCTTGTGGCAATGCAAAATGGTACAGCCACTTTGGAAGACAGTTTGGAAGTTTCTTACAACATTAAACATCCACTTACCATATGATCCAATAGTTGTGCTCCTCGATATTTACTCAAATGATATTTACTCACCAGCTATGATGGTGGATACACGTCATTATACATTATACATTTGTCAAAACCCAGAGAGTGCAAGTCAAAGAGTGAAACCGAATATAAAATATACACTTTAGCTAGTAATAAGGTATCAACATTGGCTCATCCCTTGTAACAGGTGTACCACACTAATGCAAGCTGTTCCTAATAGAGGAAACTGGATATGGAGGTGAGGGTGGGAGGATTTGGGAATCATCTGTACTTCTTGCTCATTTTTCTGTAACTCTAAAACCACTAAAAGAAATAAAGTCTATTATTTTTTTTAAAACGTTGAGATAAATGATAGGCAATAATATCAAAGGATAGGTAGTGCCTCCTCCTCCTCTCTCAAGATCTGGCTTTTGCCTCCATTCCTGCCTCATTGCCTCCCCCTTGTGAACCTTATGCCACAGTCACTGTGCTGCTCTGGGCTGGAAGGGGTGCTCGTGAGTACACATGTTTGTGCATGCACAGGACACTTGGGAGAAGCGCATCTATTGAGAATCACAATTCCATGTCTGTGCGTGGCCTCCCACAATACATCCTGTGTCTTAGTTTCCACTCTTTTGTTGGTTTCTTTTTCTCTTGAGTCAGATGGATTAAGCTTCAGTTTCCCTGGTAACTAACACCGGTATTTTATCTCAGCCTCTGGTCACAGAAAGACAGCAAGATGGAGAGAAGAATCTCCCATCGGTCCTGGCCCTTCCAGCTGGGCTGTCGCCTGAGATGAGTGATCCAGTGAGGATGAGCAGAAGAATGTTGCCAAGACAACAGAATCCCACACTCCTGTCCAGCACTGAGGCACTTCTCCCTCCCCCTCCCTGCACGCTTGGCTCTCACCTGAGAATGGGAATGTGCTTTGGCTAAGAGTGAAGAGATAGATGCATGGTAGAGAATTTAAGGAGGGAGGTGAAATCTTGGGAGCCTTCAGAAGGGACTGGGGGAGGTGCGGGAGTCACAAAGAAAGCATTGTGTACAGCACTGCGATCTCGGGAGACAATGAAGACTATGAAAGCACAGTGGCTCTAACGTGTGGTTCCGTGATTTTCTCCAGCAGTACACAGTGCTACAACCATTTTCTGAAGCCAAGCTCCATGCCTCAGGCCTCGGAAAATGGGGCCTGTGTTGTTTGTTAAAGGAGAATGGAGCCTGACATCGCTTATGGAGGGCAAGGATGGCCTTGAGGAGGCCCTGCTCACCTCAGTGACAACTCTCATCTGTTACTCCACTCTGTGTGTCTGTCTGGTCCGTTCTTCCTTCTGTGCTCCCTTTTTTTTGGGGGGGGGTCTCTTTATGGGATGTGAAACGTTGTCCTCAGTTAAAGGGGAGGATGAGGCGAGGATGCCCCAATCTCCTCAAACATGGACCGATGAGATGGTGGGCAGAGGAGGAGTTGGTGGGGATGGTGTGCTGAAATCACAGACTCACTCGCACTCCTCAGACGGCATGGGCACTTTGGTTAACCTATTCTCTCTGGCCGATCTGATCTGATCTTTATCATGAGTGCCCGCTCTCTGGAGTGGATAGTAAGTGGCAAAAAAAAAAAACCCACTGAATTTATATCTAATCTGGTAAGTGCAATCTGATGCTATCATGTGAATGGTTCATTTAAAACAATGCTGTCTGTTTTGGTGAAATGTTCAGTCTCTCAGATTTCCACCCCACTTCCCTGCTCCTTTCCAAGGTGGAGAAGGCGTATGTATGGTTTACAAATCTCCTGGGTGATGTGGGAAGGGGTGGGGGTTCTATGAAATTCTTAACGCTGCTCACAGTATCCTTGGTGGTTTCTGAGGGAAGGATGACTCCCGGGTCCAGCTGGTGATGCTGACCTGCACCGCCCATTGGTGGGGCTGGTGAAAATTGCATTTTTGTCTCTCTCCTCTTGGTCGGGTCCTGGTGCTCCCTGGCCAACTCAGCCTCAGCTCACTCTGCTGGCATCTGCAGACCCCTCTGAATCTGGGTCGCATCCTCCATCCCACCCCTGCGCAGGGTGTTGACTCCACAGCCTCAGCTGCAGGGTCATCTAAGCCCCTTAGACAGGTTAGGTTTCCTTCATGGTAGAACCCCTGGCTCTGGACTCAACCAATTTCCACATTCCCGCTACAGGGAATGAAGGCCCTAGGGGTCTCACCACCACAGCAGGAACCAGGATCAGTTCCAGAAGGCTAAATTCCTAAACTGCAGCCATCCTTCTGCCCACTTTGTAGATGATGGAATGATCCAGAAGAAATGGGGAACGTGACGATTCAAGAAAAAGGGATGATCATTGCAAAGGCCCACTCCTCGAGAAGGAGAAAGGATATGGGATCCAGGTGAAGGGCTTGGCCTCACATGGGATCTGGTCACTTCCTTCAGAGGGGCAGCAGAGTGCCAGGGTAGAAACAGGCAGAATGGGAATGGGAAGCTTGAAAAATCCACGGGACTGCTTCTGTCTTCTCCACGAATTATTGGGGGTTGGGGGGGACTGGTGGTCATTAGAATGGAGGAGGGTTGCTAGTGTGTAATGTAGTATTGTAGGTGAGAGTGAAAATGAAAAGCAATTCTCCCCTGGTCATGGATTTAAGATAAAACAATTCCGTAAAGTTTCAAAGTTTCGTCCTCAATGCTGAGGTGCTCAGATACAGGCAGGGGGTGAGTGGGGAGGAGGGTGCAAGGAGCACAGGAGGTGTGTTTGTGGGGGACAGTTTCCAGCCCTGGGTCAGCGGAGTAAGGAGGGGCCTGGCGGATGGTGTGGAAGGATGTGTGGTCGGTGAGCTGGCGGTTTCCAGGAGGTTGGGGCTATCAATGCAGGAGCACTAGAGCGAGGGAGCTGGAGGACAGGACGTCGTGTTGGGGGTGATGAGAGGGAGGAATGCTATACACCATGAGGGCCGCGGTCTTCCTGATACCCAGGGCGTGACCGTGGGCAGGGGGATGCTCGGGTGGGGAGGAGAAGAACATCGCTGAGGTCGGAGAGGCTCCGGGGTGACCGGCTGAGCCTCGCGGGCACTGAGGTCGCCAGGACGGATCAGAAGAGTGAGGGCTGCCAGGAGCACAGTTCAGTGTGCCACGGGACGAGGGCGTTCACAGGCCGGGGGTGGGCGGGAGGAGAATGACCAGGGGATTGGTACCGGTCCCGCACGTGGGGGGCTGGGGCAATGGGCGATGGGACCCGGACACCACCGGTCAGGTCCCTTAGCCGAGAGTTCGAAACAGGGCCCGGGAGCAAACTTCTAGCGGACCCGGGCGGGGAGACTAGCACTGACGTTACTGGGCACAGGCGCGCAGGCCCAGAACCCGCCCCCCGGCGCGCAGCCCCGCCCCCCGGGCTCGCGACTTTCCGGGGCACCAGGACTTCCTGCCCCTGTTGCTATGGTTCCGGGAGGCCGGACTAAGGAAGGCTGCAGTGCCGGGAAGGTTTGTCAGGGCAACTGTGGCCTGTACCGGTCCATCTCTGGTCCTCACCATCATCCCGCTTTGCTTCTTCGGCCAATATCGCCACGCTTCGGCTGGTACTAGTGTGTTCTCTGGTCCTAAATATGAACGTAGGGGCCCAATTACGGACATGCTTTTGGAATTAGGAACACAGTCACTGGACAATAAGCAGTATGTACGAATGAAGTCTGAACTGATTGCAATGGTCTTTCTCTTACCAAGTCCAGCTAACATTTCTGAAGGTTCCTTGGCATGCTCATACATCTGAAAAAATAGCACATATTTTCTACCAAAAAAAAAGTTTTCTTAACAGCACTGCACACAAATTATCTGAATTAATTTATCCTGACAAATTCTTTATCATAAAGACATCGTTTGATTGGACGTGCAGTTCTTTACTAAAGTTTTCCTCCTATAGGGCTTTGTGGAGGTCCTTGGGCCAGGGCTCAAGAGAACTTCCCTTGCAGTTCCAGCCCTACCAGCCTTTTATTTTACTCTGAGTCACTTTGCTTCTTTGGGCCTCCTGTTTCCTCAGTTTTAAGAAATCAGGCTAAGCTAATGGGTAGCGCAGGGAGGGGGATCCAGGGGAGGGTGTGGTTAAAGAGCCTGTGTTCTCGATGCAGTGACTCCTCTTTTTTCTCTTATTTATTGCTGCTTTTTTTGTTTGTATGTTTGTTTTGTTAAGAAAGGAATTTCTTTTACTTTAACAAAGAGTTTGAAATCACTGGTTTATGGTATCAGTACTCAGTCTCCCAGAGATGGGAGAAATATTGAAGAGAAATGAAATTATAAAAATGGGTAGACTCAGCCATCCTTAGGGGTACCATAAACTTAAAAGTACTCTCTAAGTAGATGGCTTGGAAGAATGTCTGTTCAATTATAGGGTGTCTGCAAGAACTGTACTGTCAAATGCTGCAATCTGATTACTTTCTGAGAGGGGAATTGGGGCTGAAGATGTAATCTTACCAACCATTAAAAACATTTTTGAGAGGCCGTATTTCAAGTTAGTAATCAGTCACAATCTCATGATGACAATCTAGTGAAGTAACCATTATGTCATAATAGTAGTTGGTACGGCAACAATAATTGGCTAACAGCACACTTGGAGCATCTCTCCATTGTCTGTCCCTATACCACTTTCACAGGAGCATTAACAGTAAATAGACACAGGCAGCCACACCTGTCTTAAGTGTTATGTAGAAGGGGTTAAAAATCACTTAACCTGGGGGCTTCCCTGGTGGTGCAGTGGTTGGGAATCTGCCTGCCAGTGCAGGGGACACGGGTTCGAGCCCTGGTCCGGGAAGATCCCACATGCCGCGGAGCAAATGGGCCCATGAGCCACAATTACTGAGCCTGCCCGTCTGGAGCCTGTGCTCCGCAACAGGAGAGGCTGCAATAGTGAGAGGCCCGCGTACCGCGATGAAGAGTGGCCCCCGCTTGCCGCAACTGGAGAAAGCCCTTGCACAGAAACGAAGATCCAACACAGCCATAAATAAATAAATAAAATTTTTAAAAATTCACTTAACAGGGAATTGTAACTTCAGGAAATGAGTCATTTAAAATTATGAAGCTAATGTTTAGAAATGAAATTTACAGCTTGACTTTTCAACTTAGAGTTCCTGTTTCATATTTTCCTTCTTCATGCCGGGTGAAGTGTGCTTCCGACTTTAAACTATTGGAGTAGCAGATGATGACTTGTATTTTCTCTGACAATATTTCACATATATATATGCCACTGGCTCGCAAATTAAGTGTCCAAAAGATCAATTGTTGGGTGATATTTTCTCCTCTCTCTTGTGGTTTATTTTCAGGAAAAGAAGAAGGAATCATAATAAAGAGGACAATCACCATTCTCCCCAGTCCAAAAGGAGTAAGAGAAACCCTGTCTTTCAGGAGTCTCAGGATGCAGAGGTAGGAATATGGTCAGATAGCCTCTCTCTAGTTCATCCACTGCCTAAGTTACATTATCCAATTGGTGCCCTGCAATTAAAAGAAATGTATCATTCCAGGAAACCTTCAAAAAAATATTCTTACTTGATTGCAGTGGCTTTTGAGCTGGAGCCCTTAGCCATGGTATGCAGTATCTCACAAAAGGTGGTAAGGAAGCACAGAAAAAGACTTAGTGAAAATGTAATCAGGAAAAGCTAGGTCTTAGACGTTTCTCTAGTCATAGGAGCAGGGAATAATCATCTTACCCCCCTCCCTTATTTTTAGATGGAGAATAAATTTTCAGGAGTATAATGATGTGTTATTGGCTAGAAGGAGATTCTTGATTTCTGGCTAGGAAAAGTGAAAATGAAATTGAGGATGGGGGAGTCTGGTGATTTTGCAAAGCTTTAATGGTGCTTGAATGGAAGAGCTTGAATTTTAATGACTTGTGGCATTAGCATAGTATTGTTTTAATTGAGGTATAGTTTACTAGGAGAGGATTAAAGGAACCTTGTTAAGTCTTTATGTATGAATCCTATTAGTTAATGACTAAGTAGTGCTCACTTGTCCCTTTTGTGAGCAAAAAGTGAAATGATTATCGATCCCTGTCCTCCTCCTGGAACCTGTACGCAGGTGGTGATAGTCCCAGATCCTGGGCAGCTACTTGGATGGGTAAATTGTAGCTAGGTATAACTCATGTAACTTGCTCTCTTAGATGCTGGCCTTTTTCGTTGAATATCTTTGCATGTTCAGGAGTACTGCTCTTTTTTGCTCAACCTTACATCTTTACAAATTACATCACCACTTTTCCTGTAATTCTGTGCCCTTGTACATAAGTATAAACCTTCTAGAAAGTGCAAACACAAAGACACTAATGTTTTTTGTATTAGTCTCTCTTACTTGCCAAGACCATTCATTTTATATTTCAGATTGCCAAGTAGTAGCAAGAAATTGAGAGTGAAAAAATGTGTAGATATGAACAGAATTGGCTTATCGGGAACATATCTCTGCCTTTTTCTCTTCTGTACCTGAATTGGAAAAGATTTGATATCCTAATGCTAGAATTCCAAGGGAGCATCAGAAGCGAGACTAATGAGAGAGAAACAGAACCAGGAGCCCCACCTATGTTTAAAAATTAGAATTCTATAAAATCTACTCCACCCCCTTTTTTAAGCTGGTAGGAGCTGTCTCTTTGTCAGGTCATTGTTTAAAGTAGTGTCAATTCATAAGACAACTAGAACATTTGGCATAATTTTTGAAAAATGTTTTCTCTTAGGTTGACTGTAGATTTGGGTCATTCACATCGCCTTTAATTATATACATTCTAAGACACAGAACTGCTTTGGGAGACCTTATTTCGGATGAAACTGTCATTGAACAAAATAATGGTTGTTAGTCCTGTTTTTATAACCCATGGCAAAATGTTAACTTCTGAAATTATCCTCCATTTAAAAGATACATTCAAAAATGCAGGGACAACCCTTTCCAAAAATGGCCTAATCTGTTGCATGCATTTTACGAAACTTTGCTCGTGTTGTATACCAAGCAATCCCGAGCAGTTTTATATTCCAACTGGATGTTAAAATCTAAGCTGTTTTAAAGAATTGAAGATACACATGCACTCATGTTTTTCTACAGATGATGGTTACCTATCAATCTTTTGTCTGTTCAAATCCCATTAACTGAGTTGAAACAAAGTGAAGTTGTTTAAATTGTTTTATACTTATATAGATTCTATTATAAATATAAATTTTGACCTGGAAAACAACTTAGAGCTCAATGTCTAGTTCAACTTCATTTTATGAGGGAAACTGAGCTACAGAAAAGTGTAGATTATTTATCCCATTGACACAGAGAAGTTAACACATGAGTACCTTTGCCTTGCTAATTTGGAAAGTAATTGTAATTCAGCAGCCAAATTGATTTGGTATCCTATGGCTCATAAGATTCTACAGTGTTTCATTTGTTTTAGCGAACATGAACAAGCCTTTCATTTCAAATGTGTTGGAACTTTGGGAGCACATACTTTAAGTGCTTGGGTGGACTTGCTTAATTTAGTTTCTGCAGCTGCCTTAGAATAAACATCATATTACAATTCTAGGTATGGGATATGTACTAGGGGTGAAAACTTTTGTTGTTGTTGAGGTTCACATAAATGAAAAGCTCTAAGGCATGGAGGGATGGAGTTGAGAGGGAAGCTAGGGCTTAAGAGAATATAAAATACCAGCTTAATCTGCTTTTACAATTAAGGAGAATTACATAATTCTCTGTTGTAAATATACACATGCATTCCCATTCTGTTTTGTTGAAGATGCTCTGTAATTAATATTCCTCCTCATCTCTTCAGATTCTATTTATTCACTTGTTCTTTCATTAGCCTGATAAGGTGCTCTTTCTCTCTCCTAACTAATTTTCTGTCTACCTTATTCTTCTCTCAAGTTAATGGATCGTTTCTCCCCCTTTACCTCCAAGCTGCAATCTGCTTTCACTGCCTGTTATTTCTCATCCCCTTCATGCAACTATTCACTAAAACTTGGCTCCTCAGACCCCACCTGTCCTGGGTGCTTGGGGTAAACTTAAATGTCTCTGTCATTTCCTCCATGACTCCTCCTATCCTACTTCTGATGTGTATCGCATATATGCCTTCCTTTACATTTCCACCATCCTAATTCAGGCCTGCATTACCTCTTGCTAAATGTATTGCAGAAATTCCCTCCATGGTCTCTGTGCTCTCATTCTCCTCCTACTCCATTCATCCATTAGAATCCTTTTCCTAAATGTAGATCCGAGCATGAGCATGTCTCTTAGGCTCAAGTACCTATTCCAACAGACTTCTCAGCATAACATTCAAGGCCCTTGATAACCTAGCTCTACCTTCTCATGCATATTTTGTCTCCCACAAACTCCTCTCCAGGAGGCCCCAGCCACATTGTATTACTAGCTTTGTCTCCTTGAAGACTCCTCTTCACCCTGCTTGTGCTCTTGTTGTTCTCTCCCTTTGTCACACCCATCCTATTAATATTCTCCCCATCCTCCAAGGCCCAGTTCAGATGCCATTCATTTTAAGGAGCCTCTTCTATTTTCCTGGTCCGCATTCATTGCTACATTCCTGTCACTGCAATAGCTTAACACTGTCATCCTCAAAGAGGATGGGTTCTTGATTGGGCTCGGGAATTACCTGTTGGTTGAGTCCCTAAGTATCCTTGGCAAAGTACCTGCTTGTACATAGAAGGCACACAAGTAATTGTTTGGATAGTGGTTGGGTATCAGAACAACCTGTGCCTACCTGAGATAACCTCTCAGGATGGGGACCTGGCATGTGCATGTGAATCAAACTAACAAAAACCCCACAGGTGGTCCTGATGCCTATCTCCAAATAGAATGTGCTATGGAAAATCTCTGCTGGACTCAACTGAAACTTCTTTGGTTACAGTGTAAGCAGGCAGATTTCATTATGGCCCGAACTAATCTAAAATCCTGCCTTTTCACACAGACCTAGACCCTAGGACTTTTGTGTGGTGCTTTTGTGAATGTCATTTAGTGAGAGACCCTTGGTCAGAGTCTTTTATAAATGTAATTTTATTTTGCCATGTACTTGAACGTGCAAGGTTTCACTTTTGCAGAGCATGGGCCTGTTCTCATTTGTCTTCCACAGGTATCAGCACTAAGCTTATATCGAATGGTCAGAGGAAAAAGAATGAGCTTTGTAACTGGTAAATAGGATAAGCATTCTGATGAGAAGTTTCTTTCAGGTATCAGGAGGATGGTGAAAATGATTTATATTTTATGGGTCTTTCTCAATCCTGAAGCGTTTAAAATCTCATTTCTCTTCTGATGAAAGAATTTGCTCTCTTTCTAAAATCAAGTGCAGTAAGGAAAAAGCTTCTGTAGTAAGATAGCAGTTTCAAGTGTCAAAACCATACACTATCAAGGAGAGACCTTTTCATCCCAAGCACTCTGACAATAATAGAACTCATTAAGTGGGATATCTTATACGAAGTACATTCAAAAGGGTGAGATGAGACAAGGCCCAGGGTTGTATAACTTAGGCTATGTTTATTAGCTAATCAGCTCTATTGGCCTAGAAAATGGTAGTGGATACGACGTTTTAGATGTTCTTTAGTAGTTTAAAGGCAATCTCATTTACAGCATCACAGTCCATTTCAAGTCTTTGTTTTGAAGTCAGAAGTAACTGAATGCAAAAGCAGGAGATGTGCCTTGGTCTCGTAGTAGCATTCTCTAGGTTACTTACTTGCAAATAAAATAGTTGTTTTCCACAAAATATACATTTCTTGTGAATGCTTTAGAAAGTGAAAATATAAAAAATAAATAAAAATTAAAAAATAAAAAAGGATCCAAAGTCTCAAATTTTAAATAAATAAATAAATAAACAAACAAACATGATGTCAGGGACATCCTTCTATATCAGTATAAATACAACTATATCATCATTGTTAATGGCTGACAAAATCGCATTGTATGAATGGATGCACTATAACTTAACCACTTTCCTGCTTTTGGACATTTAATTGTTTCTGATTTTCAGCTATTAACAACAATGCTGATATTATAAGCAGTGTCACAATGAACATTTGCACTTATGTCTCTACACGACTGGGTTTGAAAACACTTTAAATGAACTAGAAATTGGAAGGAGATCTATTTTTTCTTAACAATTATTCTACAGAAAACTCTTCTAGCTTGTTAATTTTAATGTACCATTTCATAGTCTAGCATGACCTAGTGTTACACTATAGTATAAAATGGATATGTTGTCATATGAGATGAAATTTGATTCACCAGAAACTGATTACAGTTCTTACCTTGTTTTTCAGACAGTACATGTGATGAAAAACGATCAGGAAAGACAACTAAGAGAAACCAAAGTGTGGGCGGTGGGTTTCTTATCCAACGTAATACCTACTTATTTTTAAATATTCATAACTTCACTATTTTATGCCACTCGGGTTTTCAGACTTTTACCCTTGAGCTAGGAAAATCATCTTTTTGGATATTTTTTATTATTTTTTATTTTTTTTTATTTTTAACATCTTTATTGGAGTATACTTGCTTTACAATGGTGTGTTAGTTTCTGCTTTATAAAAAAGTGAATCAGTTATACATATACATATGTTCCCATATCTCTTCCCTCTTGCATCTCCCGCCCTCCCACCCTCCCTCTCCCACCCCTCTAGGTGGTCACAAAGCACAGAGCTGATCTCCCTGTGCTATGCGGTTGCTTCCCACTAGCTATCTATTTTACGTTTGGTAGTGTATATATGTCCATGCCACTCTCTCACTTTGTCACAGCTTACCCTTCCCCCTACCCATATCCTCCAGTCCATTCTCTAGTAGGTCTGTGTCTTTATGCCCGCCTTGCCACTAGGTTCTTCATGACCATTTTTTTTCCCTTAGATTCCATATATATGTGTTAGCATACTGTATTTGTTTTTCTCTTTCTGACTTACTTCACTCTGTATGACAGACTCTAACTCCATCCACCTCACTACAAATAACTCCATTTCGTTTCTTTTTATGGCTGAGTAATATTCCATTGTATATATGTGCCACATCTTCTTTATCCATTCATCCAATGATGGACATTTAGGTTGCTTCCACGTCCTGGCTATTGTAAATAGAGCTGCAATGAAGATTTTGGTACATGACTCTTTTTGAATTATGGTTTTCTCAGGGTATATGCCCAGTAGTGGGATTGCTGGGTCACATGGTTGTTCTATTTTTAGTTTTTTAAGGAACCTCCATACTGTTCTCCATAGTGGCTGTATCAATTTACATTCCCACCCACAGTGCAAGAGTGTTCCCTTTTCTCCACACCCTCTCCAGCATTTGTTGTTTCTAGATTTTTTTTTAATATTTATTTATTTATTTATTTATGGCTGTGTTGGGTCTTCGTTTCTGTGTGAGGGCTTTCTCTAGTTGTGGCAAGTGGGGGCCACTCTTCATCGTGGTGCGCGGGCCTCTCACTATCGTGGCCTCTCTTGTTGCGGAGCACAGGCTCCAGATGCGCAGGCTCAGTAATTGTGGCTCACGGGCCTAGTTGCTCCGTGGCATGTGGGATCCTGCCAGACCAGGGCTCGAACCCGTGTCCCCTGCATTGGCAGGCGGACTCTCAACCACTGCGCCACCAGGGAAGCCCTAGATTTTTTGATGATGGCCATTCTGACTGGTGTGAGATGATATCTCACTGTAGTTTTGATTTGCATTTCTCTAATGATTAATGATGTTGAGCATTCTTTCATGTGTTTGTTGGCAATCTGTATATCTTCCTTGGAGAAATGGCTATTTAGGTCTTCTGCCCATTTATTGGATTGGGTTGTTTGGTTTTTTGTTATTGAGCTGCTTGTAAATCTTGGAGATTAATCCTTTGTCAGTGCTTCATTTGCAAATATTTTCTCCCATTCTGAGGGTTGTCTTTTGGTCTTCTTTATGGTTTCCTTTGCTGTGCAAAAGCTTTTAAGTTTCATTAGGTCCCATTTGTTTATTTGTGTTTTTATTTCCATTTCTCTAGGAGCTGGGTCAAAAAGGATCCTGCTGTGATTTATGTCATAGAGTGTTCTGCCTATGTTTTCCTCTAAGAGTTTGATAGTGTCTGGCCTTACATTTAGGTCTTTAATCAATTTTGAGTTTATTTTTGTGTATGGTGTTAGGGGGTGTTCCAATTTCATACATTTACATGTACCTGTCCAGTTTTCCCCGCAGCACTTATTGAAGAGGCTGTCTTTTCTCCACTGTATATGCTTGCCTCCTTTATCAAAGATAAGGTGACCATATGTGTGTGGGTTTATCTTTGGGCTTTCTATCCTGTTCCATTGATCTATGTTTCTGTTTTTGTGCCAGTACCAAACTGTCTTGATTACTGTAGCTTTGTAATACAGTCTGAAGTCAGGGAGCCTGATTCCTCCAGCTCCATTTTTCATTCTCAAGATTGCTTTGGCTATTCGGGGTCTTTTGTGTTTCCATACAAATTGTGAAATTTTTTGTTCTAGTTCTGTGAAAAATGCCAGTGGTAGTTTGATAGGGATTGTATTGAATCTGTAGATTGCTTTGGGTAGTAGAGTCATTTTCACAATGTTGATTCTTCCAATCCAAGAACATGGTATATCTCTCCATCTATTTCTATCATCTTTAATTTATTTAATCAGTGTCTTATAATTTTCTGCATACAGGTCTTTTGTCTCCTTAGGTAGGTTTATTCCTAAATATTTTATTCTTTTTGTTGCAATGGTAAATGGGAGAGTTTTCTTAATTTCACTTTCAGATTTTTCATCATTGGTGTATAGGAATGCAAGAGATTTCTGTGCATTAATTTTGTATCCTGCTACTTTACCAAATTCATTGATTAGCTCTTGTAGTTTTCTGGTAGCATATTTAGGATTCTCTGTGTATAGTATCATCTCATCTGCAAACAGTGACAGCTTTGCTTCTTCTTTTCCAATTTGGATTCCTTTTATTTCTTTTTCTTCTCTGATGGCTGTGGCTAAAACTTCCAAAACTATGTTGAATAATAGTGGTGAGAGTGGGCAACCTTGTCTTGTTCCTGATCTTAGTGGAAATGGTTTCAGTTTTTCACCATTGAGGATGATGTTGGCTGTGGGTTTGTCATATATAGCCTTTATTATGTTGAGGAAAGTTCCCTCTATGCCTACTTTCTACAGGGCTTTTATCATAAATGGGTGTTGAATTTTGTCGAAAGCTTTCTCTGCATCTACTGAGATGATCATCTGGTTTTTCTCCTTCAATTTGTTAATATGGTGTATCCCGTTGATTGATTTGCGTATATTGAAGACTCCTTGCATTCCTGGGATAAACCCCACTTGATCATGGTGTATGATCCTTTTAATGTGCTGTTGGATTCTGTTTGCTAGTATTTTGTTGACGATTTTTGCATCTATGTTCATCAGTGATATTGGCCTGTAGTTTTCTTTCTTTGTGACATCTTTGTCTGGTTTTGGTATCAGGGTGATGGTGGCCTTGTAGAATGAGTTGGGGAGTGTTCCTCCCTCTGCAGTATTTTGGAAGAGTTTGAGAAGGATAGGTGTTAGCTCTTCTCTAAATGTTTGATAGAATTCACCTGTGAAGCCATCTGGTTCTGGGCTTTTGTTTGTTGGAAGATTTTTAATCACAGTTTCAATTTCAGTGCTTGTGATTGGTCTGTTCATATTTTCTATTTCTTCCTGGTTCAGTCTCAGCAGGTTGTGCATTTCTAAGAACTTGTCCATTTCTTCCAGGTTGTCCATTTTATTGGCATAGAGTTGCTTGTAGTAATCTCTCATGATCCTTTGTATTTCTGCAGTGTCAGTTGTTACTTCTCCTTTTTCATTTCTAATTCTATTGATGTGAGTCTTCTCCCTTTTTTTCTTGATGAGTCTGGCTAATGGTTTGTCAATTTTGTTTATCTTCTCAAAGAACCAGCTTTTAGTTTTATAGATCTTTGCTACTGTATCCTTCATTTCTTTTTCATTTATTTCTGATCTGATCTTTATGAGTTGTTTCCTCCTGCTAACTTTGGGGTTTCTTTGTCCTTCTTTCTCTAATTGCTTTAGGTGTATGGTTAGGTTGTTTATTTGAGATATTTCTTGTTTCTTGAGGTAGGATTGTATTGCTATAAACTTCCCTCTTAGAACTGCTTTTGCTGCATCCCATAAGTTTTGGGTCGTCGCATTTTCATTGTCATTTGTTTCTCGGTAATTTTTGATTTCCACTTTGATTTCTTTAGTGATCCCTTGGTTATGTAGTAGTGTATTGTTTAGCCTCCATGTGTTTGTATTTTTTACAAATTTTTTCCTGTAATTGATATCTAGTCTCACAGAGTTGTGGTCGGAAAAGATACTTGATATGATTTCAATATTCTTTAATATCCGAAGTCTTGATTTGTGACCCAAGATATGATCTATCCTCGAAAATATTCCATGAGCACTTGAGAACAAAGTGTATCCTGTTGTTTTTGGATGAAATGTCCTATAAATATCAATTAAGTCCATCTTGTTTAATGTATCATTTAAAGTTTGTGTTTCCTTATTTATTTTCATTTTGGATGATCTGTCTATTGGTGAAAGTGGTGTGTTAAAGTCCCCTATTTTGATTGTGTTACTCTCGATTGCCCCTTTTATGGCTCTTACCATTTGCCTTATGTATTGAGGTGCTCCTATGTTGGGTGCATGAATATTTACAATTGTTATATCTTCCTCTTGGATTTATCCCTTGATCATTATGTAGTGTCCTTCTTTGTCTCTTGTAATAGTCTTTATTTTAATGTCTATTTTGTCTGTTTTTAGAATTTTTACTCCACTCTTCTTTTGATTTCCATTTGCATGGAATATCTTTTCCATCCTCTCACTTTCAGTCTGTATGTGTCCCTAGGTCTGACGTGGGTCTCTTGTAGATAGCATATATACGGGTCTTGTTTTTTTATTAATTCAGCCAGTCTGTGTCTTTTGGTTGGAGCATTTAACCCATTTACATTTAAGGTAGTGATCAATTTGTATGTTCTTATTACCATTTTCTTAATTGTTTTGGGTTTGTTATTGTAGCTCTTTTCCTTCTCTTGTGTTTCCTGCATAGAGAAGTTCCTTTAGAATTTGTTGTAAAGCTGGTTTGGTAGTGCTGATTTCTCTTAGCTTTTGCTTGTCTCTAAATGTTTTAATTTGTCTGTCGAATATGAATGAAATCCTTTCTGAGTAGAGCAATCTTGGTTGTAGCTTTTTACCTTTCATCACTTTAAATATGTCCTGCCAGTCCCTTCTGGCTTGCAGAGTTTCTGCTGAAAGATCAGCTGTTAACCTTATGGGGATTCCCATGTATGTTGTTTGTTGTTTTTCCCTTGCTGCTTTTAATATTTTTTCTTTGTATTTAATTTTTGATTGTTTGATTAATATGTATCTTTGCATGTTTCTCCTTGGATTTATTCTATATGGGACTCTCTGCACTTCCTGTACTTGACCATTTCCTTTCCCATATTAGGGAAGTTTTCAACTAAAATCTCTTCAAATATTTTCTCAGTCCCTTTCTTTTTCTCTTCTTCTTCTGGGACCCCTATAATTCGAATGTTGGTGCATTTAATGTTGTCCCAGAGTTCTTGGAGACTCTCCTCAATTCTTTTCATTATTTTTGCTGTATTCTACTCTGTGGTAGTTATTTCCACTATTTTATCTTCCAGGTCACTTACACCTTCTTCTGACTCAGTTATTCTGCTATTGATTCCTTCTAGAGAATTTTTAAGTTCATTTATTGTTTTGTTCATCATTGTTTGTTTGTTCTTTAGTTCTTCTAGGTCCTTGTTAAATGCTTCTTGTATTTTCTTCCTTCTATTTTCAATATTTTGTATAATCTTTACTATCGTTACCCTGAATTCTTTTTCAGGTAGACTGCCTATTTCCTCTACATTTGTTTGGTCTCGTGGGTTGTTACCTTGGTCCTTTATCTGCTGTGTTTCTCTGTCTTCTCATTTTGCTTAACTTACTGTGTTTGGAGTCTCCTTTTCGCATGCTGCAGGTTTGTAGTTCCCATTGTTTCTGGTATCTGTCCCCAGTGGCTAAGGTTGGTTCAGTCAGTTGTGTAGGCTTCCTGGTGGAGGGGACTAGTGTCTGTGTTCTGGTGGATGAGCCTGGATCTTGTCTTTCTGGTAGGCAGGACCATGTGTGGTGGCGTGTTTTGGGGTGTCTGTGACTTTATTATGATTTTAGGCAGCCTCTCCACTAATGGGTGGTGTTTTGTTCCTGTCTTGGTAGTTGTTTGGCCTAGGGTGTCCAGCACTGTAGCTTGCTGGTCATTGAGTGAAGCTGGGTCTTAACATTGAGATGGAGATGTCTGGGAGAGCTTTCGCAGTTTGATAGTATGTGGAGCCAGGAGGTCTCTGGTGGACCAATGTCCTGAACTCGGCTCTCCCACCTCAGAATCTCAGGCCTGACACCCGGCCAGAGTACCAAGACCCTGTCAGCCACACGGTCAGGTACATGGAGAGTTTCTTGCCCTTTGTGAAGTCTGAGGTCTTCTGTCAGTGTTCAGTAAGTGTTCTGTAGGAGTTGTTCCACATGTAGATGTATTTTTGATGTATTTTTGGGGAGGAAGGTGATCTCCACGTCTTACTCCTCTGCCATCTGACATGTCCTCCATCTTTGATTTCTTTCATCAGTATCTTATACTTTTCTGAGTACAGGTCTTCTCCTACTTAGGTAGGTTTGTTCCTAGGTATTTTTTTCTTTTTGATGCAATGGTAAATGGGATTGTTTCCTTGATTTCTCTTTCTGATATTTCATTGCTAGTGTATAGGAATGCAAGAGATTTCTGTGCATTAATTTTGTATCCTGCAATCTTACCAAATTCTTTTGTGAGCTCCAATAATTTTCTGGTAGCATATTTAGGATATTCTATGTATACTATCATATCATATGCAAACAGTGACAGTTTTACTTCTTTTGCAATTTGGATTCTTTTGTTTCTTTTTCTTCTCTGAGTGCCATGGCTAGGACTTACAAATCTATGTTGAGTAAAAGTGAAGGGAGTGGATATCCTTGTCTTCTTTCAGATCTTAGAGGAAATGCTCTCAGTTTTTCACTTTTGAGAATGATATTTTCTGTGGGTTTGTCGTATATGGCCTTTATTATGTTGAGGTATGTTCCTTCTATGCCCACTTTCTGGAGAATTTTTATCTTAAATGGGGTTTAATTTTGTCAAAAGATATTTCTGCATATATTGAGATGATTGTATGGTTTTTATTCTTCAATTTGTTAATGTAGTGTACCACATTGGTTGATTTGCATATATTGAGGAATCCTTTCATCCCTGGGATAAATCCCACTTGTTCAGAGTTTGTGATCCTTTTAATGTGTTGTTGGGCTTGGTTTGCTAATATTTTGTTGAGGATTTTTTCATCTATGTTCATCAGTGATATTGGCCTGTAATTTTCTTTTTTTGTGATATCTTTGTCTCATTTTGGTATCATGGTGATGGTGGCCTTGTAGAATGAGCTTGGGAGTATTCCTCCCTCTGCAGTTTTTTGGAAGACTTTCAGAAGTATGGGTGTTAAATCTTCTCTAAATATTTGGTAGAATTCACCTGTGAAGCCATCTGGTGCTGGACTTTTGTTTGTTGGATATTTTTTTTATCAGAGTTTCAGTTTCATATTTGTGATTAGTCTGCTCATATTTTCTATTTCTTCCTGGTTCAGTCTCAGAAAGTTGCACTTTTCTAAGAATTTGTTCATTTCTTCTAGGTTGGCCATTTTATTTTCATAGAGTTGATTGTAGTAGTCTCTTATGATCCTTTGTTTTTCTGTGGTTTCAGTAACAATTCCATCTTTAAGGCATTTCTCTCTTCTCACACTTTATTATAGCCAGAAGGAGCCAAGCCACTCTTTCAGCAGTTTGCTTAGAAATTGCCTCAGCTAAATATCCAATTTTATTTCCTATGAGTTGTATCTTCCAGAAAACACTAGAACACAAACCCAATTTAGCCAAGTGCTTTGCCACTTTATAACAATGATTACCTTTCCTCCATTGTCCAGTAACATGTTCCTCATTTACAGCTGAGACCTCATCAGAATGGTCTTTACCATCCATATTTCTACCAGCATTCTGTTTAGGACTACTTAGGTATTCTCTAAGAAGACTGAGGCTTTTTCTACCACTCTCCTAACTTTTCCTGAGCCCTCACCAGAATTGCCTTGAAAGTTCCTTTCACAAAGATGTAGGCTTTTTCTAGCATGCACCTCAAAACTCTTTCATCCTCTACCCAGTACACAGCTACAAAGAAGTTTCCACATTTGTAGGTATATGTTACAATAACACCCCACTTCTCAGTATTAATTTCTGTCTTAGTCTATTCTGGCTGCTATAACAAAAACACCATACACTATCTGTCTTAAATGACAAGCAATTATTTCTCACAGTTCTGGAGGCTGAAAAGTCCAGATCAAGGTACTGGCAGATTTGCTGTGTTGTGAGGGTCTGCTTCCTGGTTTATAGATAGCCACCTTCTCTCTGTATCTTTTCATGGTAGAAGGAATGAAGGATCTCTCTGGGGTCCCTTTTATAAGGGCACTAATTCCATTCATGTGGTCTCTGCCTTCATGATTTAATCACCTCCTAAAGGCCTCCACCTCCAAATACTATCACACTGGGATTAGATTTCAACATACGAATTTGGCGGGGGATGGGAGAGACACAAACATTCAGTCTGTATCAGCATGAACACCAGAAATATTCTCAGAGATAAAGAGACACAATTATATAATGATGAAGAGATCAACTCTCCAAGAAGACCTAACAATACTAAATGTATATGCCCTTAAAAAATACTTCCAAATACATGAAACAAATAGAACTATAAGAAGTAGACAAATCCACAATTAGAGCTGGACACCTCAACACTCCTCTCTCAATTTATACAACAAGTAAAGAGAAAATCAGTAAGAATAGAGAAATACTGAACACTGTCAACTAACTGTATCTAATTGACATTTTTAGAACACGCTAACCTGCAACAGCAGAATATATGCTTTTCTTCAAGTGCACAGGGAATGTGCACCAAGATTAACCATATTCTGAGCCATAAAATAAACTTAACAAATCTAAACCAATTGACAGTATGTAATGTGTGTCCTATAGTATAATGGAATTGAGCTGGAAAACAATGACTGAAGAGTGTCTGAAAAACAGCCAAATATTTGATAATTAAACAACACCCATATTTGAAAGAGGAAATCACAAAGAAATATGAATACATTTTGAATTGAATTTTAAAAGCATATATGTCAAAAGTTATGGAATTCAGCTAAACCAGTGCATCAAGCGAAATTTGTATCATAAATGCTTTTATATAAGAAGATTAAGAAGATGTCAAATTAATTATCTTTGATTTAATCTTATGAAGGAAGAAAAAAAAGAGCAAACTAAATGAGAAGAAAACCAAAGATTGGAAGAGACTTTCAAGACGGCAGAGGAGTAAGATATGGAGATCACCTTCCTCCCCATAAATACATCAAAAATACATCTACATGTGGAACAACTCCTACAGAACACCTACTGGACCCTGGCAGAAGTCCTCAGACTTCCCAAAAGGCAAGAAAATCCCCACGTACCTGGGTAGGGCAAAAGAAAAAACAGAGACAAAAGAATAGGGATGGGAGCTGTGAAGGTGGAAAAGTTTCCACACACTAGGGAGCCCCTTCACTGGCAGGGACGGGGGTGTTTGGGGGAAAAGCTTCAGAGCCACAAAGGAGAGTGCAGCAACAGGGGTGCAAAGGGCAAAGTGGAGAGATTCCTGCACAAAAAAATTGGTGCTGACCAGCACTCACCAGCCTGAGAGGCTTGCCTGCTCACCTGCTGGGGTGGGTGGGGGCCGGGAGCTGAGGCTCAGGCTTTGGAAGTCAGACTCCAGGGAGAAGACTGGGGTTGGCTGTGTAAAGACAGCCTGAAGTGGGCTAGTACACCACAGCCAGCTGGGACAAAGTCCAGGAAAAAGTCTGGACCTGCCGGAGAGGCAAGAAACCTTTGTTTTGCAGTTCGCAAGGAGACAGGATTCCTTCCCAGGGTGTCCACAGAAGGCAGAGCACCGCCTAAGCGAGCTCCAGGGATGGGTGTGAGCCGTGGCTATCAGCTCAGACCCCAGAGAATAACACTGCTGCCACTGCCACTAAGAAGCCTGTGTGCAAGTACAGGTCACTATCCACACACACCCCCCAGGAGCCTGTGCTGCATGCCACTGCCAAGGTCCCATGATCCAGGGACAAGTTCCCTGGGAGAACACATGGTGCACCTCAGGCTGTTGTAATGTCATGGCAGCCTCTGCTGCCTCAGGCTCATCCCGCATTCCAATTATGACTACCATACCCCTTCCTACCCCCAGCCTGACTGAGCAAGAGAGCCTTAATCAGCCTCTGCTTTAACCCCCTCCTGTCTGGGTGGGGAACAGACTCCTGAGGGCAGCCTGTAGGCAGAGGCAGAGACAAAACCAAAACTGAATGCCAGGAGCTATGAGAAATAAGAAGAGAAAGGGAAATTTCTCCATGCAGCCTCAGGAGCAGCAGATTAAATCTCCACAGTGAACTTGATAAACCCTACATCTGAAGAATACCTGAATAGAAAATGAATGTTCCCAAAATGGAGGAGGCGGACTTTGGGAGCAACTGTAGACTTTCGGATTGCTTTCTGCATCTAGTTTTTTTCTGGTTTTATGTTTATTTTAGTTTAGTATTTAGCGCTTATTATCACTGGTGGATTTGTTTATTGGTTGGATTGCTCACGTCCTTTTTTATATATACATTTTTTCCCTTTTTCTCTTTTTGTGAGTGTGTATGTGTATGCTTCTTGGTGAGATTTTGTCTGCATAGGTTTGCTTTTACCATTTGTCCTATGGTTCTGTCTGTTCGTTTTTACGTTTTTGTTTTCTTTCTTTTCTTTTCTTTTCTTTCCCTTCCTTTTCTTCTAAGCGGTGTGCCTGGCAGCATCTTGATGCTCTGGCTGGCTGTCAGGCCGGAGACTCTGAGGTGTGAGGGACGAGTCCAGGATATTGGACCATCAGAAAACTCCTGACCCCACATAATATCACTTGGCAAGAGTTCTCCCAGAGATCTTTGTCTCAACACTAAGACCCAGCTCCACCCAACAGCCAGCAAGCTCCAATGCTGGACTCCCCATGGCAAACAAGTAGCAAGACAGGCACACATACCCACCCATTAGAAGAGAAGCTGCCTAAAGTCATACTAAGTTCACAGACAAACCAAAACACACCAATAGATGCAACCCTGCCCACCAGAAAGACAAGACCCAGCCCCACCCACCAGAACAAGGGTCCAGACCCCTCTACCAGGAAGCCTACACAACCCACTGAACCAAACTTAGCCGCTGGGGGCTGACACCAGAAACAACGGGAACTAGGAAACTGCAGTCTGTGAAAAGGAGACACCAAACAGAGTAAGTTAAACAAAATGAGAAGACAGAGAAATATGCAGCAGATGAAGGAGCAAGGTAAACACCCAGCAGACCAAAAAATGAAGAGGAAATAATCAGTCTACCCGAAAAAGAATTCAGAGTAATGATAGTTAAGATGATCCAAGATATCGGAAATAGAATGGAGAAAACACAAGAAACGTTTAACAAGGACAAACAGTGATAAAAAAAAACACAATAAATGAAATTAAAAATACTCTAGAAGGAATAAATACCAGAATAACTGAGACAAAAGAATGGATAGGTGAGCTGGAAGATAGAATGGCCAAAATAACTGCTGTGGAGCAGAATAAAGAAAAAAGAATAAAAAGAATTGAGGACAGTCTCAGAGACCTCTGAGACAACATTAAACACACCAACATTCGAATTATACGAATCCCAGAAGGAGAAGAGAAAAAGAAAGGGTCTGACAAAATATTTGAAGAGACTATAGTTGAAAACTTCCCTAACATAGGAAAGGAAATAGTCTGTCAAGTCCAGGAAGCATAGAGAGTCCCACACAGGATAAACCCAAGGAGAAACACACCGAGACACATAGTAATAAAATTGGCAAAAATTAAAGACACAGAAAAATATTACAAGCAACAAGGAAAAAGCAATAAATAACATGCAAGGGAAAGCCCATAAGGTGAACTGGTGATCATTCAGCAGAAACTCTGCAAGCCAGAAGGGAGTGGCAGGACATATTTAAAGTGATGAAAGGGAAAATCCTATAACCAAGATTACTCTACCCAGCAGAGATCTCATTCAGATTCGATGGAGAAATTAAAACCTTTACAGACAGCAAAAGTTAACAGAATTCAGCACCACCAAACCAGCTTGACAACAAATGCTAAAAGAACTGCTCTGAGAGGGAAACACATGAGTAAGAAAAGACCTACAATAACAAACACAAAACAATTAAGAAAATGGTAATAGGAACATACATATCGATAATTACCTTAAATGTAAAAGGATTAGATGCTCCAACCAAAAGACACAGACAGGCTTAATGGATACAAAAACAACACCCATATATATGCTGTCTGAAAGAGACCCACTTCAGACCTAGGGACACATAGAGACTGAAAGTGAGAGGATGGGAAAAGTTATTCCATGCAAATGGAAATCAAAAGAAGGGTGGAGTAGCAATGCTCATATCAGACAAAATAGACTTAAAATAAAGAATATTACAAGAGAGAAAGAAGGACACTACATAATGATCGAGGGATCAATCCAAGAGGAAGATATAACAATTGTGAATATGTATGCACCCAACATAAGAGCACCTCAATACCTAAGGCAAATTTTAACAGCCATAAAAGGGGAAATCGACAGTAACAAAATAATAGTAGAGGACTTTAGCACCCCACTTTCAACAATGGACAGATCATCCACAATGAAAATCAATAAGGAAACACAAGCTTTAAATGACACATTAGACCAGATAGGCTTAATTGATATTATAGGACACTCCATCCAAAACCAACAGGATACACTTTCTTCTCACGTGTTCATGGAACATTCTCCATGATACAACATATCTTGGGTCACAAATCAAGCCTCGGTAAATGTAAGAAAATTGAAATTGTATCAAGTATCTTTGCCGACCACAACGCTATGAGACTAGATATCAATTACAGGAAAAAAACTGGAAAAAATACAAACACAAGGAGGCTAAAAATTATGCTACCAAATAACCAAGAGATCACTGAAGAAATCAAAGAGGAAATCAAAAAATACCTAGGAACAAATGACAATGAATACACGATAACCCAAAGCCCATGGGATGCAGCTAAAACTTTTCTAAGTAGGAAATTTATAGCAATACCAGAAAAAGAAACAAGAAAAATAGCAAATAAACAACTAACCTTAAACCTAAAGCAATTAGAGAAAGAAGGACCAAAAAAAAAAAAAAACCCAAAGTTAGCAGAAGGAAAGAAATCATAAAGATCAGATCAGAAATAAATGAAAAAGAAATGAAGTAAACAATAGCAAAGATCAATAAAACTAAAAGTTGGTTCTTTGAGAAGGTAAACAAAATTGATAACCCACTTGACAGACTCATCAAGAAAAAAAGGGAAAATACTCAAATCAACAGAATTAGAAATGAAAAAGGAGAAGTAACAGCTAACAGTGCAGAAATACATACGATCATAAGAGAGTACTACAAGCAACTATATGCCACGAAAATGGACAACCTGGAAGAAATGGGCAAATTCTTAGAAAAGTACAAACTTCCAAGACTGAAACAGGAAGAAATAGAAGATAAAAACAGACCAATCACAAGCACAGAAATTGAAACTGTGATTAAAAAACTTCCAACAAAGAGCAGCCCACGACCAGATGGCTTCACAGGTGAATTCCATCAAACATTTAGAGAAGAGCTAACACCTATCCTTCTCAAACTCTTCCAAAATATAGCAGAGGGAGGAACACTCCCAAACTCATTCTACAAGGCCACCATCACCCTGATACCAAAACCAGACAAAGATGTCACAAAGAAAGAAAACTACAGGCCAATATCACTGATGAACATAGATGCAAAAATCGTCAACAAAATACTAGCAAACAGAATCCAACAGCACATCAAAAGGATCATACACCATGATCACATAGTATTTATCCCAGGGATGCAAGGATTCTTCAATACACGCAAATCAATCAATGTGATACACCACATTAACAAACTGAAGAAAAAAACTATTTGATCATCTCAGTAGACACAGAAAAAGTGTCTCACAAAATTCAACACCTAGTTATGATAAAAACTCTCCAGAAACTGGGCATAGAGGGAACTTACCTCAACATAATAAAGGTCATATATGACAAACCCATAGCCAACATCGTCCTCAATGGTGAAGAACTGAAACCATTTCCTCTAAGATCAGGAACAAGACAAGGTTGCCCACTCTCACCACTATTATTCAACATAGTTTTGGAAGTGTTAGCCACAGCCATCAGAGAAGAAAAAGAAATAAAATGAATCCAAATGGGAAAAGAAGAATTAAAACATTCACTGTTTGCAGATGACATGGTACTATACATAGAGAATCCTAAAGATGCTACCAGAAAACAACTAGAGCTAATCAATGGATTTGGTAAAGTAGCAGGATACAAAATTAATACACAGAAATCTCTTGCATTCCTATACACTAATGATGAAAAATCAGAAAGAGAAATTACAGAAAACCATCCCATTTACCATTGCAACTAAAAGGATATAATACCTAGGATTAAACCTTCCAAAGTAGTCCAAAGACCGTATGTAGAAAATTATAAGACACTGATGAAAGAAATTAAAGACAATACAAACAGATGGAGAGATATACCATGTTCTTGGATTGGAAGAATCAACATTGTGAAACTGACTATACTACCCAAAGCAATCTACAGAGTCAATGCAATCCCTATCAAACTACCAATGGCATTTTTCACAGAACTAGAACAAAACATTTCACAATTTGTGTGGAAACACAAAAGACCCTGAATAGTGAGAGCAATCTTGAGAAAGAAAAACGGAGCTGGAGGAATCAGGCTCCCTGACGTGAGACTATACCACAAATCTACAGTAATCAAGACAGTATGGTACTGGCACAAAAACAGAAATATAGACCAATGGAACAGGATAGAAAGCCCAGAGATAAACTCACACACATATGGTCATCTTATCTTTGATAAAGGAGGCAAGAATATACACTGGAGAAAAGGCAGCCTCTTCAATAAGTGGTGCTGGGAAAACTGGACAGCTACATGTAAAGGAATGAAATTAGAATGCTCCCTAACACCATACACAGAAAGAAACTCAAAATGGATTAAAAACCTAAATGTAAGGCCAGACACTATAAAACTCTTGAGGAAAACATAGGCAAAACAATCTATGACATAAATCACAGCAAGATCCTTTTTGACCCACCTCCTAGAGAAATGGAAATAAAAACAAAAATAAACAAATGGGACCTAATGAAACTTAAAAGCTTTTGTAGAGCAAAGGAAACCATAAACATGACAAAAAGAGAAACCTCAGAATGGGAGAAAATAGTTGCAAACGAAGCAACTGACAAAGGTTTAATCTCCAAAATATACAAGCAGCTCATGCAGCTCAATGTCAAATAAACAAACAACCCAATCCAAAAATGGGCCGATAACATAAGTAGACATTTCTCCCAAGAAGATATACAGATTGCCAACAAACACATGAAAGGATGCTCAACATCACTAATCATTAGAGAAATGCAATTCAAAACCATAATGAGGTATCACCTCACACTGGTCAAAATGGCCAACATCAAAATATCTACAAACAATAAATGCTGGAGAGGGTGTGGAGAAAAGGGAACCCTCTTGCACTGTTGGTGGAAATGTAAATTGATACAGCCACCATGGGGAAAAGTATGGAGGTTCCTTAAGAAATTAAAAATAGAACTACCATATGACCCAGCAATCCCACTACTGGGCATATACTGAGGAAACCATGATTCAAAAAGAAGCATGGGAGAAGACCTTCAAGATGGTGGAGGAGTAAGACGTGGAGGTCACCTTCCTCCCCACAAGTACATCAGAAATACATCTACATGTGGAACAACTGCTACAGAACACCTACTGAACGCTGGCACAAAACCTCAGACTTCCCCAAAGGCAAGGAACTCCACACGTACCTGGGTAGGTCAAATGAAAAAAGAAAAAAACAGAGACAAAAGAATAGGGACAGGACCTGTACCTCTGGGAGGGAGCTGTGAAAGGGAAAATTTTCCACAGACTAGGAAGCCCCTTCACTGGTGGAGACAGGGGTTTGCAGGGGGAAAGCTTTGGAGACACAGAGGAGAGCACAGCAATAGGGGGGCAGAGGGCAAAGCAGAAGAGATTCCCACACAGAGGATCAGTGCCAACCAGCACTCACCAGCCTGAGAGTTTTGTCTGCTCACCCACTGGGGCGGGTGGGGGCTGGGAGCTAAGGCTCTGGATTCAGAGGTCAGGTCCCAGGGAGAGGACTGGGGTTGGCTGCGTGAACACAGCCTGAAGGGGGCTAGTGCACCACAAATAGCCAGGAGGGAGTCCAGGAAAAAGTCTGGAACTGCCTAAGAGGCCAAAGACCATTGTTTCAGGGTGCCTGAGGAGACGGGATTCACAGCACTGCCTAAACGAGTTCCAGAGACAGGAGTGAGCTGCAATTATCAGCACGGGCACCAGAGACAGGCATGAAATGCTAAGGATGCTGCTGCAGCCACCAAGAAGCCTGTGTACAAGCACAGGTCACTATCCACACCTCCCCTCTGTGGACCCTGTGCAGCCCGCAGCTGCCAGGGTCCCGTGATCCAGGGACAACTTCCTGGGAGAACACATGGTGTGCCTCAGGCTGTTGCAATGTCACGCCGGACTCTGCCACCTCAGGCTCACCCCACATTCCGTACCCCTCCCTCACCGCAGCCTGAGTGAGCCAGAGCCCCCAAATCAGCTGCTACTTTAACCTGCCCATCCTGTCTGGGTGGGGAACAGATGCCCTCAGGTGGCCTACATGCAGAGGCAGGGCCTAATCCATAGCTGAACCACAGGAACTGTGCAAACAAAGAAGAGAAAGGGAAATCTCACCCAGAAGCCTCAGGAGCAGTGGATTAAATCTCCACAATCAACTTGATGTACCCAGCATATCTGGAATACCTGAATAGACAATGAATCATCCCAAAATTGAGGCAGGGGACTTTGGGAGCAACTGTAGACTTGGGGTTTGCTTTCTGCATCTAATTTGTTTCTGGTCTTATGTTTATCTTAGTTTAGTATCTAGAGTTTATTATCATTGGTAGATTTGTTTATTGATTTGGTTGTTCTCTTCCTTTTTATATATATATATATATATTTTTTTTTCTTTCCTTTTTCTCTTTTTGGGAGTGTGTATGTGTATGCTTTTTTCTGTGATTTTGTCTGTATAGCTTTGCTTTTACCATTTGTCCTAGGGTTCTGTCTGTCCGTTATTTTTTTCTTTTCTCTTTTCTCTTTTCTCTTTTTTTATTACTTTTTTAACTTTTTAAATTTTTTTTGATTTTAATAACTTTCTTTTATTTTATTTATTTATTTATTTATTTATTTATTTTCTCTCTTTTCTTCTGAGCCATGTGGCTGAAAGGGTCTTCGTGCTCCAGCCAGGAGTCAGACCTGTGCCTCTGAGGGGGGCGAGACGTGTTCAGCACATTGGTTAACCAGAGACATCCCGGCTCCATGTACTATCAAATGGCAAAAGCTCTCCCAGAGGTCTCCATCTCTATGCTAAAACCCAGCTCCACTCAATGACCAGCAAGCTACAGTGCTGGACACCCCATACCAAGCAACTAGCAAGGAACACAAACCCACCCATTAGCAGAGAGGCTGCCTAAAATCATAATAAGGTCACAGACACCCCATAACACACTAATAGACACAGTCCTGCCCACCACAAAGACAAGACCCAGCCTCATCCTAGAGAACACAAGCAGCAGTCCCCTCCACCAGGAAGCCTGCACACCCACTGAACCAACCTTAACCACTGGGGGCAGACACCAGAAACAACAGGAACTACGAACCTGCAGCTTGCAAAAAGGAGAGCCAAAACACAGTAAATTAAACAAAATTAGAAGACAGAGAAACACACAGAGATGAAGTAGCAAGGTAAAAACCCAACAGACCAAACAAATGAAAAGGAAATAGGCAGTATACTTCAAAAAGAATTCAGAGTACTGATAGTAAGGATGATCCAAAATCTTGGAAATAGAATGGAGAAAATACAAGAACCGTTTAACAACGACCTAGAAGAACTAAAGAGCAAACAAACAATGATGAAAAACACGATAAATGAAGCTAAATATTCTCTAGAATGAATCAATAGGAGAATAACTGAGGCAGAAGAACGGATAAGGGACCAGGAAGACAAAATAGTGGAAATAATTACTGCAAAGCAGAATAAAGAAAAAAGAATGAAAAGAATTGAGGACAGGCTCAGAGACCTCTAGGACAACATTAAATGCACCAACATTCGAATTATAGGGGTCCTAGAAGAAGAAGAGGAAAAGAAAGGGAGTGAGAAAATATTTGAAGAGATTATAGTTGAAAACTTCCCTAATATGGGAAAGGAAATCGTCAATCAAGTCTAGGAAGTGCAGAGAGTCCCATACAGAATAAATCCAAGGAGAAACATGCCAAGACACATATTAATCAAACTATCAAAAATTAAATAAAAAGAAAAAATAATAAAAGCAGCAGGGGAAGAACAACAAATAACATACAAGGGAATCCCCGTAAGGTTAACAGCTGATCTTTCAGCAGAAACTCTGCAAGCCAGAAGGGAGGGGCAGGGCATATTTAAAGTGATGAAAGGGAAGAGCCTACAACCAAGATTACTCTACCCAGCAAGGATCTCATTCAGATTCGACAGAGAAATTAAAATCTTGGCAGACAAGCAAAAGATAAGAGAATTCAGCACCACCAAACCAGCTTGACAACAAATGCTAAAGGAACTTCTCCAGTCAGGAAACACAAAAGAAGGAAATGACCTACAATAATAAACCCGAAACAATTAAGAAAATGGTAATAAGAACATACATATTAATAACTACTTAAATGTAAATGGATTAAATGCCCCAACCGAAAGACTAGCTGAATGGATACAAAAACAAGACCAGTATACATGCTGTCTATAAGAGACCCACTTCAGACCTAAGGACACATACAGACTGAAAGTGAGGGGATGGAAAAAGATATTCCATGCAAATGGAAATCAAAAGAAAGCTGGAGTAGCAATTCTCATATCAGACAAAATAGACTTTAAAATAAAGACTATTACAAGAGACAAAGAAGGACACTACATAATGATCAAGGGATCAAACCAAGAAGAAGATATAACAATTCTAACTATTTATGCACCCAACATAGGAGCACCTCAACACATAAGGCAAATGCTAACAGCCATAAATGGGGAACTTGACAGTAACACAATAATATTAGGGGACTTTAACACCCCACTTTCACCAATGCACAGATCATCCAAAATGAAAATAAATAAGGAAACAGAAGCTTTAAATGATACATTAATCAAGACGGACTTAATTGATATTTATACAACATTCCACCCAAAAACAACAGTACAGTGTTCAAGATGGTGGAGTAGAAGGACATGCTCTCATGCCCTCTTGTGAAAGCACCAGAATCACAACTAACTGCTGAACACTCATAAACAGGAAGACACTGGAACTCACCAAAAAAGATACCCCACATCCAAAGACAAAGGAGAAGCCACAATGAGATGGTAGGAGGGGCGCAATCACAATAAAATCAAATCCCATAACTGCTGGGTGGGTGACTCACAAACTGGAGAACACGTAGACCACAGAAGTCCACCCACTGGAGTGAAGGTTCTGAGCCTCACATCAGGCTTCGCAACCTGGGGGTCCAGCAACCGGAGGAGAAATTCCTAGAGAATCAGACTTTTAAGGCTAGCAGGATATGATTGCAGGATTTCGACAGGACAGGGGAAAACAGAGACTCCACTCTTGTAGGGCACACACAAAGCATTGTGCGCATCGGGATGCAGGGGAAGGAGCAGTGACCCCATAGGAGACTGAACTACACCTACCAGCTAGTGTTGGAGGGTCTCCTGCAGAGGTGGGGGATGGCTGTGGTTCACCGTGAGGACAAGGACACTGGTAGCAGAAGTTCTGGGAAGTACTCCTTAGCCTGAGTCCTCCCAGAGCCCGCCTTTAGCCCCACCAAAGAGCCCAGGTAGGTTCCAGTGTTGCGTCGCCTCAGGCCAAACAACCCAGCTCGACCCATCAGCAGACAAGTGAATTAAAGTTTTACTGAGCTCTGCTCACCAGAGCAACACCCATCTCTACCCACCACCAGTCCCTCCCATCAGGAAACTTACAAAAGCCTCTTAGATAGCCTCATCCACCAGAAGGCAGAGAGCAGAAGCAAGAAGAACTACAGTCCTGGAGACTGTGCAACAAAAAACCACATTTACAGAAAGATAAACAGGATGAAAAGGCAGAGGGCTATGTACCAGATGAAGGGACAAGATAAAACCCAGGAAAAACAACTAAATGCAGTGGAGATAGGCAACCTTCCAGAAAAAGAATTCAGAATAATGATAGTCAAGATGATCCAGGACCTCAGAAAAAGAATGGAGGCAAAGATCGAGAAGATGCAAGAAATGTTAAACAAACACCTAGAAGAATTAAAGAACAAACAAACAGAGATGAACAATACAATAACTGAAATGAAAACTACACTAGAAGGAATCAATAGCAAAATAACTGAGGCAGAAGAACGGATAAGTGACCTGGAAGACAGAATGGTGGAATTCACTGCTGCGGAAGAGAAAAAAGAAAAAAGAATGAAAATAAATGAAGACAGCATAAGAGGCTGCTGGGACAAAATTAAATGCAACAACATTCGCATTATAGGGGTCCCAGAAGGAGAAGAGAGAAAGGACCAGAGAAAATATTTGAAGAGATTATAGTCGAAAACTTCCCTAACATGGGAAAGGAAATAGCCACCCAAGTCCAGGAAGTGCAAATAGTCCCATACAGGATAAAGCCAAGGAGAAACACGCCGAGACACAAAGTAATCAAATTGGCAAAAATTAACGGCAAAGAAAAATTATTGAAAGCAGCAAGGGAAAAATGACAAATAACGTACAAGGGAACTAACATAAGGTTAAGAGCTGGTTTCTCAGCAGAAACTCTACAAGCCAGAAGGGAGTGGCATGATATACTTAAAGTGATGAAAGGGAAGAACCTACAACCAAGATTAATCTACCCGGCAAGGATGTAATTCAGATTCGATGGAGAAATCAAAAACTTTACAGACAAGCAAAAGCTAAGAGAATTCAGCACCACCAAACCAGCTCTACAACAAATGGTAAAGGAACTTCTCTAAGTAGGAAACACAAGAGAAGAAAAGGACCTACAAAAACAAACCTAAAACAATTAAGAAAATGGTAATAGGAACATACATATCAATCATTACCTGAAACTTGAATGGATTAGACGCTCCAACAAAAGACACAGGCTCGCTGGATGGATACAAGAACAAGACCCATATATATGCTGTCCACAAGAGACCCACTTCAGACCTAGGGACACATACAGACTGAAAGTGAGGGGATGGAAAAAGATATTCCATGCAAATGGAAATCAAAACAAAACTGGAGTAGCAATTCTCATATCGCACAAAATAGACTTTAAAATAAAGACTATTACAAGAGATAAAGAAGGACACTACATAATGATCAAGGGATCAATCCAAGAAGAAGATATAACAATTATAAATATATATGCACCCAACATAGGAGCACCTCAATACATAAGGCAACTGCTAACATCTATGAAAGAGTAAATCGAGAGTAACACAATAATAGTGGGGGACTTTAACACCTTACTTACACCAATGGACAGATCATCCAAAATGAAAATTAATAAGGAAAAACAAGCTTTAAATGACACAGTTGACCAGATAGATATAATTGATATTTATAGGACATTCCATCCAAAAACAGCAGATTAAACTTTCTTCTCAAGTGCGCACGGAACATTCTCCAGGATAGATCACATCTTGGGTCACAAATCAAGCCTCAGTAAATTTAGGAAAATTGAAATCATATCAAGCATCTTTTCTGACCACAAGGCTATGAGATTACAAATCAATAACAGGGAAAAAACGTAACAAACACAAGGAGGCTAAACCATACTTTACTAAATAACAAAGAGATCACTGAAGAAATCAAAGAGGAATTCAAAAATTACCTAGGGACAAATGACAATGAAAACACGATGTTCTAAAACCTATGGGATGCAGCAAAAGCAGTTCAAAGAGGGAATTTTATAGCAATACAAGCCTACCTCAAGAAACAAGAAAAATCCCAAATAAACAATCTAAACTTACACCTAAAGGAACGAGAGAAAGAAGAACAAACAAAACCCAAAGTTAGCAGAAGGAAAGAAATCATTAGGATCAGAGCAGAAATAAATGAAATAGAAAAAAACCAATAGCAAAGATCAATAAAACTAAAAGCTGGTTCTTTAAGAAGATAAACAAAATTGATAAACCATTAGCCAGACTCATCAAGAAAAAGAGGGAGAGGAGTCAAATCAGTAAAATTACAAATGAAAAAGGAGAAGTTACAACAGACACTGCAGAAATACAAAGCATCCTGAGAGACTACTACAAGCAACTCTATGCCAATAAAATGGACAACCTGGAAGAAATGGACAGATTCTTAGAAATGCACATGCTTCCAAGACTGAACCAGGAAGAAATAGAAAATATGAACAGACCAATCACAAGCACTGAAATTGAAACTGTGATTAAAAATCTTCCAACAAACAAAAGCCCAGGACCAGATGGATTCACAGGTGAATTCTATCAAACACTTAGAGAAGAGCTAACACTTATCCTTCTCAAACTCTTCCAAAATATAGCAGAGGGAGGAACACTCCCAAACTCATTCTACGTGGCCACCATCACCCTGATACCAAACCTTACAAAGATGTCACAAAGAAAGAAATCTACAGGCCAATAACACTGAGGAACATAGATGCAAAAGTCCTCAAGAAAATACTAGCAAACAGAATCCAACAACACATTTAAAGGATCGTATACCATGATCAAGTGGAATTTATCCCAGGGATGCAAGGATTCTTCAGTATACGCAAATCAATCAATGTGATACACCATATTACCAAATTGAAGAAGAAAAACCATATGATCATCTCAATAGATGCAGAAAAAGCTTTTGACAAAATTCAACACCCATTTCTGATAAAAACTCTCCAGAAAGTGGGCATAGACGGAACCTACCTCAACATAATTAAGGCCATATATGACAAACCCACAGCAAACATCATTCTCAATGTTGAAAAACAGAAAATATTTCCTCTAAGATCAGCAACAAGACAAGGATGTCCATTCTCACCACTATTATTCAACATAGTTTTGGAAGTGTTAGCCACAGCAATCAGAGAAGACAAAGAAATAAAAGGAATCCAAATCGGAAAAGAAGAAGTAAAGCTGTCACTGTTTGCAGATGACATGATACTATACATAGAGAATCCTAAAGATGCTACCAGAAAACTACTAGAACTAATCAATGAAATTGGTAAAGTAGCAGGACACAAAATTAATGCACAGAAATCTCTTGCATTCCTATACACTAATGATGAAAAATCTGAAAGTGAAATTAAGAAAATACTCCCGTTTACCATTGCAACAGAAAGAGTAAAATATCTAGGAATAAACCTACCTAAGGAGAAAAAAGACCTGTATGCAGAAAATTATAAGACACTGATGAAAGAAATTAAAGATGATACAAATAGATGGAGAGATATACCATGTTCTTGGATTGGAAGGATCAACATTGTGAAAATGACTCTACTACCCAAAGCAATCTACAGATTCAATGCAATCCCTATCAAACTACCACTGGCATTTTTCACAGAACTAGAACAAAATATTTCACAATTTGTATGGAAACACAAAAGACCCCGAATAGCCAAAGCAATCTTGAGAAAGAAAAATGGAGCTGTAGGAATCAGGCTCCCTTACTTCAGACTATATTACAAAGCTACAGTAATCAAGACAGTTTGGTACTGGCACAAAAACAGAAATATAGATCAATGGAACAGGATAGAAAGCCCAGAGATAAACCCACGCACATATGGTCACCTTATCTTTGATAAAGGAGGCAAGCATATACAGTGGAGAAAAGACAGCCTCTTCAATAAGTGCTGCAGGGAAAACTGGACAGGTACATGTAAATGTATGAAATTAGAACACTCCCTAACACCGCACACAAAAATAAACTCAAAATGGATTAAACACCTAAATGTAAGGCCAGACACTATCAAACTCTTAGAGGAAAACACAGGCAGAACACTCTATGACATAAATCACAGCAAGATCCTTTTTGACCCAACTCCTAGAGAAATGGAAATAAAAACACAAATAAACAAATGGGACCTAATGAAACTTAAAAGCTTTTGCACAGCAAAGGAAACCATAAAGAAGACCAAAAGACAACCCTCAGAATGGAAGAAAATATTTGCAAATGAAGCAACTGACAAAGGATTAATCTCCAAGATTTGCAAGCAGCTCATGCAACTCAATAACAAAAAAACAAACAACCCAATCCAAAAATGGGCTGAAGATATAAATAGACATTTCTCCAAAGAAGATATACAGATTGCCAACAGACACATGAAAGAATGCTCAACATCATTAATCATTAGAGAAATGCAAATCAAAACTACAATGAGATATCATCTCACACCAGTCAGAATGGCCATCATCAAAAAATCTAGAAACAATAAATGCTGGAGAGGATGTAGAGAAAAGGGAACCCTCTTGCACTGTTGGTGGGAATGTAAATTGATACAGCCACTATGGAGAACAGTATGGAGGTTCCTTAAAAAACTAAAAATAGAACTACCATGTGACCCAGCAATCCCACTACTGGACATATACCCTGAGAAAACCATAATTCAAAAAGAGATATGTACCAAAATGTTCATTGCAGCTCTATTTACAATAGCCAGGACATGGAAGCAACCTACGTGTCCATCATTGGATGAATGGATAAAGAAGATGTGGCACATATATACAATGGAATATTACTCAGCCATAAAACGAAACGAAATGGAGGTATTTGTAGTGAGGTGGATGGAGTTAGAGTCTGTCATACAGAGTGAAGTACGTCAGAAAGAGAAAAACAAATACAGTATGCTAACACATATATATGGGATCTAAGGGGGAAAAAAAAAGGCCATGAAGAACCTAGTGGCAAGATGGGAATAAAGACACAGACCTACCTGAGAATGGACTTGAGGATATGGGGAGGGGGAGGGGTAAGATGTGACAGGATGAGAGAGTGGCATGGACATATATACACTACCAAATGTAAAATAGATAACTAGTGGGAAGCAGCCGCATAGCACAGGGAGATCAGCTTGGTGCTTTGTGACCACCTAGAGGGTGGGAGGGAGGGAGATGCAAGAGGGAAGAGATATGGGAACATATGTATATGTGTAACTGATTCACTTTGTTATAAAGCAGAAACTAACACACCATTGTAAAGCAATTATACTCCAATAAAGATGTTTTTAAAAATCCTAAGAAAGGCACTGATCTTCCCCCAATACCGTTTACATGAATATTATAGGAAAGTTGCTCCAGTGAAGTCAGAGAGTGAGAACATTAAGACATAATAAAAGTGGGAGACTGGGAGAAAAAAAAAAAGAAGCATGTACCACAATACTCATTGCAACACTATTTACAATAGCCAAACCTTGGAAGCAACCTAAGGGTCCATCGACAGATGAATGGATAAAGAAAATGTGGTACATATATACAATGGAATATTACTCAGCCATAAAAGGAAACGAAATTGAGTTATTTGTAGTGAGTTCAATGGACCTAGAGTCTGTCATACAGAGTGAAGTAAGTCAGAAAGAGAAAAACAAATACCATATGCTAACACCTATATATGGAATCTAAAAAAAAAAAAAAAAAGAAACATTGTTCTGATGAACCTAGGGGCAGGACAGGAATAAAGACGCAGAGGTAGAGAATGGACTTGAGGACACTGGGAGGGGGAAGGGTAAGCTGGGACGAAGTGAGAGAATGTCAGGGACATATATACAGTACCAAATATAAAATAGATAGCTAGTGGCAAGCAGCTGCATAGCACAGGGAGATCAGCTCCGTGCTTTGTGACCACCTAGAGGGGTGGGAAAGGGAGGATGGGAGGGAGATGCAAGAGGTAGGAGATATGGGGATATATGTACATGTATAGGTACTTCACTTTGTTATAAAGCAGAAAGTAACACGCCATTGTAAAGTAATTATACTCCAATAAAGATGTTTTAAAAAAAATCCTAAGAAAGGCACTGATCTTCCCCCAATACCGTTTACATGAATATTATAGGAAAGTCGCTCCAGTGAAGTCAGAGGGTGAGAACATTAAGACTATAATAAAAGTGGGAGACTGTGAAAAAAAAAAAAAAGAAGCATGTACCACAATACTCATTTCAACACTATTTACAATAGCCAGGCCATGGAAGCAACCTAAGGGTCTGTCGACAGATGAATGGATAAAGAAAATGTGGTACACATATACAATGGAATATTACTCAGCCATAAAAAGAAATGAAATTGAGTTATTTGTAGTGAGGTCAATGGACCTAGAGTCTGTCATACAGGGTGAAGTAAGTCAGAAAGAGAAAAACAATACCATATGCTAACACATATATATGGAATCTGAAAAAAAAAACATGGTTCTGATGAATATAGGGGCAGGACAGGAATAAAGACACAGAAGTAGAGAATGGACTTGAGGACACAGGGAGGGGGAAGGGTAAGCTGGGACGAAGTGAGAGAGTGGCATGGACATATACACACTACCAAATGTAAAATAGATAGCTAGTGGGAAGCAGCCACATAGCACAGGGAGATCAGCTCGGTGCTTTGTGACCACCCAGAGGGGTGGGATAGGGAGTGTGGGAGGGAGACGCAAGAGGGAGGAGATATGGTGATATATGTATATGTATAGCTGATTCACTTGTTATAAAGTAGAATCTAACACACCATTGTAACGCAATTATACTCCAATAAAGATGTTTAAAAAAAACAAAGATTGGAAATAATAAAAACAAAATCAGAAAATAATTAAGCAAGAATAATAAAATTTCAATAAAACAAAAAATTGATTTATTAGAAATTAATAAAAGTTATAAATTACTACACAGATTGACCTCAAAAAAGAGAACACCCAAACTGCCAATATCAAAAATTGAAAAAGAGAAATTGACTCAGCTACTCTAAACATTAAAAGATAAAGAACAGATGTCATGATAACTTTATCCTAAAATTCAATTACTTTGATAAAATGCACAAATTCTTTAAAAGGTACAAGTTACCAAACCTCACTCTCAAAAATATGTAACCTGCATAGTACTACATCTATTAAAGAAATTGAATTTTTAGTTTCTTTTAAGAAAACAAAACCACAAAAACCTCCAAACGGAGAAAACCCCAGGCTCAGATGGCTTCACTGATTAATTCTACCAAATATTTAAGGAAGAAATGACACCAACTCCATTGAAATTCTTCCAGAATATAGAAAGAAAGGGTAACTTCCAGGGTTATCTTCTGAGGCCAGAACTATCCTGATACTAAAGTTAGACATTAAATTTACAAAAACATAATAATACACACTTATGATCCTCATAAACAGAGACCCAAAAATTCTCAACAAAATATGAGCAAATCAAATTCAACAATACAAAAAAGGGTAATACATCATGGCTAACTGAGGTTTATCCTAACAATGCAAGAATCATTCATCATTTGCAAATCAATCTATATAATTCACCACATCAACAGACTAAAGGTGAAAAATATTTCTTTTCATATCTGTAATGTAGTGTAGTATGGTAGGCAGAATTCTAAAATGGTTCCAAAGATTTCTAGCACACCTCCACATATACAAGCCCTCCATAGTCCCTTAAATGGTCAATTTGATGGATTTTACTCCCATAATTTGGTTATGTTATATGGCACAGTTGACTTGAATAAAAGATTACCCAAGTGGGTTTGACTTAATCACAAGAACCCTTTAAAAACGGAGCATTTTCTCTGGCTGGTCCAAGAAGAGAAAGTCAGATATTCATAGCATATGAAGGACTTGACACACTGTCACTGGCTTGAACGTAGAGTGGTATATGTGGAAAGGACCTGAGAGTGGCCTCTAGGAGCTGAAAGCAATCCCCAGCCTACAGCCAACAAGAAAATAGGAACCTCAGTCCTATAAGCTCAAGGGACTGAAATCTGTCAATAACAAGAAAGAGCTGAGAAGTGACTTTTTCTTCAAATCCTCCAGATGAGAACTGAGTTGACTGACAAATTGATTTCAGGCTTGCAGGATTTTGAGCAGAGAACCTAGCTGCAGTGTGCCAGACTTCTGACCTACAAAACTGTGAACTAATAAATAGGTGTTGTTTTAAGTTGCTAAGTCTGTGGTAATTTGTTATGCAGCAATAGAAAACTAATGCAATGTAGAAAAAGTCTTCATCAAAACTGAACCATTAACGATTTTTTTAAAAAACACCCTCAGCAAGTTAGGAATAGGAGAAAACTACCTCAGTCTGATGAAGGTCATCTACAAAAAAAAACTAGAGTTAACATCAAAGTTTATGATGAAGGACTGAATACTTTCTCCCATACATCAGGGCAAATCCTCAACCCAACAGTCACTGGACACAAGGTCAATACCCAAAAAACAGTTAAATTTTGATATACTAGCAAGGAACAATTGAAAATGTACTGAAAACAATTGAAATTTATAAAACATTACCACTCATAATAACACCAAAAACATAAATTACTTAGGTATAAATATTTTAAAATATAGGTTCTGTGTACCGAACACTACAACTACCTAAACAATTGGAAAGATATATTATGGTCACCAATTGGAATACTCAAAAATTTTAGGATATCAATTCATGGTAAACTGATCTACATGTTTAATGCAGTTCCAATAAAAATCCCAGCAAGATTTTTTGTAGAATTTGGCAAGCTTCTCCTAAAATTTATGTAGAAAGACAAAGAAACTAGAGTAGCCAACAGGGTTTTGAAAATACGAGAACCATCACTACCTGATCTCCAGAATTACTATAAAGCTATAGGAATCAAGACATCATGGTGTTAGAGAAAGCACAAACATAAAGATCAATGAAACAGAATACAGAGTCCAGAAATAGACCCACACAACTATGGTCAATTAGTTTTCAACAAAGTTTCTTGTACAAAATGTAACTCAAAATGGATCATAAATCCAAAAGTAAACATAAAATTTCTAGAAGAAAACACAGTAGAAATTCCTTGTGATCTCGGTTGGATAAAGATTGCTTAGATAATGACATCAAAGTGTGAGCCAAGGAAAGCAAGGAATATAGCTCTAGAAGCTGGGAAAGGGAAGGAAACAGATTCTTCTCTAGAGCCTCTGAAGGGGCCACAGCCTTGCTCATACCTTGATTTCAGCCCAGTGAAACTTCCAGTTTATGACATCCAGAGCTGTGAAAGAATACATTTCTGTCCTTTGAAGGCAACAAGTTTGTGGTAATTTGTTACAATAGCAGTAGGAAATGGATACATCCACTTTCACTAAACCGTTTCAGGTCTATTGTAAAAGCTGTGCCTGGGTACTGACCTCAGAGGGTCAGCAAGGAGGTAAACTACGGGGAAATCCAGAAGTACAACCCTGGGGGTTTGCCCTTTGGAACCACTCCCCCTATTATCGCTATCAAAGCATTATCACTGTCCCCCAAATAAACAATAAACCAGGATGTTACATGCCCTTGGGCTGCAAAGGACCTGAATATCCCCAGAAATCCAGGGGAATTATACAAAACCACACCTATAATTGCCAGCCTGTCCGAAGTAGCTTCCCATTGCTCCTGAGCTCCGCCATTACAGTTCCATCCCTATGAAACAAGTCAAATGCACCTGGGAAGGGTATAAGTGAGTTTATGTAATCACCTTTTGGGAGCACCTTTTGATGTAATCACCTTTTGTGACAGAGAAAGAGTAGGAATAGAAAGGGCTGAGCTGAGTTGATCCTCAGCAGCTAAATACCAGTTTAGTTCAGTATGTGGGGAGGGGTCATCATGGCTCACTTCTCCACTCAGCCTATCAGGATCCCTCCAACTGTCTCTTAATGTGTCATGCTTTAACAACTGCTTCATGGGATTGAGGTCCTGCTTATAGTGAGGCAATGATAGTTATCCTAGGAAAACAGCCCTGCATACTCTAGAGTTCACGTTAAACACCCAGCTTTGGGATTTTCCCGGTGATGTTGCTCCTTAAAATTTTAGTCAGTTTCCTGTGAGCTCATTTGAGGGAATTCAGTCCTACCCTTTGAATTCCTCAGTCTATGAAAAAGGACATCCAGAATGAGACCATCCACTTAAAGCTTCTTTTTCTTTGTAATATTTCCTTTAGAAATGGCTCTCCCTTAGCTCTCAATTTAACATTATATGCCTTAGGATATAATGCCTTAGGATGTGAATCAAAAGCAATTAGCTGGGTGGTACTTTTAAAATTTGGGACCAGATTATGTATGCATTTCTCTGATAATTTCAATATTCTGTGTCACCCCAGAGATGATAACTCTTGTCTTTTCCCTTGTGAGATGTTGAGATTATCCTTCAAGTAATTTTGGATTGAATCCTGGACATTTTTAATAGTATGTTATAAGATTCTAGGTCTTGTTTAAATCCTATGAAGAATGTTGATTTTTGTTTATGTTTTAACACAAGATTGACCCAATTAGTTTCAGGTGGCAAGTTTCTACTTGCATTCTGTGATGCTATGGACTGCAATTTTGTGTCCTCCCAAATTTTATGTGTTGAAATCTTAATCACCAATGTGATGGTATCTGAAGGTGGGGGCTTTAGGAGGTGACTAGGCCACAAAAGTGGAGCCCTCATGAATAGAATTAATACCCTTATTAAAGACACCCCAGAGAGCTCTCTCACCCCCTTCTACCACATGAGGATACAGAGCGAGAGAGAAGATGGCCACCTATGAACAAGGAAGCAGGCCCTCACCACACACCAAGTCTTCCAGCACCTTGATCTTGGACTTTCCAGCCTCCAGAACTGGGAGAAATAAATGTTTGTCATTTAAGACACCCAGTCTATGCTATTTTTGTTATATCAGCCCATAAATGGACTATGATATGTGAGCTGTGCTTCCAATATAATTTAACTTTTAAAGCCTTTGTAGTGTTATTCCAATCTGTCATGCATGTGTGCCATCCAACAGCTTTTCTAGGCTGTGGGTAGTGGTCTACCCCATAGTTTGGTGCTCAAAGCCTTTGGTAAGTTGCTTAAGGTCAGAAGCTCATACACAAATTTATGAGATGGTTTTATTGAGCTCTCTCATCTCCATTATCTCTGTGACTCTTTATGGTTCTCAGGAGAACACTCCCCCCAACAATGGCCCTCTGACTAGAAAGCCAGGGCTTTAATTTCTCCCACTCTGCTATGAACTTCCCATCTACTACATCTGCCTCTGGGATCAAGCATCAAGAGAAAAGAGAAAAATTAAAAGCAACAGGGATTACCCCCATGTTCTTTGGACAATTGTTATTCTGGTCAAAGAGAAGGGTTTACCTCCCTTGGAGTTTTGTTGCCTGGCTAGACATTGCTACTATTGCTGCTACTGATGCCACAAAATTCCCTAGGAAATAGAGTGGGAGTTTATGGAAAAATAAACAGAGGATATCACCTACTGTTTCTGACCCATAGGGTTTCCCTTTCCTGCTCTTCAGACCAGAAACAGTAACCTTTCCTTCAGCCCTTTATTTCCACACCGGTGCACAATTTTAGGCTGTGTTTGAGTCCAGACTGGGAGATACTGAAGGAAAAAAATTGGAAACCCACCACCAGTCCAGTTATACTTTGAGTTCTGGTTTTCTTCCCCAATTGTAAGTGGCAGGCTTACTATTTATTTAAAGAGTCCTTAGATAACTGTTAGTTGCATTCAGTGGGAAAGAAAGGGTGAAGTGTGCTTACTCTTTCTTAGTTGGAATAAAAACATTTTTCCTTCCTTTTCAATCTTCTGAGACAATTTATAGAGAATTTGACCTGACTGGTCTTTGAAATTTTCATTGAATTCCCTTGTGAAACCATGTGACCTGGTGCTTTTTGCTTTGATATCTTTTTCTATTTCCTGTATGAAAATTCAATGCTTAAACATTATATCCCTAATGAAGTCAATTTTAATAATCCATATTTCCTTAGGAAATTATACATTTCATCTCAGTTTTCTAATTTATTTGCATAAATATATGTAGTCTCCTATAATTTTTGAGGTAAAATTCACATAATATAAAATTAATCATTTTAAAGTATATGATACAATAACATATAGTATATTCACATTGTGCAACCATCACCTCTATCTAGTTCCACAAATTCATTACCTCAAAAGAGACACCCTGAATTCATTTAGCAGTCACACTCCAATCCTTCTCCCACAGCTTCTGGTAACAACTAAACTGCTTTCTATATCTAAGGCTTTATCTTTTCTGGATGTTTCATATAAAAGGAATCATACAACATGTGACTTTTTGTGTCTGTCATCTTTTATGTAGCAAAATGATTACAAGGTTCATACACTTTATGTCATATATCAGTACATCATTCATATTTATGACTGAATAATATTCCATTGAATGAATATACCACATTTTGATGAACACTTGTGTTGTTTCCACATTTTGGCTATTATAAATAGTGCTGTTATGAACCTACATGTACACGTTTTTGTTTGAACACCTGTTTTCAATTGTTTGGGGTATATATCTAGGTGTGGATTTGCTGGGTCATGTGATAATTCTACACTTAATTTTTTTAGGTCAACCAAACTGTTTCCCACATCAGCTGTACCATTCTACATTTGCACTAGCTATGTACAAAACTTCCAATTTCTTCATATCCTTGCCAACAATTGTTATTTCTCATCATAGCAATCCTAGTAGATATGAGGTGATATCATTGAAGTTTTGATTTGCATTTCCCTAATATCAGTGATGTTAAGCATCTTTTCATATGCTTGTTGGCCATTTGTATATCTTCTTCAGAGAAATTTATATTGAAGTCATTTGCTCATTATTTATTTGTTTTTTGTTGTTGAGTTGTTCTCATAATCCTTTTTACCTCTGTAAGGTTGGTAGTAATGTTCTCATTTTCATTTTTTAGTTTACTTTTTTTTTATCTTCTCTCTTTTACTCTAAAGGTTTATCAATTTTGTTCACCTTTTCAAAGAACAAACTTCCAGTTTCATCAATTTTCTCTATTGTTTTTCTGTTCTCTATTTTGTTTATCTTTGCTGTTATGTTTAGTATTTCCTTCCTTTTGTTAGCTTTGGATTTATTTTTCTCTTCTATTCCTAGTTCCTTAAGGTGTAAAGTAAGGTTATTGATTTGACATCCTTTTTTAATGTAGACATTTGCCACTATAAATTTTCCTCTTATGATTGCTTTTGCTACATCGCATACATTTTGGTATATTGTGTTTTTGTTTTTACTTCTATCTAAGTATTTTCTAATTTCTCTTATAATTTCCTAATGGTTAATTAGGACTGTGTTCTTTAATTTCCACATATTTGAAGATGGCAGATTAGGAAGACCCTGAGCTCACTTCCTCCCATAGGCACACCAAAATTACTATTTACAGAGAAAATATTGATGAGAACGACCTGAAGATTAGCAGAAAAATCTTCTACAACTAAAGATATAAAGAAGGAACCACAAGGAGATGGGTAGGAGGGACAGAGACACAATATACTCAAGACCTCAAGACCATACCACTGGGTAGGTGACCCACAAATGGGAGGATAATTACAATTGAAGAGGTTCTCCCAAAACAGCAAGGGATCTGACCTCCACATTGTACTCCTGAGCCCAGAGGTCCTGCACTGGGAAAATGAACCCCCAGAACTTTTGACTTTGAAGGTCAGTGAGGCTTAGTTTTGGGAGGACCAGAGGGCTGCAGAAAATAGAGATTCTGTACTTAAAGGGTATACACAAAATCTCACATGCTCTGAGACCCAGTGCAAAAGCAGTAATTTGGAGGGAGCTTGGGTCAGACAAACTTAAGATCTTAGAGAGCTCCTGTAGAGGCAGGAGGCCACTAGGACTATTTCTGGAGACATAGACACTGGCAGTAGCCATTTTGAGGGGCTCATTCTACCAGGAGGGAACTGCTGCTGGCAAAACCCCTTTTGAAATCCCTTCTCTAGCATATTAGGGCCAAGACCCAGCCATGACAACCAGCCAATCAGCACTAGTTCTGGGATGCCCCAGGCCAAGCAGCTAGCCAGGTGGGGAAACAGCTCCAACCACCATCAGACTGGCTGTTGTAGGAACCCCTGAGGTCCCAGCTGCCTCAGGACATGGCCCTATCCACTAGAGGGCTCAGGACCTGGCCCCTCCCACCAGTGACCTGACACTAGCCCCAGGATCCTGGGGCCCCACAGCCAGCCATTGGGACACAGCCCTGACCACCAGCAGGCTGACACCAGCTCTGGGACCTAGGCTCACACACCAGTGGGTGGGCATCTGCCATGGGATGCCATGGGCCACAGCCCCTTTCATCATCAAGCCTACTTCAGCTCCAGGACCCCAGGGCCCCACAGCCACAGACTCCAGGACGCGTTCTACCTATCAGCAGGTCAGCATTAGCCCTGGGACTGGCCTCACACACCAGAGGGCAGGCAGCAGCCCCAAGACTCCCTGGGCCCTGGCCCTGCCAACCAGTGGGCTGAAACCAGGTCTGGAACCCCCTGTAGTAAGATCCTCAAGACTTATCTCCACCCACTAGTGGGCCAACACTAGTGCCAGAACATGGCCTCACCCACTGGTGGGTTGCTACCAGCCACAGGACCTCCTGGGCTATGGCACCACACATCAGCAGGCAGACAACAGACCCAGGAGCACCAGGGTCCCACAGGGAGCAGTGTCAGGACCAGGCACACCCACCAGTGGGCCAGCACTAGCCCTAAGACCACCAGGGTTTCACAACCAGCAGCCTTGTGACCCAGGTCTGCCCACCAGTTGGCTGACACTAGAACAAGAACTCTCTCAGATGTGCAACCAGCTGTGCCAGGACCCAGCCCTGCCCAACAGCAGCCAGCAGCCTCCACACTAGGCAGAGCCTGGCAACCAACCAAACCATAGGTCAACAATACCTACCAGTGCACCCACAGTTGTCAGCTCACCACAACAGAGGAGATAACACAGCTCACATAGAGGGCACCCCTAGAGCATATAGCTCTGGTAACCATAGGGGAGTGTGATGCTGGACCCCATAGGACATTTCCTACATAAGGCTACTTCTCTAAGATTGGGGAATGGAACCAACTTATCAAATATATAGAAATAAAAACAGAAAATTAGACAAAGTGAGGTGACAGAATATGTTGCAAAAGAAAGAACAAGATAAAACCTCAGAAGAAAAACTATGTGAAGTGGAGATAAGCAATCTACCTGATAAACATTTCAAGGTAATGATCATAAAGATACTCAGACAACTCAGGAGAAGAATGGACGAACACAGTGAGAAGTTAGGAAAGAGAAAATATAAAGAAGAACCAAACAGAGCTGAAGAATACAATAACTGAAATAAAACATACACTAGAAGGAGTCAACAGTGGATTAGATGATACAGAGTCATGGATTAGTGAACTGAAAGACAGAGTAGGGGAAAGCACTCAAGCTGAACAGAAAAAAAAATTTAATAAGGACAGTTTAAGAGAACTCTGGGAAAATTTCAAGTGTACTAAAATTCACATTATAGGGGTTTCTGAAGGAAAAGACAGAAAGGGGCAGAAAATATATTTGAAGACATAATAGCTGAAAACATCTCTAATCTGAGAAAGGAAACAGACATCCAGGTCCAGGAAGCACAGAGTGTCCCAAATAAGATCAATCAAAAGAGGACCACACCAAGATACATTGTAATTTAAATGGCAAAAGTTAAGATAAAAAGAAAATATTAAAAGCAGCAGGGGAAAAGCAACTAGTTAGGTACAAGGGAACTCCCATAAGACATTGAGCTGACTTTTCAGCAGAAACTCTGCAGGCCAGAAGAGTGGCATGATATATTCAGTGTTGAAAGGATTTTGAAGGAGAGGTAAAGAGTTTCACAGAAAATCAAAAACTAAACAAGTTAGGCAACACAAACCAAATTTACAAGAAATGTTAAAGGGACTTCTCTAAGCAAAACAAAGGAAAGGCCACAACTAGAAATATAAAAATTATGAAAGGAAAAATCTCACTAGTAAAGGCAAACACACAGTAAAAGTAGTAGATCAACCACTTATAAAGCTAGTAGGAAGGTTAAAACACAAGAGTAGTAAAATTAACTATATCCACAATAAGTATATAAGGGATACACAAAGCAAAAATATATAAAATACAACATAAAAAACATTAAAAGTGAGAGATAGGGTGGTTAGAATGCATTTGAACTTAAAAGACCATCAATATAAAATTATTATTATTATATTTCTATTGATTAAATATACAATAATTCTATATATGAAAGGAACCAAAAAGAACTACAACAAAAAACAGAAAACAATTAACAGTATTATAGCACATTTTACATTGAAAAAAGAGGCCCATTCTAAGCTGTCTTTAAAAGTTTTGCAACATTATATAATTAAAAAATAAAATATTCTTAAGATAAATAAAATTTTTTTCTTATAAAAAAACAATTAACAAAATGGCAATAAGTATATAACCGTCAATAGTTACTTTAAATGTAAATGGAATAAATGTTCCAATCAAAACATATACAATGGATATAGAGGACCTACAAGATGGCGGAGGAGTAAGACATGGAGATCACCTTCCTCCCCACAAATACATCAAAAATATATCTACATGTCGAACAATTCCTACAGAACACCTACTGAATGCTGGCAGAAGACCTCAGACTTCCCAAAAGGCAAGAAACTCCCCACGTAACTGGTTAGGGCAAAAAAAACAGAGAGAAAAGAATAGGGATGGACCCTGCACCTCTGGAAGGGAGCTGTGAAGGAGGAAAAGTTTCCACACACTAGGAAGCCCCTTCACTGGAGGAGACAGGGTGTGGGCGGGGGGGAAGCTTTGGAGCCACAGAGGAGAGCACAGCAACAGGGGTGCAGAGGGCAAAGTGGAGAGATTCCTACACAGGGGATCGGTGCCGACCAGCACTCAGCAGCCTGAGAGACTTGTCTGCTCACCTGCCAGGGTGGGTGGGGGCTGGGACCTGAGGCTCGGGCTTTGGAGGTCAGATCCCAGGGAGAGGACTGGGGTTGGCTGCGTGAACACAGTCTGAAGGGGACTAGTGCACCACACCTAACGGGGAGGGAGTCTGGGAAAAATCTGAAACTGCCTAAGAGTCAAGAGACCATTGTCTTGAGGTGCGCAAGTAGAGGAGATTCAGAACACCACCTAAAGAAGCATCAGAGATGGACGTGAGCCGCGGCTATCAGCACAGACACAAGAAACGGGCATGAAATGCTAATGCTGCTACTGCAGCCACCAAGAATCCTGTGTGCAAGCACAGATCACTATCCACACCTCCCTTTCCAGGAGCCTGTGCAGCCCACCACTGCCAGGGTCCCATGATCCAGGGACAAGGGAGAACACACGGCACACCTCAGGCTGTTGCAAAATCACACCGGCCTCTGCCACCACAGGCTCACCCCACATTCCGTACTCCTCCCTCCCCCTAGCCTGAGTGAGTCAGAGCCCCCTAATCAGCTGCTCCTTTAACCCCCTCGTTTCAGGGTGAAGAACAGACGCCAGAGGGCGACCTACATGCAGAGATGGGGCCAAATCCAAAGGTGACTGCCAGGAGCTGTGCGAACAAAGAAGAGAAAGGGAAATTTCTCCATGCAGCCTCAGGAGCAGCGGATTAAATCTCCACAATCAACTTGATGCACGCTGCATCTGTGGAATACCTGAATAGACAACAAATCATCCCAAAATTGAGGTGGTGGACATGGGGAGCAACTGTAGGCTTGGGGTATGCTGTATGCGACTGACTAGTTTCTGATTTTTAAGTTTATCTTAGTATAGTTTATAGCACATATTATCATTGGTGGATTTCTTTATTGCTTTGGTTGCTCTTTTCTTTTTTTTACATAATTTTAAATTTTAATAATATTTTTAAATTTTTTATTTTAATAACTTTATTTTATTTTCTATTTTTTTCTCCCTTTTCTTCTGAGCTGTGTGGCTGACAGGGTCTTGGTGCTCTGGCTGGGTGTCAACCTGAGCCTCTGAGGGGGGAGAGCCGAGTTCAGGACATTGGTCCACCAGTGACCTCCCAGTCCCATGTAATATCAATCACCGAGAGCTCTCCCAGAGATCACCGTCTCAACGCTAAGACCCAGTTCAACTCAACGACCAGCAAGCTCCAGTGCTGGACACCCCATGACAAACAACTAGCAAGACAGGAACACAACCCCACCCATTAGCAGAGAGGCTGCCTAAAATCATAATAAGTTCACAGACACCACAAAACATAACACCAGACGTGGTCCTGCCCACCAGAAAGACAAGATCCAGCTTCATCCACCAGAATACAGGCATGAGTCCCCTCCACCAGGAAGCCTACACAACCCACTGAACCAAACTTACCCACTGGGGGCAGACACCAAAAACAACCAGAACTACGAACCTGCAGCCTGAAAAAAGGAGAATCCAAACACAGTAACTTAAGAAAAATGAGAAGACAGAGAATTAAACAGCAGATGAAAGAGCAAAGTAAAACCCCACCAGACCAAACAAATGAATAGGAAATAGGGGGTCTACCTGAAAAAGAATTCAGAGTAATGATAGTAAAGATGATCCAAAATCCTGGAAATAGAATGGAGAAAATACAAGAAACGTTTAACAAGGACCCAGAAGAACTAAAGAGCAAACAAACGATGATGAACAACACAATAAATGAAATTTAAAATTCCCTAGAAGGAATCAATAGCAGAATAACTGAGACATAAGAACAGATAAGTGACCTGGAAGATAAAATAAATGGAAATGTGGAATAAATGTCTCTGTGGAAATGACTACCACAGAGAAGAATAAAGAAAAAAGAATGAAAAGAATTGAGGATAGTCTCAGAGACCTCTGGGACAACATTAAACACGCCAACATTAGAATTATAGGGATCCCAGAAGAAGAAGAGAAAAAGAAATGGACTGAGAAAATATTTGAAGAGTTTATAGTTGAAAACTTCCCTAATAAGGGAAAGGAAATAGTCAATCAAGTCTAGGAAGTGCAGAGAGTCCCATACAGGCTAAATCGAAGAAGAAACATGCCAAGACACATATTAATCAAACTATCAAAAATTAAATACAAACAACAAATATTAAAAGCATCAAAGGAAAAGCAACAAATAACATACAAGGGAATCCCCAAAAGGTTAACAGCTGATCTTTCAGCAAAAACACTGCAAGCCAGAAGGGAGGGGCAGGACATATTTAAAGTGATGAAAGGGAAAAACCTACAACCAAGATTATTCTACATGGCAAGGATCTCATTCAGATTCGATGGAGAAATGAAAATCTTTACAGACAAGCAAAAGCTAAGAGAATTCAGCACCACCAAACCAGCTTAACAACAAATGCTAAAGGAACTTCTCTAGGCAGGAAACACAAGAGAAGGAAAAGACCTACAATAACAAACCCAAAACAATTAGGAAAATTGTAATAGGAACATACATATCAATAACTACCTTAAATGTAAATGGATTAAATGCTCCAATCAAAAGACATACACTGGCTGAATGGATACAAAAACAAGACCCATATATATGCTGTCTACAAGAGACCCACTTCAGATCTAGGGACATATACAGACTGAAAGTGAGGGGATGGAAAAATATTCCATGCAAATGGAAATCAAAAGAAAGCTGGAGTAGCAATTCTCATATCAGACAAAATAGACTTTAAAATAAAGACTATTACAAGAGACAAAGAAGGACACTACATAATGATCAAGGGATCAATCCAAGAAGAAGATATAACAATTGTAAATATTTATACACCCAACATAGGAGCACCTCAATACATGAGGCAAATGCTAACAGCCTTAAAAGGGCAACTCAACAATAACACAATCACAGTAGGCGACTTCAACACCCCACTTTCACCAATAGACAGATCATCCAAAATGAAAATAAATAAGGAAACACAAGTTTTAAATGACACATTCAAAAAGATGCACTTATTTGGTATTTATAGGACATTCCATCCAAAAACAACACAATACACTTTCCTCTCAACTGTTCATGGAACATTCTCCAGGATAGATCATATCTTGGGTCACAAATCAAGCCTTGGTAAATTTAACAAAACTGAAATCATACTAAGTATCTTTTCCAAACATAACGCTATGAGAATAGATATCAATAACAGGAAAAAAAACTGTAAAAAATACAAACACATGAAGGCTAAACAATACACTACTAAATAAGCAAGAAATCACTGAAGAAATCAAAGATGAAGTCAAAAAATACCTGGAAACAACTGACAATGAAAACATGATGACCCAAAACTTATGGGATGAAGCAAAAGCAATTTTAAGAGGGAAGTATATAGCAATACAGTCCTACCTCAAGAAACAAGAAATATCTCAAATAAACAACATAACCTTACACCTAAAGCAATTAGAGAAAGAAGAACAAAATCAACCCAAAATTAGCAGAAGGAAAGAAATCATAAAAATCAGATCAGAAATAAATGAAAAAGAAATGAAGGAAACAATAGCAAAGAGCAATAAAACTAAAAGCTGGTTCTTTGAGAAGATAAGCAAAATTGATAATCCATTAGCCAGACTCATCAAGAAAAAAAGGGAAAATACTCAAATCAACAGAATTAGAAATGAAAAAGAAGTAACAACTGACACTGCAGAAATACAAAGGATCATGAGAGATTACTAAAGGCAACTATATGTCAATAAAATGGACAACCTGGAAGAAATGGACAAATTCTTAGAAAAGCACAACCTTCTGAAACTGAACCAGGAAGATATAGAAAATATAAATAGACCAATCACAAGCACTGAAATTGAGACTGTGATTAAAAATCTTCCAACAAATAAAAGCCCAGGACCAGATGGCTTCACAGGCGAATTCTATCAAACATTTAGAGAAGAGCTAACACCTATCCTTCTCAAACTCTTCCAAAATGCAGCAGAGGGAGGAACACTCCCAAACTCAATCTATGAGGCCACCATCACCCTGTTACAAACACCAGACAAAGATGTCACAAAGAAAGAAAACTACAGGCCAATATCACTGATGAACATAGATGCAAAAATCCTCAACAAAATACTAGCCAACAGAATCTGACAGCCCATTAAAAGGATCTTACACCATGATCAAGTGGGGTTTATCCCAGGAATGCAAGGATTCTTCAATATACACAAATCAATCCATGTGATAATAACAAATTGAAGGATAAAAACTATATGATCATCTCAAAAGATGCAGAAAAAGCTTTCGACAAAATTCAACACCAATTTATGATAAAAGCTCTCCAGGAAGAAGGCATAGAGGAAACTCACCTCAACATAATAAAGGCCATATATGACAAACCCACAGCCCACATCGTTCTCAATGTTGGAAAAACTGAAACCTTTTCCTCTAAGATCAGGAAAAGACAAGGTTGCCCAGTCTCGCCACTATTATTCAACATAATTTTGGAAGTTTTAGCCACAGTAATCAGAGAAGAAAAAGAAATAAAAGGAATCCAAATGGGAAAAGAATTAAAATTGTCACTGTTTGCAGGTGACATGTTACTATACATAGAGAATCCTAAAGATGCTACCAGAAAACTACTTGAGCTAATCAATGAATTTGGTAAAGTAGCAGGATATAAAATTAATGTGCAGAAATACCTTCCATTCCTATATACTAATGATGAAAATTTGAAAGAGAAATTAAGGAAACACTCCCATTTACCACTGCAACAAAAAGAATAAAATACTTAGGAATAAAACCTACCTCAGGAGACAAAAGACCTGTATGCAGAAAACTATAAGACACTGATGAAAGAAATTGAAGGTGATACAAATAGATGGAGAGATATACCATGTCCTTGGATTGGAAGAATCAACATTGTGAAAATGACTATAATACCCAAAGCAATCTACAGATTCAATGCAATCCTTGTCAAACTACCAATGCCATTTTCCACAGAACTAGAACAAAAAATTTCACAATTTATATGGAAATACAAAAGACCCGGAATACCTAAAGCAATATTGAGAAAGAAAAACGGAGCTGGAGGAATCAGGCTCCCTGACGTGAGACTATACCACAAATCTACAGTAATCAAGACAGTATGGTACTGGCACAAAAACAGAAATATAGACCAATGGAACAGGATAGAAAGCCCAGAGATAAACCCACACACATATGGTCACCTTATCTTTGATAAAGGAGACAAAAATGTACAATGGAGAAAGACAGCCTCTTCAGTATGTGGTGCTGGGAAAACTGGACAGCTACATGTAAAAGAATGAAATTAAAACACTCCCTAATGCCATACACAAAAGGAAACTCAAAATGGATTAAAGACCTAAATGTAAGTCCAGACACTAGAAAACTCTTGAGGAAAACATAGGCAGAACATTCTATGACATGAATCACAGCAAGATCCTTTTTTTACCCACCTCCTAGAGAAATGGAAATAAAAACAACAATAAACAAATGGGACCTAATGAAACTTAAAAGCTTTTTCACAGCAAAGGAAACCATAAACAAGACGAAAAGACAACCCTCAGAATGGGGAAAATATTTGCAAACGAAGTAACTGACAAAGGATTAATCTCCAAAATATGCAAGCAGCTCATGCAGCTCAATATCAAAAAAAACCCAAACAACCCAATCCAAAAATGGGCAGAAGACCTACATAGACAGTTTTCCAAAGAGGATATACTGATTGGCAACAAACACATGAAAGGATGCTCAACATCACTAATCATTACAGAAATGCAAATCAAAACTACAATGAGGTATCACCTCACACCAGTCAGAATGGCTGTCATCAAAAAATCTACAAACGATAAATGCTGGAGAGAGTGTGGAGAAAACGGAACCCTGTTGCACTGTTGGTGGGAATGTAAATTGATACAGCCACTATGGAGAACAGTATGGAGGTTCCTTAAAAAACTAAAAATAGAACTACCATATGACCCAGCAATCCCACTCCTGGGCATATACCCTGAGAAAACCATAATTCCAAAAGAGATATGTACCACAATGTTTATTGCAGCACTACTTACAATATCCAGGACATGGAAGCAACCTAAGTGTCCATCGACAGATGAATGGATAAAGAAGATGTGGCATATATATACAATCGAATATTAGCCATAAAAAGAAATGAAATTAAGTTATGTGTAATGAGGTGGGTGGTCCAAAGTCTGTCTTACAGAGTGAAGTAAGTCAGAAGGAGAAAAACAAATATCATATGCTAACACATGTATATGGAATGTAAAAAAAAAATGGTTCTTATGAACCTAGGGGCAGGACAGGATTAAAGTTGCAGGCGTAGAGAATGGACTTGAGGACTCGGGGAGGGGGAAGTGCAAGCTGGGACAAAGTGAGAGAGTAGCATTGACATACATACCACATATTCTTAAGCCAATCATCTGTGGGTGGACACTGGGTTGGTGGCATGTCTTGGCTATTGTAAGTAGTGCTCATATGAACATTGGGATGCATGTATCTTTTCAAATTAGAGTTTTTGTTATTTCTCGTTATATACACAGGAGTAGAAATGCTGGATCATATGGTAGCTCTATTTTCAGTTTTTTTAAGGAACTTCCATACAGTTTTCCATAGTAGCTGCACCAATGTACATTACCACCAAGAGTTTAGAGAGGTTTCCTTTTCTCCATATGCTCTCCAGCATTTATTATTTGTAGACGTTTTAATGATGGCCATTCTGCCTGTTGTGAGGTGATACCTCATCGTGGTTTCGATTTGCAGTTCTCTAATAATTAGCGATGTTGAGCATCTTTTCAGTTGCCTGTTAGCCATCTGTATGTCTCCTTTGGAAAACTGTCTATGTAGGTCTTCTGCCCATTTTTTATTGTGCTGTTTGTGGGTTTTTTTGTTTTTTTGTGTTTTTTTTTTTTGGGTATTGAATCATATGAGCTGTTTTTATATTTTGGATATTAACCCAATATCAGTGATATCATTTCCAAATATTTTCTCCCATTCCATGCATTGTCTTTTCATTTTGTTGATGGTTTCCTTTGTTGTGCAAAAGTTTTTAAGTTTAATTAAGTCCCATTTGTTTACTTTTGTTTTTATTTCTTTGCATTGGGAGACAGATCTAAGAGAATATTGTTATGATTTATGTTACAGAAGGATTTATCTATGTTCCCTTCCAAGAGTTTTATGGTGTCATGACTTACATTTAGGTCTTTACACCATTTTGAGTTTATTTTTGTATGATGTGAAGGAGTGTTCTAATTTCATTAATTTACATGACTTACATGTCTACCTTTCCCAACACCACTTGTTGAAGAGATGGTCTTCTCTACATTGTGCATTCTTGCCTACTTTGTTGTAGATTAATTGACCATAGTTACGTGGGGTTATTTCTGAGCTCTCTATTCTGTTGCATTGATCTATATTTCTGTTTTTGTGCCTATACCATGCTGTTTTGATTACTGTACCTTTGTAGTATTGTCTGAAGCCTGGAAGACTTATGACTCCAGCTTTGTTTGTTTTTTCTCGTGATTGTTTTAGCAATTCTAGGTCTTTTGTGGTTCCATATAAATTTTAGGATGATTTCTTCTAGGTATGTGGAAAATGTCATGGGTATTTTGATTAGGATTACATTAGATCTGTAGATTGCTTTGGGTAGTATGGCTATTTTAACATTATTAATTCTTCCAATCCAAGAGCATGGGATATCATTCCATTTCTTTGAGTTATATTCAATTTCGTTTATCAATGTTTTATAGTTTTCAGAGTATAGTTCTTTCACTTCATGCTTAAGTTTATGCCCAGATATTTTATTTTTTGACATGATTTTAAACAAGATTTTTTAAACTTTCTCTTTCTGATATTTCATTGTTAGTATAAAGAAATCCAACAGATCTCTGTATATTAATCTTGTATCCTGCTACCTTGCTTAATTCATTTGTTAGTTCTAATAGTTTTTGTGTGGAGACATTAGGGTTCTCTATATAGAGTATCATGTGATCAGCAGATAGTGACAGTTATACATCTTCCCTTCCAATTTGGATATTTTTATTTCTTTTTCTGGTCTGACAGCTGGGGCTAGAACTTAAATACTATGTTGAATAGAAGTTGTGAGAGTGGACATTCTTGACTTGTTCCTGAATTTAGTGGGAATGCTTTCAGCTTTTCACCATTGAGGATTATGCTGACTGTAGGTTTGTCATAAATGGCTTTTATTATGTTGAGATATGTTCCCTCTATACCCACTTTGGTGAGAGTTTTTATCATGAATGGATATTGAATTCTTTCAGATGCTTTTTTGCATTTATTGAGATGATCATGTGGTTTTTGTCTTTCCTTCTGTTAATATGGTGTATCACATTAATTGGTTTGCATATGTTGAACCATCTTTGTGACCCTGGAATAAACCCAACTTGATCATAGTGTATGGTCCTTTTTATGTATTGTTGGATTCATTTTCCTAATATTGTGTCGAGGATTTTTGCATCTATATTCATCAAAGATATTGGCCTATAATTTTTTATTTAATTTTTATCAGAGTATAATTGATTTACTATGTTGTGTTAGTTTCAGGTGTACAGCAAAGTGAATCAGTTATACCTATACTTATATCCACTCTTTTTTTTTAGATTCTTTTCCTATATAGGCCATTACAGAGTATTAAGTAGAGTTCCCTGTGCTATACAGCAGGTTTTTATTAGTTATCTATTTTATATATAGTAGTGTGTATATGTCAATCCCAATCTCCCAATTTATCCCTCCCCCTCCCCATCCCCTGGTAACCATAAGTTTGTTTTCTACATCCATTACTCTACTTATGTTTTGTACATAAGTTCATTTGTACCCATTGTTTTAGATTCCACATTAAGTGATATCATTTGATATTTGTCTTTCTCTGTCTGACCTACTTCACGTAGTATGACAATCTCTAGATCCATCCATATTGCTGCAAATGGCATTATTTTGTTCTTTTTTATGGCTGAGTAATATTCCATGGTATATGTAATTTTTTTTTTGTAGTTTCTTTGTCTGGCTTTGGTATAAGGGTGATGATGGTTTCATAGAATTTGGGAGTGTTCCCTCCTTTCAATGTGTTGGAATAGTTTGAGAAGGATAGATATAAGTTCTTCCTTGTATGTTTGGTAGAATTCCCCAGTGAAGCCATCCAGTCCTGGATTTTTGTTTGCAACGAGTTATTTTTATTAGAGATTTTATTTTGCTTTGAGTGATCAGTCTGTTCAAATTATCTGTTTCTTCTTGAATCAGTTTTGGGAGGCTGCCTGTTTCTAGAAACTTGTCCATTTCTTCTAGGTTGTGCAGTTTGTTGGCATATAACTGCTCATAGTATTCTTTCTTTCTTTTTTTTTCTTCTTTGTATTTCTGTGGTATCAGATGTTATTTCTCCTTTTTCATTTCTTATTTTGTTTATTTGGATCCTCTTTTCTTCTTGGTGATCCTAGCTAGAGGTTTGTCAATTTTGTTTATCCTTTAAAAAAGAACAGCTCTTGGTTTTATTGAACTTTTCTATTGTTTTTATCTCTATTTTATTTATTTCCTCTCTGATCTTTATTATTTCCTTCCTCCTGCTGACTTTGGATTTTGTGTGCTGTTTTTTCTAAGTCTTTTAGGTGGTAGGTTAGGTTGTTTATTTGAAAATTTTCTTTATTCTTGAGGAAGGCCTGTATCACTATGAACTTTCCCCTTAGAACAGCTTTTACCCCATAAATTTTGTAAGGTTGTGTTTTCATTGTCATTTGTCTCAAGGTATTTTCTGATTTCTTCTTTGATTTTATAATTGACCCATTTTTAGTAGCATGTTGTTTAGTCTCCCTGCGTTAGTTCTTTTTCCTGTTTTTCTTTCTGTTGTTGATTTCTAGTTTCATACTGTTGTGGTCAGAAAAGATGCTTGAAATAATGACAACCCTCTTAAATTTAAAATTGCTGTTCTGTGATCTAGTATGTGGTTTACCTTAGAGAATGTTCTATCAACACTTGAAAAGACTGTGTTTTCTGTTTTGTTTTGTTTTGTTGATGTAGTGTCCTGTAGATATCAGTTAAGTCCAACTGGTCTATTGTGTTATTTAGGACTTCTGTTGCCCTATTGATTTTTCTGTCTGAATGGCCTGTCTATTGATGTCAGTGGGGTGCAAAGTCTCCTACAATTATTGAATTCCTGTCAATTTCTCCCTTTATGTCTGTTAGCATTTGTTTTATATATTTATGAGCTCCTGTATTGGGTGCATGTGTGTATATATATATATATATGCTTCTATCTCCTGTTCTGTTTAATTTCCATTATTCTATCTTCCAGACCACTTATTTGTTCTTCTGTATTATTTAGTTTTTCATTTGTTGCCTTTTGTTCGGTTTTCATCTTGGCAATAGAGTTGTCTAATTTTGATTGGCTCCTCTTTATAAGTTCTAGTTCCTTGTCACAGTGATCTGCATTTCTAACAATAGACTTTCTTAATTCCTTCAGCATTTTTATTACAGCCTTTTTGAACTCGGGTCTGGTAGACTGGAGAGGTCTGCTTCATTGTTCTTTTAGGGGCTTTCTCTTGTTCTTTTAATTGGGAGTGGTTCCTCTGCCTTTTCATTTTACTTATATTCCTCTGACTCTATGAATTTAGGAGATACATTTACCTACTGTGGTCTTGAAGGACTGTTTTTATGTAGGAACATCCTTGTGTAGACTGTGAGTTCAATATTTTGGTGCAAGGGCTGTATTTGGTATGGATGCCTGCCAGGTCCTTTCTCAGAATGTGTTGTTCATTAGTCCCTTGCTAGTGGTGTGATTGGCGTTGTGGTGACCAAAGCCTCCAGTGGATGTTGGGTGGGACCTCCTCTTTGCTCTGTCAGGAGCAGGGTTTGCTCCCCAGTTGTTGGAGTAGAGGTCCCACCTCTACACTATGGTGTGAGATAAGTGGGACTGGAGCACTCCCACTGGAAAAGGAGCTGCTGTGTTTTCCTCCCCAGGAGCTGCCCCTCAGGACATAAAACTCTATGACATCACCTGTCACCCAGTGTGTTTGCTCACAAAGTACACTGTTGTTGGCACTGCCCTCGGCCCCTCCTAAACTGTGGGGATGCTGGTAATCAGCTCAGATTTCAGCCTCGCTTCTGCCTGTGTGCCCGCAAAGCCTGCTGCTGCTAGCACCCAACACAACCCAGCCATGAGAGCACAGTAATCAGCTCAGATTTTCCCAGGTGCTGCACTCACAAAGCCACCAGCATGAATCTGCTGAAGTCACACACCCACCAGGAATCCGCTTAGATTTCAGCTCTGCTTCCACATGTGGGTAACCCTCTGGTGCTTGCACAATCCCAGAGCTCTGCTGTATCCCCTATGAACATGCTAAGAATGAGGCTGTTATGGCAGGGCCACACCCCACACTTCACAGGCACATTAACGGTGGGGCTCCTACAGTGGACCTAGGCTCCATAAAGTGAAACTCATAGAAACAGGGGGTAAAATGGTGATTAATGGGGGCTGGGAGGCTAGTAAAATGGGGATATGCTGGTCAATGGATACAAGTTTTCAGTTATAAGATTAATAAACTCTGGGTGTCTAATGTACAGCATGGTGGCTATAGTTAATAACATTTAATGTATACTTGAAATTTGCTAAGAGAGTAGATCTTAAACATTCTCACCACACACACAAAAAAATATGTGAAGTGATGGATGTGTTAATTAATGATTGTGTTAATCATTTCACAATGTTTATGTTTATCAACTCATCAAGTTGTGCACTTTACATATATATGATTTTCTTTGTCAATTATACCTCAATAAAGTGGTGGTGGGAGAATAAAGTCCATTTAAACACGAAAAAGAAAGGATTCTCAGTTGACAGTTCTTTCAGCATCTTAAATATGTTATTCCACTGTCTTCTGGTCTCTGAGTTTTCTACTGATAAATTGGCTGATGATCTTATTGAGGACTCATAAGTTATGTGTTGCTTCTCACTTGCTATATTCAAAATTCTCTCTTTGTCTTTAGCTTTCAACAATTGAATTATATTTTTTGGTATGTATTTTTTTGTGTTTATCTTGCTTGACATTTATTGAGTTCTTGGACTTGTAGAGTCATATCTTTCCTTTCACTTGGCAGATTTCTAGCCATTATTTCTTCAAAAAATCTCTTTGTCACCTTCTCGTGTCTCTTTCTGGGACTCCCATAATTCGTATATTGTCCTGCTTTATTGTGTCCCATAAGTCCCTTAGGCTCTCTTCATTGTTTTCATTCTATTTTTAATTTCTGCTCCTCAGACTCACTAATTTCAAATGTCCTATCTTCAAGCTCACTGATTTTTCCTTTTGCCTGCTCAAGTCTGTTGATCTTCCCTAGTGAATGCTTCTATTCTGTTGTTATAGTTTTCAACTCCAGAATTTTTGTTTCCTTCTTATAATTTCTCTTTGTTGATATTCTTATTTTGATCATATATCATTGTCCTGATTTCCTTTAGTTCTTCTCTTTGTTGTTGTTGTTGTTTTAGCTTTTTGAGCATATTTAATTCAGTTGTTTTAAAGTCTTTGTCTAATAAGTCTGAAGCCTGCATGTCTTCAGGGATGGTTTCTGGTTCCATCTTTACTTTTCTCCCTTAGAATGAGCCATGTTTTCCTGTTTCTTTGTGTGCCTTTTAATTTTGTTGTTGTTATTGTTGTTGTTGTTGTTGAAAATTGGGCATTTGAAAAAAAACTGACAACTCTCTCAATCTTTGCAGACTGGCTCTGTGCTGGGGAAGTCTTTCACTAATCAGCTGAGCCTTGGTTCTGAGGCTTCTGATAAG